>NC_136731.1:33972520-34572520 GCF_936440315.1 Barbus barbus | reverse complement strand
TTTCCCATAGTTTGGTGAAGAAAGATGCAAATACTCCACATCTATACTGGCCTTTCAAAAGTTTCTTCCTTGATGGCGCATCTTGACCTTTTATTCGGTCTCATTCACATGTGGGTCCTGCGGTCCTTTGTTTAATGAATCTGTCCATATCATTCATTCAGAGTTCTGTTCTGTTCTCTGCGCTTTTCTTGAAGGTGAAAAATGAATTGAGGATGACCCAAAAAAAGTTCGCCTGGAAACTAGGATAAGAACAACTGTTGTCCTACTAGCGACACCATGTGCGGTAAATAGACAGGGTGACATCTGAAGTCTAAGCGCTTCACGGTTGCCTCTTCCCTCATTTATATACATGTTCAGGAGAAACAGAAAGGAATAAGCTGGATTAGGTGTCATTGACCAGTGACATGGTTCACACACCTATTTTTGGGGGCCACCAGTGACCGTCCTGGCTCACTTGGTACCCTACATGAGATGAGACATGGGAAAAAATACTTTTTAAATATTCTGAACAAGAGTTTTACTCTGAAAGAACTACTGTTTATATTTTCCATGCAAGCAGACCCAGATTAAATCTTAGTATCTTATTTTTATAATTAATATGTGACCCTGGACCACAAAACCAGTCATAAGTAGCACAGGTATATTTGTAGCAATAGCCAACAATACACACAGTATGGGTCAAAATTATAGATTTTTCTTTTATGCCAAAAATCATAAGGATATTAAGTAAAGATCATGTTCCATGAAGATATTTTGTAAATTTCCTACCTAAACAGATTAAAACCTCATTTTTGATTAGTGATATGCATTGCTAAGAACTTCGTTTGGACAACTTATTTTCTCAATATTTAGATTTTTATTTTTATTTTTTTGCTCCCTCAGATTCCAGATTTTCAAGTTGTATCTCAAGTTGTATATAGTTATATATATTTTCCTATCCTAACAAACCATTTTCACGGTTCGGTGTGTGGGAAGAGGCAGGACGATGAAGATGAAAAAGTTCCAACACACTTTAATAATTCCACGACAGGTAATCTCTAGACAGGACAGGAACACACACACACACACACATACACGAGGTAACATTCACAATACCGGACGAAGACAGGGTGCTAATTAGGGACAGACTGGTGAGGAGGATCAGGAACGACCGAAAACACCACAAACAGTCCATAACTGTGATAACCATACATCAATGCAAAGCTTATTTTTTCAGCTTTCAGATGATGTATAAATCTCAAATTCAAAAAACTGACCCTTATGACTGGCTTTGTGGTCCAGGGTCACGTGTAATAAAAATAAACATTTATATTACTGTTTATATAATAATATAATGTATTAATAACAACAAATGTACTATATAATTTGTTAATTTGTTTAATATTATATTTATTATTATTTTATATATTTTTTTTAGGGCCGGGACTTTAACGCGTTAATTTAGATTAATTAATTACACAAAAATAACGCGTTAATTTTTTTTTACGCATTTTAATCGCACTTATTTTTGCACCGCGGAACGTTTCTCACTGGATGAGTTTCGGCGGACCGATTATACTGGAGCACCAACTAGCGTTCAGACAAAAACAAACCACAGTGAACATGGACAAAGAAGCTGATGAGACCGCTTTGGTTGGCCCTGTGGATGGGAAATTTAAAAATCCATATGAAAAAAACTTACTTCTCACTGTTCTCAGGTCAAATATTTATATGCGATTAAAATGCGATTAATTTCGATTAATTAATAACAAAGCCTCTAATTAATTAGATTTTTTTTTTTTATCGAGTCCCGGCCCTAATTTTTTTATATTATATATTTGGCACATTCCACCAGTTTACGTGGGAATGACTACAGTTCGACTACTCCCTTGACACTGATTGTCAATTTTCATTTGTGAGATCTTATTTTGCTTTAACCTTTCTCTGAAATCTCTACTTTTCCCACTTTGTCTTTTGCTCTCTGCCATCCAATCTAGCATACTCTTCTCCTAACCATTCTTTCCATCTCTCCTTCACTTGCCACCATTGCTTTTCCTCTTCCTCTCTTTCTTTACTTGAGCATCCTGTCAGTTCTGATGACCTGGTTCTTTGTAACCGGTCTGGAGTCTTAGATTAGCTCTCCAGTGAAGGGAAAGAGTGACGGATCATCTCTATAGCTTTGATGTGAATTTCAGCTGGGTCAGATACTCTTGACTGCAGTCCCAGAGTAGCCCATTTTGTATTTGCTACACAGCGGTGCCAAAGGCATAACATTTTAGGAATTTATAAGCTTTGGTTGAGATAGAACATCAGCAATTCACACACTTCACACGCTGTCACCAACGTGAGGGGCAGGTGGAAATGCGAGCGGGGAGGGTGGGGTTAGAAACGTACGAGAGAGAGGAAGCTGATATAAGTGACATAACTGAAAAGGAAAAAAGAGGTCATATGAGAAAGGGAAGGAAAAAGAGCTTAAAATCAAGTTTGGCAGAGAAAGGAGGTCCGCCAGGGGAAGGGGGGATGGGCAGACAGAGAAAGAGGTGATGTGTGTGTGGAGATAAAGAGAACACCGTGGTGATGGAGTGATAGAAAAATGACTGTGGGGTGCAGGCCTCTTTTAGCTGAGCATCAAAGCTAATGCCCAGAGATCTCTGATCCTCAAAAGGTCAACACAAATACTGACAGGATGTGTGTGTGGTGTGTGTTTGTATGCTTGTGTTAGCACTGTAAATCACTGTCTAAACCTTCCAAAGACCCATTTGTTTTGGAACTTAAAGGCTAACAGTTCAGGAGGAGCACATAAGGAGCATTTCATCCAAAAGGGTTGGAAATTGCAGCCCATTTCTTCTGATCTTCACCTACTTTGCACACTAAGTCTTCCCTTTCTCTCTATAGTTAAATCTAGGATGGAATTTAGAGGTCAGTTATATACTTTTATGAAAACAAGCTAAACCAAACCTGTTTAGCATTTACAATTTATACATGATTAGCCTGTTAATTTAAATTAACATAAAATTAACAAAAAAACATAAAATTAATAAAAAATGCAACATTAATCATGTGTCCTGAGCTGTGTGTAAAATAACTATTGTACAATTGTCCTACCTAAGAAATTCAACAGAAAATGACTAAACATTCAAATTTGATGCATAAAGAAATGAAGCGGGGGGGGGGGGGGGGGGGGTAGATATTTTTAACAAGAACAGTGAAACCAAAAGGCATGAAACATGATGCTGTGGCCAAAGATGCCATTTGCATGTATGCATAGATGAACAATTTATTTTAAAAATATAGGAATACATCATGGTGTCATCTAACAATGACACCATGTCTAACAGTCTAACAATGACCAATTAGATTGCAAAATGAATAGCTGTGATAGACATGTTCAGTGATCTGCAAATAAAACAAATGCCGCTAAAATTATGTTTCACACATGAAACATGAAAAACTGCATGCAAGATAATGTAAGTAAACCTGCTGGAAAACAAAAAAACAGGCCATACCTGTTTAAGGTAGTTAACTGGTCAAACAGTTTAAGCTGTGTATAACCAGGTTGATCCCAGCCCTACTGGTTGGTAATCTAATCAACCACCAAAATCAAGTTGGACAAGCTAATAAATGACCAAAGCTTTAACCAGCGAGTTCATCCGAAGCTAGTTTCAGCTGTTTTTACACCAGGAAAATGGCTTTAGCATTTACTGAGCATCCATTTTTTTGAAGCTGTTACACCTAACCTGGTACGGTCCAAAACACACACCACCTTTACACTAATCTACCATCATTATTTATGCCAGGGCACATACACACACAGACAGAACACCTGCTGGGACTGGTGCGAGCAGAGCTCTCCTAGCGATGTACTCCAGCGCGCACCTCACCAGCAGGATTATTGAGATTAATAACCGGTGATTATTAAGATGAATACAGCGATTATGTCTGTTGTGCCTTATGCTGCCACTGTCGTTAATTAAGGCCATATCGTTAGCACACCACCGGCAGATATTAACCCCATACTCATCCATCCCCATCACCGAGGGCAAGAGTAACCATGGCGTGCTCACTACACCTTGCTGTGGTTTTGGTATAAAGTCTGTGGTTATTAAGATATAGTGCGAACATTAGAGGCTCTTTAGCCAAAGCGAGGCAATACTCATATTGTTCAATAGATTTCCTGCCCAAAAAAACAGTCTAAGAAAGTTTGATGGTCTCTGGTTAATCTGGTCTTAATTAATAATTGATTACATGCAATCTGGATTATAATCAGATTCCAAACATTTTAATACTTGTAATTATATAATATTACATTTTAAAATACTCAGAGTACAGTTACTTTTTTATTGATCGCATGATTACATATTATTAACGCAATAGATTATTATTGATTCTCCCTAGTTCTAATTCTTCTTTTTCATCTTTTAGGTTTTATTTTTAAAACAGCCAACCGTTTACAGTATATACATTCAGAACGCCTTCCAGTTTTGTGGACATTCACACTGGAAATTTCAGATTGCAAATATTTATGTTGCTAAAATAATTTAATATTTGTTTACCTTCACACAGAGTTCAGTCATTAGTCAGGCTGCTGGTACAAAGCAGGTTTAAGAAGTGTTTCAACATTAAATCAACTACTGAAGAACATATTCATTTTTATTTGAATTATCACTCAGTTATTTTACCATGTATTACTTTGGAAGCCATTTGTCTTTCAAACACATTAAAATGCACAAATTCACCATTTATTTATAATCTGATCCTCTTTCACCTATTATATTTTTATTTAAAGAACATCTGAGATTTTAACATAAATATTTTAATAATAAAATATCACATTTGCATGTTCACGGTTCTGTGACATTGGTTGTGGTCACATGACATGGAGGTAAATAAATTAAATATTAAATTTTTTCAGTAACTTATTTTAAAATGATTTGTTTGAATTTAACATTTTTATTATTTAATTCATTATTAGCTTTTTGTTAAACTCATAAACACCCTGCAGTTCCTTCAAACCCAGTTTGGGAAACCTTGATATAATATAATGTTTAATGCACTTCATATTGTTGATAACAACAAATGGAATATATTTTCTTACTCTTTGTATTTTTATATCAATATGGTACAAGATTATCCCATTTAAATCAATGTGAAAAATAAAATATGCCAAAAGTAATCTAAAAGTAGTTTGATTATATTACCTAAAATGTGTAATGTAATGGATTACGTTACGAACTACAACTTTCTAATGTAATTTTGATCAGTAACGGATTGAATCATGTAATCAATAAAAAAGTAAATGATTACGAGTATTTTAAAATGTAACTTACTCTAATTACAAGTACTTAATTTTTGGAATCTGATTACGTAATCTAGATTACATGTAATCAGTTACTACCCAGCTCTGTATTTATATATATACACATACACATTTTTTCCCCAAATATATGGGTCATCTGTTTTTTTCCTCATGTTAGGCTTAGATATCAATTTGATATAACATCTAATAGGCCTAAACTGTAACCATGGAAACTCAGACTAATAATGCATGGCTCACGAGGCTGCTGGTAAACTTTCTAAAACTATTACTCCCACCTGCAGCAAGCCAGTAAAAATGATGAGATGGGGTGGAGTCCTCTGGAAAAGCCAAGCTTTCCCTCTCACAGAAAAAAAAAAATCTGGCCTACTCCTCCACCGAGCTGAACTGAGCTGATTGACACCCCCTACACACACTCACACACACAAACACATCAAATACATACACACACGAACCCTCTTCAGCTCTGTCTTTAACTGTGTGGGCAATGGCATTGATTTTCTCTTGAGCTGAAGGGATGACATCACTGTTCGAGGGGAGCAGCATGTGGGCGGCTCTTCTGCATGCCTGTCTTTAGTGAGGGGTCGGTGACAGGCGAGAGACTATGTGACTATTCTTCTCCAGCAAGGGAGAAAAAGAGCTGTGAAAGGGGTCAGTTTTTGTTTTCTGACCATTAACGCATACACGCTCACATACCGTGAGTGAGAGGGGCTGCATAGTAACACTGACTTAATAGCGAAGGCGACTTCAGATATCTAATGAGCTGCATGAAGGGTGGAGATGAGAAGGGAGGAGGACTGCAGGAGAATGCTCCCAATTATCTTTAATAATCCCTCTGTAATCTTTCACACTGAATGGAAATTGTGCGGAAGGGAAAAGCATGGGAAGATAACGATTACAATTAAAGTAAAAATCAAATTTTTTTTCCATGCAATAATCTGCCATCGTTGGGCAATGAGCTTTATGGTTTTTCGGCGGCCATTCATCTCTAAGAAGCTGGAAAGGAATAAAAAGGGAGAATGAAACAATGAGGACAAAAGAGGGAGGACAGCACAGTTACTGAGTTGATATTTTTCAGTAGACATCCTGCTGAAAACACCATCTTAAATCTAGTTTATACTGGTTAGTGCTGCTGGTCTTTTCAAGCAAAACTGCCTATCAATGGCCATGTTGGCAATTGCCATTTCGCCAAACTAAATATTTTTAAGCCATCTATAAACCTTCATTCTGAACTGAAATTAACTCAGGGCTTGTTTTGAATTAAATGAGTATAACTGAGAGAAAGGGGGAGGAAAAAGTAAAGAGATGAATAGTGAGGAGTTTCAGCGGGGAGAAATTGTCCCACTTTAACCAGCAGTAAATCCCACGCAGCACAGCCTTACAATCCAGCACTTACTCAGAGAGACGGATGAGAGAAGACCGGGGGGAAGGTGCGTAAATGCTCCAATGGCTTGAGCACAGAATGAAAACATTGCTGTAGGGAGAGTGTGCTGGAACTGACTTCACATCTCAACATCAACTGCATTCATTAATAAAATGCATAATCTCTCAAAAAACAGGGTTCATCTCTTTTCTGACATTTAAAACTATCAGCTATGAGCACTTTTGGACCTGTGAACCCTTAAAACACCTTTTGCACTCTCACTAATTAAATTTTTCCACTTTCAATATCCAACAATGGACGTGTGTGCATCAAAGGAGATTTTCACATTTCGTCATTTTTTTGTAAAATTTTGATGTGATTGTTTTAGATTTTGGACTTCAATGGCAAAGTCTTTTGTCTGGCTAAGGTTCTTTTCATGGCTAGCATTTAATATATTCTAAATACACTATATAATGTTTTCACAGTATTGGAACATTTGGGAAAATGGCATCTTAACTGGAAATCCTGCACAAATCCTACATAAAAAAATTATGTAAATAATATTTTGCATATTATTCCTCCATTGGTCACATCTCATAATATTTTCTCTCAAGAATTAGTACAGTAGGAAAAAACTACTTTAATGGGTCATTTTATTTTTGCTGTGGCCTTTTGTTTAGATCATCATAGCATTAAAAATATAACGATGTAGTACTTTTCATAAAATAAATTATTTTTATATATAAAATACATTTAAAGAATAATCGAAAATCAATTAATCTGAAAAAAATCTGATATTTTGATGAAAATCCACCTCTGGGACATAAAAGTGCATGTAGTTGAAGAAACACCCACATACATGTGATTGTACCCAAGCAGCCTCACTTCTCAGGCAGTGTCTATGGAAACCGAATATCCACTGACGTGAACAGAGAGAAATAGCTAGGAAATGGAGAACACAAGAGATGGAGGTTCATCGACTGATGGTGACTGGGAAAGCCTGGTGCGTGGGCAGACCGGGGGTTTCTGCCACACAAGCACTCATAAATTTGCTGTCTTCCCTCCATACCAATCCCCCTCTCTCTCTCCCTCTCTCTCTCTCTCTTCTCTTCATTCCTGGCCCTCTCCCTTTAAGCATAATGATAATTGCATGCTTTATGAGGAACTGAAGCAGCAGGGCAATGCATAGCTCATCTACACGTCATGAGATGGGATGGGTACGACGACCCCTCTCAGCCATTACAGTGATTAAATAAGACGGACTCTGTCCCTATATCTGTGATGCAGATCATGGGCTTCTTCGGCCCTTAGTACAGGAAGGTGAACAGATTCAACTTTGCTAGTGATAGACGTATAATTCATGACTGTAATGTCGGTATCATTTTATGAAGTCTTCATGAAGTCTTTGAAATACATGCTAAAGCATGGCTGTCCTCCATTTGATAGGGGCTGCTATGGAAGATATAGGCCTAGAAAAGTAAGGCTCTGTCATTTTACAATGAGTTTAAACTATTTTTCTCTAATATTAAGGCATCTGATTTAGGTCTTGAAAATGCCAAGTGTGCTTGACAGCATTGCACGTCTGCATATATGTCCATTTGATAATTATTTGATCAGTAACTGCTACAATAATCAGTAAACATGCACAAAACAGTTTTCGGCATGTAATATTAATTGCACCAGGCAAATAGCAAATACAGTTTTTTAAAACGTTGTGTTTTGTGAAGGTGCAGTCTTTAATATGCTTAATTTACATAGAAAGAGGGTATGTTTGCCTTGAACACAATGACTTAATTTAAATAGGGCATAGTGCATTTTCAGCACATATAGTAATGGCATTGTGGGTGGCATGTGAATAAGATGCGAAACGGTGAAGCCATTTAATGAATTAGCCCATTTGTCATTGTACTCCAACACTGCAAAAAAGGATTTTTACATTTAGTATTTCTGTCTTGTTTTCAATACAAATGTCTAAACATTCATAAATCAAGACACAAGCGACATGGCATAAAATATTAAGCATTATTTTCTGAAAAAAATTTACCAAATTGAAATGTATAAGATAAATGAAAAAGAAAAAAATATCTGCCAAAGGGGTAAGAAATATAAACTTAATTCAAAAGGAAGGGCAGTTTATTATTGTGACCCCACTGGCATTCTTACTTTAAAGGGTTACTCCACCCCAAAATGAAAATTTTGTCATTAATCACTTACCCCCATGTCGTTCCAAACCTGTAAAAGCTTTGTTCGTCTTCGGAACACAATTTGTGATGCAGCTGATACAGAACAGCATATGCAATTTGCGTCTAGCGTATATTCTCCAAAATGACGCTACGGTGACTTGGAGGAAACACGGAGGAGACGAGTTGTTGAATAAAGTCATTATTTTTATTTTCTTTGTGTACAAAAAGTATTCTCATTGCTTCATAATATTCAGATTGAACCACTGATGGCAGATGGACTATTTTGACAATGTCTTTCATACTTTTCTGGGCCTTGACAATGTTATTTACTTTCATCCAAAATATCTTAAATTGTGTTCTGAAGACAAATGAAGCTTTTACGGGTTTGGAATGACATGGGGGTAAGTGATTAATGACACAATTTTCATTTTGGGGTGGAGTAACCCTTTAAGCTTAAAATTTTACAGAATACAATGTCATTTTGGTCCTCAAAGATGTCTTGATTTAGGAAACGTGATTTAGGTACTGGAAAACAAGTCAAAACTATTTTTGGAAGTGAACATTTGTCTATATGTGGAAGACAATTAAAAAAGATGAAAATATTTTAAAACTGTGATTGACTGGCATATTTTCATGTTTCTCTTCTGATATTAAAGACATGGAATTTGAAGATACTAAAACTATATTATTATATGCATTTGGACACAAAGAGCCTATAGTACAGAACATTAGACATGAG
Source organism: Barbus barbus (assembly GCF_936440315.1). Lineage (NCBI taxonomy): Eukaryota > Metazoa > Chordata > Actinopteri > Cypriniformes > Cyprinidae > Barbus > Barbus barbus. The sequence continues at coordinate 34,562,942 of NC_136731.1, read as the reverse complement.
AAGATTTGTACTTTTCAGATATAACTGTTTACACTATCAATACGCGCTGTATCTTATTCTCTGTTTTACCTCAAGGATACCTTTTCCCTTTCATTTTATGTTTGTAATCTTTGTTCGGTTCTTCCTTCACTGTTCTTTTCTTCCCTTTCATCTTCACCTTCTCTCTCTCTCTCTCTCTCTCTCTCTTTTCTCCCACTCCTGCTCCAGCTAATTGCCGCAGAGCTCACTGATAGAAATCAATGTGCAATGTTTGATTGTGAGCCAAAGCACAGGAAGGTGAAGCAGAGCAATAAACATCACAAATACACAAACATACACACTCAGCACTTGCATATCTGATCCTCGGATGATTAAGAGGTGTCTCACACAACACTGTGTTTGTGTTGGGCTTCCCACAGAACCCCTGACTAAAACCTTGAATCAATCTAACCATAATGCCATTTACTATATTTGAGCATGCATATTATTCATTTATTGCATTAAAGTCAACCTCAAATAGCTTTGAGCTGCATAAAATGCAATAACTGACAAATTCAAAGGCTGGTACTGCTATAAAAATCTATTAGCATACATTGAGATTCCTGAGACGGGACAGTTAAAGGGATAGTTCACCTGAAAATGATTATTCTGTTGTCCTTTTCTTGAAATCATTACATCCTTCCAAACCTGTATGAGTTTCTTTCTTCTCTGGAACACAAAAGACAATATTTTAAGAATGTCTCAATGTTCTTTGCACCTCATTGACTTTCACTGTGTGGACAAAAACAGATAATCGTTTAGATTTGGATACACAGCATGACACAATTTTCATTTTGGGAAAAGTATCCCTTTATGGATAAAAATGATTCTCATAATTCAGGGGGGGAAATGCTTAAATCAGTGAAGAGGCCGAGGTTCACGAGGGGGCCTCAGTAAACTTCCAAGGGGCCTGCAGAATGACGTATAATTATTCTAATTAATTAATTAATTACTAATTAAAATAAATTAATTACTAAATACTAAATTATTATTAATATTGCTATTTATAAATGAAAATAACCTAAATTGCCAAAATATCATATATATACATATATATATATATACTGTCAGACTTTTGGTCCTGTTTTCCCCTGTTGTTCTTCGTGGTTTTCCTTATTTGGACATTTTCCTGTCCTTGTTTAATTGATCACCTGTTCCTTGTTAATTTACTCATTAGTCCCTCGTTTGGTTCAGTATTTAAAGCCCTGCCTTTCCCATTTTTCTGTCCTGTCTCACGTCATTTTAAGAGGTTGTGTTTGCTTATTTTCCTACATGGCACACAAAAAAAGAGCAGTTAGGCAGTTTTTTCATAATTATAGCAGAAATACTGAAGGAAATGTCTTACCTTATATAGCCTAGGTAAATAGTTTTAGCTATTGGGGGCTTTTGAGTCAAAAAGGTTAAGAACAAACTGGCTTCCATGTCCTCTTACTGCATTGAATGCTACTGAAAAGTATATGTATTCTGACAAAATAGATCACAACTATTTAATTATAATATAGTCAGTGTTTTACCAGTGACCAATCCTTTTTGAACGATTCTCAAAAACACCAACACCACCACCACTCAGGACAGTCACTAGTTAAGCGTTTGTGATGTGTGGTCGAGTGCATATTCTTGTGGTGCCATCAGCCAATCAAGTCAAGTCAAGTCACCTTTATTTATATAGCGCTTTTTACAATGCAAATTGTGTCAAAGCAACTGCACAATACCAATCAGCATTGTCGTGAAGTTATTTTTCAGTTCTAGTGCGATAAGTCACATGACATTTTACAACTCCAGTGATTGCTCATGCCGCCTCAGTTCTGGACGCAATTGTTTTTGCACATTTCAAATTATGCACTCCAGCTAATAAGCAGCCACTGAAATGAACAGGAATGCTAACAGATAGCCTTCTCCAGGTATTATAGGCCTGATTGTTTTGACAACAGTCATTATGCTTGGCACATTGCACACTTCACCTCTAAGTATTCTTTTAAAATGCATTATTCTAGTCTCTTTAAGTAAAAGCTGTCATCTTGAAAACCAAAACGGAAACTAAAAATTGGGCCCGACTTTTTTACGCCTCTAGGGCCGGGCTTCGGGCCAATTTCCACGTCATAGTTCAGAGGCGGGCCGGGCATCGGGCCTGTTTTGGGTTTCTCCTTATTTTATATTGTAGACGTCTATCGATTAGTGATTAAAAAAATTGCCACGCTGGTGGAGACAACAGGAGACCATGCCGCGACTGAGAGCAACTCGATGGTGTTTAGTGTTCCGCGGCAGCAGCAGCAGGTGCGCAAGTGACTTCAGCGCAGCTGAATAGTTCTGCGTTCAAATGCACGCAATAGGCTAAAGCTTGCTGCAAAACCCCAGCAAACATAACCATGAATGTGTCTGCGGGAAATAGTAAGGAGATATTTGAATTATTTACTAATAAACTAGTTTTCTGAGTCTGTGTCGCAAGGATGAAGTTACTGATCCTGACTCGCCGTCTCCACATTAGACGCGCCTTTAGAGAGAAATGCATCTTTATTGATTATGATTAAGATTATAATAATATTTTTAATTATATTTAATTATATTTTTTTTTTAAATTTTTTTTTTTTTTTTCGTAACATTTTATTTAAGTGAGAATTTAAAGCTTTCTATAGATATATTTATCATGTCTGTGAGGCATGTATTCGCTCAGCTTCGGTTCATTTTTGTGAAGCCCTCCTGTTCAAGACGGCAGAAAGCGCATCATGTTTGTTTTCTTTGTTTTATAAAAGAACTACCTTTTGTTGTTATTGTGAGTGCACACAAATACAAGTAGACCCTTTACAGGTCCGAATGATATATTACTCTTACCTTTATCAAAAAATACAAAAATGACGGCATAGGCTATTTTAATTTGTTTCCACTGAAAAAAATCCAAAGCTGGTGCCTCCATGTCCTGCAGAGCGCGCTTTAGCTTCTACTCTCCGCACAAACTTAGATATAGGCTAGCCCACATTATTATTATAGCGCAGGTTTAACGTTTACACATTGTTATTGTTAGGGTTCTGTCGTGTGTGTCATGTGTTCCTGCCTCTTGTGCCCTTATTTGGTTTGTTTCCTGTCCTTGTCTGATGTAATCATTAGTTTATTCGTGTCTAGCCGTGTCCATTTATTTACCTGTGTATTTATAGTCCTGTCTGTGTTGTGCCATTTCGTCTGGTCTACTTGTTACTCCCCGGTGTTCCTGTCTGTGTCTGCCTTGCCTTGTCCTGCCCTGATGTCAGCATTAAAGATATGTTATTTGAGTTTACGTCCTTGTCTCTGCGTGTTCTTGATCCTCCCTGCTGTGTGCACCGTGACAGTTATATACTTGAACTGTTTTAGTATATCTATAGATTTTATTTTAGGCAAGTCGTGATGATATGAGAAGGCTAAATTTATCAAACATAGGCTATGATCAGCTCATGCCGCTGGCCGCTTGGTCGTTACTTAAAAAAAAAAAAAAAACTTATAGTCTATTTAACGAACAAAAATGCTCCAAACGTTTTTCTAAATTAACTTAATAAATTAAATTAACGGGCCGGTAATTCTGATAAGCTGTCGGACGTGGGCCGGGCTAGGGCCTGAGCGTCTCGGGCCAGGGCCGGGCTAGGGCCTAAATTTGTGAAACAGACTGTATGGAGCAGAGAGACTAGTGCAAATCTGTCTCCTACATGAAAGTGTCTTTGATAGGCCTCTACTCTCATCTCATCTCCACAAGCATGCCACTAATGTTCTACCTCCCAGCCAAAATATCCCCAGCAACACCTGGCACCATAAAGAAGGAAAAAACTGATTAAATCATTAGAGAAACACATGGGAGGACGGGAAATAGAGAGTGGGAGATGAAGGAGGGAGAGCGGAGAGGTAACGGGGGGAGGGATGAACAACTTCATAAGCTTGGCACTGTGTTCCTGGTGCCGTGCCCGTTGTTTATGTCCACACACATCAAAGGCTGCGGTAATCGCTGCTGTTTGCGGGCCCACATCTCCAGTTCACCTTGACTGGACTGTTATACGCTACAGGCCAGAGCAGTGCTCAAAGACGGCTGGTTCCTCACTGAGCAGGCCAAGAAGTATCTGAACCTGGGCGCTGGAACGCCAGTACGCCTAATGAACGAACATTAGGAGATGAGCATCCCATAGCACAGCAGCTGGAGCAGCTCCAGGTCTTCACCAGCTGTGCTGCTCTTGTTTACAAGCCGCCGCCTGCTGCTGGAGCGGCCTCGCGACAGGCCTCCGCTCCCAACTGCATCCTCGAGCTCACTTGAGCAGCCGTGCCCAACCAGAGTGCATGTGCGCTGGGTCTAAACGTCCGCCTCTGTCCCTCGGTGCCCTCTGAATAAGCGTAAAGCCATTCAGAAACGCTGTTGAGAAGAAAGTGGTGTTTGAATTTGCAAACCTAACTCTGCAACTATGTTTATCTGTTACAGGAAACTTCAAAGGATTGTGTAAGCAGATAGATCACTTTCCAGAAGACACAGATTATGAAGCAGATGCCTCAGAGTACTTCTTACGTGAGTGCCTCCTTAGTGTTTCTGTGACAGTATTCATGTTCTCACCATCTTGTTCTTTCTTGTTCAATCTGTGAGGCATTCTAAGTAGTACCAGACATGCTATTTTTGCCCAAGTGCTGTTACTGCTGAAACAAAAGGGGAAAAAATTTAACCTACATGAACAATCTTTGAAAAACAGAAAAAGTCCAAAAGTTTGGAGAAGGTTATTACCAGGCCAGCAGAACTCTGCAGAGTTCCCATTATTCGCAAAGTTATGCATATTCTTTGCTAATAATTAAATAAAATGTTAAAATTGTTTTATAATTGAAATAAAAATATGAAATATGCTAGATAGTTTCACCTTTCAGCAACAAATAAGAATGTAGAACTAAAACGACTGAATAAAAAAAGTTATTCTTTGTTATTTCTAATTAAAAATGGAAACACATATCATGAAATTAAGCACCATTTATTTTGTTGAACTTGTTCATTTTGTCATAAAATATTGTGGATTCTTTTAGCAACCAATAAGATTGTAGTACTCTAAAAAAAAAAAAAAATGTAATCAATTTTTAAAATGTTATTAATAATGAAAAATATGATAGAGGAAGCTATAATCCAAAACTTTCTAAGCAAATTGGATATACCAGTCTTATGTGATAATTACCGAGAAGAACTTGAAAAAGAAATTTTGAAAGAAGAGATTCAATTGGCAGTTGCTGCACTAGCGGGGGGTAAAACACCTGGTTTGGTTTGGACGGTTTCTCGATGGATTTTTATAAAACGTTTTTTTTTTTAATTAGCTGACACGTTGCTTTCAATGTATATGGAGGCAATTCATAAAAAAGAATTACCAGAGACTTTAAATAAAGCTTTAATTACAGTTCTGCTGAAACCTGGCAAAGACCCTAATCTATGTACCTCATATCGGCCGATCTCACTACTTAATTCTGATTATAAAATTCTTACTAAAATGATTGCGTTACGTTTAGAGCGGGTTTTGCCTAATTTAATTCATATGGATCAAACTGGATTTATTAAAAATAGATCCTCCTTCAATAATACACAGATGTTGTGGTCCTACTCGCCCCGCTCCGAGCGGGATCTAACGAGGAGGCTAAAGGCCACAGCCTCTAGTGTCAGTCGCTAGAGCACCACTTGAGGTCAGAGAGCCCGCTGGCCTTTGCTACACTCACCCCCCTAAACCTCAATCCGGGTCACGGCACCAATGTCGTGGTCCTACTCGCCCCGCTCCGAGCGGGATTTGAACCACAGTCTCCGGCGTTGGAGGCGGGTGCTCTAACAAGGATGCTAAAGGCCTTTAATGTGTTTAAAGGCCACGGCCTCTAGCGTCAGTCGCTAGAGCGCCACTTGAGGTTGGGAGTGAGGTTTAACCTGCACAGCACTTACCCGCTGGCCTCTGCTACACGGAGGTTAATGAATATTATTTACTCGCCAAAACAAATGCATTCTCTGGTGATTGCTCTTTCTTTAGATGCAGAAAAAAGCTTTCGACCGAGTAGAATGGCCTTATTTGATAGCTGTTTTGCATAAAATGAATTTCGGTCCAAAATGTATTGATATGATTCGAATGTTGTATGGAAATCCATCGGCAACCGTTCGTACTAACTCTGATCTATCTTCACACTTTAATTTATCAAGGGGAACTAGACAGGGATGTCCTCTGTCTCCACTACTTTTTGCATTAGCGGTGTAATACGGATGATGTAATGTTATATTTGACTAATCCTAAATCATCTCTGGCTACTCCATCTCAATTGTTGGAAAACTTTAGAGACATATCTGGTTATGAAATTAATATTAATAAAAGTGTTATGATGACACTGAACTTGGCGGCGGAGAAAATGCCATTAAATAACATCCCTTTTCTATGGAATTCAGAAAAGATTTAGGATTAAATATTCCTTCGAAGTTGAAAGAGACATATTCTTTGAATTATTCCCCATTACTCAAAAAGGTAATCAGAGATTTGGAAAGATGGATCTCTCTACCGTTATCACTAATTGGCAGGATAAATTGTATAAATGAACGTTCTTCCTAAATATTTATATTTATTTCAAACTCTTCCCATTTCTATTCCACAAAAGTTTTTTAATAATCTCAATAGCTCAATTAGAAAATTTGTTTGGAATAATAAAACCCAGAGGGTTAAATTTAAGACATTACAAATGGCATCTAAAAAAGGTGGATTAAAACTTCCAGATTTTGTGTTTTATTTTTGGGCAGCACAAATGAGAGCGGTATGGTTTTGGCAGGGGAATAGTACCTTTCCACCTGCATGGATACAAATTGAAAGATATCATGCAGGGGAAATGCCTCTAGATAAGGCCCTATTCATCCCCCTGACTTGTGTTACGAAGGCGGTTAACAACCCACACACTTGCAAATTGGGGTTTGAGATCAGGAAAAAATATAATTGGCTACTATCATTATATGACAACACTCCATTTCACTGTAACCCATCTCTTCCTGAGGCATTCCTGAGGATAACACAATTTGGGTATAAAAAGGGAATACAAATGTTTGGAGATTAATATGAGGAAGACATACTAATGACATTTGAACAATTGAGAACAAAGTTTTCTCTTCCTGTTAAAAATTTCTTCAAATATTTTCAGGTGAGAAATTATATTAATACAATACAAGGAGGTCATTTAAGGTCCCTCTCTTCACTCACAATAGATAATACTATTAGAGAGAAAAAGGGATCTAAAGGGTTTGTGTCTTACATGTATGTTAACTTCATGGAATTGTATGGGGAGGACACATCATCTTCAAGACTTAAATGGGAAAAAGATCTGGACAAGATACTTGGGAACTTATAAGTGAAAGTGCTTCATCGTTTTCATTTAACAGTAGGCATAGATTAATGCAGTTCAATATTATACATAGGGTATATTATACACCTGAAAGATTGCACAAGATCAGTATTTCATATTCAGAATGTTGCTCTAGGTGTAAAACAGAGGTTGGTACATTATTGCATATGTTTTGGAGTTGTTCTGAACTTGAAACTTATTGGAGAAATATAATACAAACTATTGACAAAATTGTTAATGTTAGGCTTCCATCTGACCCAAGATTTATGTTATTGAGGGATGAAACAATTCTTCAACTTGATCAAAGGAAGAATTTACATTTGGCTCTGATAGCAGCAAAGAAATGTATAGCTATACAATGGAAATCAGAAGAACCACCAAGTCATATTTTATGGCTTAGAGAACTTTTGTCCTATGTGCCTGTTGAAAAAATAATGTTTAATCGGAAAAAAAAAGTCATCAGTGTTTGAAAAGATTTGGGGCAGATTTATTGCATACATGAATAATTTGGATGTTACATTGGCTGAAAATGCGGATGTGATAATGTAACCCTTCTTGACTTTAATTTCTTTATTGATTACAACTACTGGTATTTATTTCTATTATTTATTTTATTTTTTATTTTTTTTTCTTCTTTTAAATACCAGCTCAGTGCCTCGAAATAATGTCCAATTATGTGTTCTGTCTAATGAGGATGGGATAGTGGAGAAAGGGTGGTTAGAAAAGAATGTCTACTTGTAAACTGTACTGAATCTGTAAATTGTTGATGTGAAAATAATAAATATATTGATAAAAAAAATTATGAAAAATATGAAATATTGTGGATTATTTTAACTTTCAAGTAGGAATGTAATCCTTTAACCACTGTTTAGATGAATAATTATTCTTTATTTTTTTTATTAAATATTTAATAAAATATTAAAATTGTAATATTGGCTATACACTTATATTGGATATTTTTAAATTTCAACTACCAAAAAAAACATAGTACTATAACTGCTGTTTATAAACAGTTATTCTTTATTTTGTTGTGAAAATTGTACTATAAATATTTTATTAACATTTGAAAATTATGAAATAAGAAGCTACCAGTATGAGATCTTATATAACACATTTTACAATGTTTACTATAAATAGTTTTCAGAAAATGCAGCAGATTTTCTCAAAAAAAGGAGAGAATGCAAATAATTATTTTAAAAATGAATGCAATAGAGCTGTACTTCAAGTAATCTCCTAGTCTTTACTTTGTTCCACCTATCTTTGATTTTGTCATGCTGTTCAGCCGCGTAAGGATAGTCTGTTGTCTCCGCGGGAGAGTGTGAATGTTTCCTCACTCTGTTTAGACTCTCAGCAGCGGCAGACTCTCTAGCTCGTACAGTACGGCTCAACTAGGCCCGATTACAGTACACTGGCTCCCTTGTAAACACAGAGCATTGATTTCCACTCTTTTTTCGTCTGCGCAAGCAGACCCGGGAAGTGAGTGTCAAACAAGCCACATGCATCAATCCTAAACTCACAAGCAGGACTATCAGTTACTGTCATCAAAACAAGGGCCTGAATTGACCAGAAACAACATGGTAACAACCAAGAGTAATTAAAGATTCTGGAAGCGTTGTGCAGGAAAACAATTGCAGACTACTGGAGAGTGAAGGAAAATTAGCCTAAGGGTCCATTTTTACAGGGTACATCCTGTTTTTGCATTGTTTGAAAACTTGCTAAAGTTAATGTCATCAGTGAAATTACTGACAAACAATAACGAAGACAAAAAAAAAGTGCAGCATGACGATAATTCCTCAATTTTTGAATAAAACATACGGTTCAGAAGTTTGCTTTAGTAAGATTTTTAAAATGTTTTAGTCTCTTACACTCACCATTTATTTGATCAAAAATACCATAAATAATATACAGATGTTGTGGTCCTACTCGCCCCGCTCCGAGCGGGATTCGCCCGCCTCTCCGGCTTGGGAGGCGAGCGCTCTAACGAGGAGGCTAAAAGCCACAGCCTCTAGTGTCAGTCGCTAGAGCACCACTTGAGGTCAGGGAGCCCGCTGGCCTCTGCTACACTCACCCCCCTAAACCTCAATCCGGGTCACGGCACCAATGTCAAAAATACCATAAAAACTGCAAAATTTTGAAATATTGTTACAGTTTAATATATGAATATATAATTTATTCCTATGATACAAAGCTGAATTTTCAGCATCATTACTCCAGTGTCACATGATCCTTCAGAAATAATATTGCTGCTCAAGAAACATTTCTTATTATTATTAATGTTGAAAACAGTTGTGCTGCTCAGTATTTTTGTGAAAACCCTGATACATATTTTTAAGTTTATAAAGTTAAAAAGAACTTTTATTTTGTAAAAATTGTATCCTTGTTGAATAAAAGTGTTAATTTCTTCAACAACAAAAAACTAAATAAATCATACTAATCACAAACTTTTGAATGGTAGTCTAAATAGCAATGGACTAACAAATTAGCAATTTCTGAAAAATAAAAATCAATAAAGATATAACTATTCTGAATAATCCAATCATAGTTAAAGCAAACTTTATGCAGAATGTGTAAGTCACTCTGTAACAACAAACTAAAACACGGACAATGAATAGCTAAACATGGCTGTTGTGACACACCTTGCACCATGTTTTTGAAATTCTGTGTCAGTTAAAAGCTTGATACACCTGCACTTTGTACTATTTTGTCTCACTGAATGACCACTTGCTGATCCAAATCAGCATATAACACAAGATTTTTAACTGTTATTTAAATCAGCTCAGACTGTAACATTTATCAATAATAATAATAATATATAAGAATGTTACGTTCAGCCAAAAGCCTTAGAATCACATCTAAGGAATCAGGCTTATCTTTCACAGCGTTTGCTCATCCAGTCAGAACCGTTTAACCTACTTAACCAAGCACCCATTGCTAAGATGATGATATCAGATAAAAGACCATACAATTATCCCAGTACAGATCCTTCTTCAATATCGAAGCTTCATGCATCACCCCAAACAGGTGGCTGACCTGCTGTAATTGACTCTTCACTGAGCCTGTGATAATAGCTCATGCAGTTAAACAGCGCAGGTTACGCAGCTATGCGGCAGCATTGACCCCATTGCAGTTCATCCTTAATTGACACCGTCATAATGATGCATTCGCTTTCTGAGCGCCCAGGTTCTCAGTCTGCACGTCTGAGTCGAATCTGTCCAAGCGTGACTCGCGCTTTGGGCTGCCAGGTGGGTGCCGAGCTGGTCAGATTGCATGCAAACTCCACCAAACTAAACCTTGCCAGTGAGTCTTGGCACTTTGAGCACTTGTGCTGTCCCATATGCAGCAATAAATATGATAAGTTATGATAACAAGTTTAAAGAACAACACCCAGAGAAAGGCTCCAACATTGGGACTAGTGGGCCAGGAGTGGTCAAAACGACACGGGATAGAGAACTACCGCAGACCTCACGCTCTCTAAGTGTGTGTGCGAACGTATATGAACGCATATGTGTGTTTGTTCTTTTCCTTAGCAGCAATTGGACGAATAGGCCGCAACGCTCCCAGTGGCTTGTGAATTAGGACACTCACTTCCATAAATATTTCAGCCTCTTTCTTATATAGGTCAGCTTTCTGTCTCTCTCACTTTCTCTCCTCTTCTTCCTACTTCTCTTCTCCTTGCACATCTTATCCTCTCAGACATCTGTTCTGTAGTACTTTTGGTCACCAACTATGGGTTAAAGTAGAGTGATGAGAGATCAATGGAGTGAGAAGGTACAGCGGCGTAGGTTTCAATAGGATGTCATGCATCAATAAATTAATGAATGTTTTCTCATTTTTAACAGTACATTATGAGTGAAAAATAGGTGTTGTAGCTAACCTTAATACCAAGTTGTTCTGAATCCTTTAAGAGCAGTGCAGTCACTCAAGGATAGCCTATATGCAATGCTACGAGAACTGTCTAGCTGAACTTTAGCAATGATATTTACTTGTAGAACGAGTGTGTTGTAATACAGAAAGTTTGTTAATATAGGCCTGCAAAGTAGTTATCTACACTACTGTTCAAAAATAAGACTTTTCATCTCGGTCCCACTTTATATTAGGTGGCCTCAGCTACTATGTACTTACATCAAAAAATAAGTACAATGTACTTATTGTGGTCATATTGTATTGCAAAACACTTCTGCTGCTATTCAGGTGGGATACGGGTAAGGTTAGAGACAGGTTTGGTGGTATGGGTCGGTTTAAGGGTGGGTTAAGGTGTAAGGGATGGGTCAACAGTGTAATTATAAATGTAATTACAGAAATTAATTACAGATGCAATTACATATAGGTATTTTTAAAAATATAAGTACAATGTAAAAACATGTATGTACACAATAAGTGCATTGTACCAAATGATTCATTTAAATGTACACAGTAGTTAAGGCCACCTAATATAAAGTGGGACCGAAGTCTCTAATGATTAAAAATACAGTAAGATATTAAAATATTATTACAATTTAAAATAACTTTTTAGCCACAGCCATATCACCCTGCAGCCCAAGAGTGGTTGTCCACTGAAGCTAAGCAGGGTTCAGCCTGGTCAGTACCTGGATGGGAGACCTCCTGGGAAAACTAGGTTGTTGTTGGAAGAGGTGTTAGTGAGGGGGTGCCAGCAGGGGGTGCTCACCCTGTAGTCTGTGTGGGTCCTCATGCCCCAGTATAGTGATGGGGACACTATACTGTAAAAAGCGCCGTCTTTCGTATGAGACGTTAAACCGAGGTCCTGACTCTCTGTGGTCACTAAAAATCCCAGGATGTCCTTCGAAAAAGATTAGGGGTGTTACCCTGGTTTCCTGGCCAAATTCCCTCCACTGGCCCTTGTCTATCATGGCCTCCTAATAATCCCCATCCACTTGATTGGCTCTATCACTCTATCTCCTCTCCACCTGTAGCTGGTGTGTGGTGAGCGTTGTCCTGTGGCTGCCGTCGCATCATAATATGCTCAAGAAACATTTCTTATTATTATCAAAGTTCAAAAGATTTTTGTGAAAACCTTTATATAATATGGATTCTTTCATAAATAGAATTTTAAAAAGACATCATATATTTGAAATATAAATTTGTGTAACATTATAAATGTCTGTACTGTCACTTTTGATCAGTTTAATATATCTTTGCTGAATAAAATTATTTTCTTTCTTTCAAAAAAGTACTGATCTCAAACTATTGAATGATAGTGATAGTTTAAATACTGTTGTTTATTCATATGGTGTAATGCAGTGCAGATATTTGATTGACGCAGCTATTGATTTCATTCATATTTGCGCGAGTTATTTATTTATTTTAAGTTTGCACTCAGCACATAAAATAAATAAAAGTCCAATATCATCTACTGTATATGACTTACAGGAACCAAATTAAATTAAAGGGATAGTTCACCCAAAAATGAAAATTCTGTCATTAATTATTCACACTCATTTCATTCCAAACCCGTAAGACTTTTGGTCATATTCAGAACATAAATTAAGATGTTTTTGATGAAATCTGAGAGCTTTCTGACCCTCCATAGACAGCATTGCAACTTCGTAGCTTTATAACATTACAGTTGAACCACTGATGTCACATGGACTATTTTAACAATGTCTATACTACCTTTCTGGGCCATAAAACATTTCAGTTGCGTTGCTATCTATGGAGGGTCAGAAAGCTCTCGGATTTCATAAAAAATATCTTTATTTGTGTTCCGAAGATGAACAAAAGTCTTACGGGTTTGGAATAACATGAGGGTGAGTAATTAATGACAAAATTTTCATTTTTGGGTGAACTAATCCTTTAATAATTACCACACTCTCATGATTTCAGTCTAAAGCTTAATTTGGAATAGCACAGTACCTTACTACTCTTACTGATTCTGCAATATTTACATTTACATTTAGTAGACACTAAATTTATCCAAAGTGACTTACAAATGAGAATCATCGCAAGCAATTTGTCATAAGATCCAGCAATATTTGAAGAGTTCATTTGCAAACTCAGTTTTTTTACAATTTTCAAAAATCATGTTTTTTCATTGTGCATTCCCATTAATATCAGTCAAACTGCAGTTGGATTATTTTGATTAATTAAAAAAAATAACAAAAAAATACAGCTAACTAACACAATAAACGCAATAAAAATATGATAACATCATAAAAACATGATTTTTGAAAATAAAAAAACTGTTATATTAAACTCTTCTTTTGCAGTACACGACACAATGGGAAAAATAGTAAGAGTAGTATAAGTGTGCTATTCAGCCTGAATACATGTTAAAGCTTTTTTCTATCATTTCTAATTAGGCACCAAAGCAAGTATCCATAAAAAGTTGCCTTAGCCAATAGAGAAAAGAGAATACGTCTCTTATGCAGAGAGCGGCATCGCATATAAAAGTTTTTTCAACAGTTCACCCACTTCCAAACAATTGGGGATCTATAGTATGCCTATGAGCAAATGTACAAAGAAAGGCTGGAGCTTATTCACACTAATTCTGAATAGGAGGGTTTTAGATGCACCTCACATTTATGCTAGTATCATGTGCTTTAGTAGACACTGTGGTTTGGATGCTCTCATCTCCACCACTCGTTGAAAAAGTTATGTAAGAAATCTGAGCCTCGACCGAGGAGCCACATTAGTGAAGTGACACATAAGTGATGTCATAGAGAGCGTCATGTAGTTCAGTGATACACCAAAGAATTGGCATTTATTGAAAAACACACACTGCACTTATGAAGACACGGGGAAAACTGGGGGAAATAATAACAGGTCAGCGTTCAAATCCGTTCTAACGCTGCACATAAAATCGCATGTATATTCATGCCTATATTTTTAGACCCAAACATTTGCATACTTGCATGCAAAATTACTGTATGGATTCATGCACATTTGATTATGAGGGAATTGCACGCTGATTCTCAAGCACCCGCTGGCATACGCTCAGAGGGTTATCATGAAAGAAATATCTACGACATAGTAACAGCGCATCATCTGCATATGTATTTACAGCATGTGCAAAACACACTGGCACGCACACACATTCACACAGGCCCTATCAGTGGCAGGCTTCTCTTTGCTGGAGTGATCACGGGTATGCAGCCTAGGCAGTGGAATCAGGCAGTTCACACATCCACACACATTATATAAGAGTGCTGAAGCATTCTGAAGCGCCAGTGGGTTTTTAGATCATGCCGTGTCAGAGCTGCAATCTTCCACAGAGCTACCGAGGACCAAACAGCGCTGGGAGAGGGGGAGGGGAGCACGAAAAAGCAGGAATAAGAGGGACTGAGAGAGCGAGTTAGAGGGAAATTTTGAGAAAGAGAGGCAGCCTAGAAGGAACATGTTGGAGGAGAAAGACGAGTGGGGTATTAAGGGTGAAAACGGTAAAAGAAATGCTGGCTGAATTCATTTCACGTGTTTTTATTATTATGCCCTCTATTTGTTCCTTTCCTCTTTATCACTGCAATTTTGTTTTGCCTTCATCCAGCTAATGGGAGCCACAGCATTAGCATGTTTCTGTTTAAAATACACTATTAACAAACACTGATCCTTAAATGTGGGATGTCGTGCTTTTATTTATTTATTTGCAACGTAAAATAAAGCAATAAGCCCCAAGAAGCTGTGGTTTACAGTGAATTTATAACAGCTAAAGGGCATTGTTAGGCATGTGGAGTCTAAAACCCCTTAGCTGTTATAAATTCATTGTAAACCACGGCTTCACAAGGTTTATTGCTTTTTTTAGACCTACTCAAGATAACATGCAAATTTATTATATAGACCTTCACAAAATTTGAAAATATATTAGAATTTAATTTGCTTTCTCAACAATAGTCTTTAACAGCCCTATTTTTTATAGATCTTGTTTTTTTTTTTTACGGTGCAGCCTTGGTGAGCATACAAGATTTTTTAAAAAACATTTAAAAATGTTACCGACCTTAGTATGTGTGTGTATGTGTATATATATATATATATATATATATATATATATATATATATATAGTAGGGCAGCCCTTGAATAAGGATTTTTCTGGTCGACTAGTAGTCGTTCATTTGAAGCATTAGTCGACTAATCACACATTTATTAATAAACCATTTAAATCATTATGAGCCTTTAATTTCCTACATAGCCCAATAAGCGCTCAAGCACAGGCATAAAGCTTGCCACAGCACACCGGCAGAAGTAATGATTATGAATGTGTCAGGGAAAAACAGTAAAGAGACTGCATCAACATTTTAATAATTTGATAAACTAGTGATTTCTTAGTTTTCGGTTTAGAGATGAAGTCGACACTGACTCGTCATCTCCATATGCATGTTTCATATGGATTACATAATCTAAGGATATATGTTTTCCATTTGAATTGGTTCATTTGAAAGTAGACATTTCACTCTCTATAGATATATTTTTAATGTCTGTAAGGCAAAAATATACAAGGAGTTTCGTGCTCCAGTTCACAGAGGCAGATGGCAGAAAGCGCATACTGTGTGCTTTCATTATTTTACAAAAGTGCCATGTTTTGTTGTTATTGTGAGTGGACACAAATAAACGTAGAGTCTTTACAGATTCTAAAGATGTATTACTCTTATCTGTATGAGCAGATAAGTGACCGCATAGGTGCTGCATCTGTCCTGCAGTGAGCGTGCTACTGTTCAGCTCCACACTCCACACAGACACTTCAATAGCACACATTTTTCTAGGTTAACATCAGATTGAACGGCCATGTAAAGTTGCTAATACTTACATATTTCAGATGATAAGCCATATTTGAGGTTGATAGGCAAGCGTTTGGATGTCCTGCCGGATGTACTGTACCTACCATAGACCAGCCGTTAACGATCTGTCCTTTAATGACTGCGTGACTTCGCCTGTGGATTTTTTTTCTTTTTTCTGTGACTAATAAAATTTTGTTCATCCAAGCCTCTTCAGGTCGACTAACGGTTAGTGGACTATTAGGGGGCAGCCCTAATATAAAGTGTTCATCTCAGATATCAGATACACTCTTTTAAAGTTTGAAAACCCCTGCTCTGGCATTATCAAAACAGAATGTTAGAATTATATCCACTCAAATCTACTCAAAAAGTGAATGAGAATGAAAATTTTCAGTTTTCACCAAACTCATAAGACCTTCGTTCATCTTCGGAACACAAATTAAGATATTTTTGATGAAATCTGAGAGCTTTCTGACCCTGCATAGACAGCAACGCAACTGAAATGTTCCCAGACCCAGAAAGATAGTAAGGACATTTTTAAAATAGTCCATGTGACATGGACATGTTATGAAGCTACAAAAATAATGATAATAATATTCAACAATTTCTTCTCTTCTGTGTCAGTCTTCGATGCGCATTCCCGACAGTACCACGACACATGCGTGTGCATTCCTCTGCTCCTGCGTCAGCAGCATCACATGTATGTGCTGTGGTCCTCTTGTGAATGGCAGAGGAGACTGACACAGAAGAGAAGAATCGTTGAATAGAGTCATTTTTGTTTTCTTTGTGCACAAAAAGTATTCTCGTAGCTAAGGTTGAACCGCTTGATGCCGCATGGACTATTTAAAAAATGCCCTTACAACATTCCTGGCCTTGAAGGTTTCAGTTGCATTGCTGTCTATGGAGGGTCAGAAAGCTCTCGGATTTCATCAAAAATATCTTCATTTGTGTTCTGAAGATGAACAAAGGTTTTACGGGTTTGCAACAGCATGAGTTGTGAGTAATTAAAATTTTTGGCTGAACTATCCCTTTAAAATACACTGATTCAAATATTTCATCATATCACAACAATAGTACACTACAGATTTTCACAAAAGGGACACAAAGTTTCATAAAGACAAAGGGTTTGTAAGTTTCAGAAACAAAGTGTTTTGTAGTTGCCATAGATGGTGTAGACAGCTGAACCTACATGTCGACTATCAGCAGGCGCTCTGGAGTATCAGTGTCTGTATGGCTCTCACCCTCACGGACACACGGTGTGGCCAAAACTGGCTGTGACTGGATGACCCAGACACACACACAGACGCACACATGCCGAAACGCTGGCCGATAAAATCAATGAGGCTGGCCGAACAGCAACGGGTTTGCATGTGCGGAGGCTGCAGTAGGTTAGCTCAAGGCAGAGGATGGACTGGTGCGATAGTAGACGGCAATAAAAGAGGAAGACACCGTCCGGCATCACAGCGAATGGCCTGATCGCTGGGGCAAGCGGGGATTTAATGGATCCTCATTCGCTCGCCACCTCTTGTTCAATGGCTCTCTCTTCCAGTCACTATCTCTCTCTCATTTTCTTACTCCAAACACGACAATCCATCATAGGGCTGGCAGGGGGGATGGGGCACATGCCACTGAAGCCTGAGGCACTGGGCATAGAGCACACACACAAATACACACATGCACACACACATGAGAGTCCAGGCCACTGCCTGTGTCACCTGATATGACATCGCTTAGCCTACAGAGAGACCACGCGCCCAGCTGGATGGCCCATGATCATAATAGCAAAGGCCATGCTCTGCATTATTGATATATTTAAACCACAGTTGTCCTGTAGGTCATGAGTACTGCATCACTGTGTACTGTACCGGATTCTCAGCATTACCGGGACCGCAGCAGCTGCTCATTGAGCTTGAGAGGGGCGAAATACAGGATGATCCTGCATATTGTGATAGAGATCAGTGGAGCTCAGTGGAAATAGGTGAAGGATTTTGTAATCATTTTGTAAAGGAGACTTAAAGAAAGTAGGTATATTGAGCAATCTGTAATGATATGGGTGTTTTAAGGCATTAGCGGATATGTAATGGTCTTGAATGGAAAGATAAAATTCCTTATTGTAACTGAAAGAGGGATATGATTGTGACAGGGGCTTGGAGTAATTCCAAGTTTATCTATTAATTTAATCATTTCTAGGCTAGTAGTGAAAAAAAGAGTTGTGAGGTGCTGTAGGGCCCGTTTCACACTAGCCACGTAAGCAGCGCATTTTTTTTTAGAGCAGAATCTATTTTGCTGGGCTGTTCATGTTGAATTAAAGTGACAGTGCATTGTTCATTGTCAAAATAAACATGGGTTGGTTGACACAAAAAAGGAGCAATTTCACCATAAAAGCATATAAGGGAAGTCTACTGTGTTTCACAGTCACTATATGACTTGAAAAAAAACATAAAAAATGTAAATTAAAAGGCACTATTGTACCCACAAAAGCATGTTTAAATGATTTAAACTACAAGTATAGTTTAAGCTGAAGACTTAAAAGCTCACACAAACTACATTACACAGCATGTTATATGGTTTAACGTTATGCAGAGTATGTCAACGATCGCAAACAAAAGCATGTTGATCGAGGACTACACATTCATCAGCGGTTCATTTGCATGCTAGAAACAGTGCCCATGTGAAAGCACAAAGTTCATGTACTGCTTCCGCTCTGTATGTGCATCTAGTGTGAAATGAGCATTTAAAAAAAGGCATTTACATTAGTGGTTTTCAATTGGTGAGCTGCGAAATGGGTCACAGCTCTTTTTTATGCAAATAATAAAAAGTTACCACATGCCATTTTGCATTTACATGTCACTTGATAAAACAAGCCAGATAGGTTGTGTGACATCCACTTATCTTTAAAAAACATTATTTTCAAATTTAAGTGATATTTGTTGACACTTAAGATTTTCAACGATGTTCATACTTCTCATGTTTGGTCACCCCTTCACACATTTCAACCAAAAATGTAATTTCTGTCGTCATTTACTCACCCTCCTCCTACTCCAGTTTCTTTCTTCTGCCAAACACAAAACAGTTGATGGTAGCCATTGGCTTCCATAGTATTTTTTTTTCCATACTATGGAAGTCAAAGGCTAACATCAACTCTTTGGTTACCAACATTCTTCAAAATACCTCCTTTTGTGTTTAGCAGAAGGAAATTTTAAGTAAATTAGTCTATAAAATGCAGTGTGATGACAGGTCATTCCTAGCCATTTGTGTCTGAAAATTTACTTTAAATGATTTCTGAAATAATTTTATTGGGGCACATTACAAATCAGGTAACATGAAAGTTGGGTAACGATTAATCATATTAGTAGTAATTAATGATGACACTGATGGGGCACAAATAGCACAGTTTCCTGAAAATGACAATGAAGCACATTTCATAGCATTTATTGATGTTTTTGGCATTACTAGCAGGGACAAGATTGTGGACCAGTAAAGCAGGGACTACATGCACATCAGCTTCTGGAGCTTTTACCCTCGTGTGCTGTATGTAGTGGGCTGTCTTGCATGCTTATAACTGAGCTACTTCCAAAGGATTTTCACTGTAATTGTGTTTTCTTGAGTGCAATACTCACCACTTGCTTAAAACAAACTTTAATGCACAAGTACTGTCAATGTGATTATGTATGTTCACACTTACTCAGAAATAACTGACAAGACGAGCTAAAGCTGTGTTCAGAGAAATTGCACTTTCCCTGACAAAAGCTTTTTTAAATTTATAACTATTGCACATATCTGAGTGGAGTCAATAAGATTTCTCTTTTTAAAAAAATATTTATTCAGCAAGGATGCATTACATTGATCAAGAGTGACAGTAAAAACCTTTACATTGTTACATTGTAAATGTATATATAGTAGAGCTATAAAGAGAGAAAATGTTGTGTTGGGTTGGTGCAGGGAGTCAAATGTAGTTCACATTTACTGAAAGATTTAAAGACTTTTCTAATAGAGTTTTATGTGCAAAGTGTGTAAAAGCTAAAGCAAAATATGCAAATTAAATGCAGCACAGCTAAAATATCAAAATAGACTAAGTAGACAACCAACATGGTCCATCTACTATCTAAGCCTCTCTAACTGTGCAGGCAAACAAATCTTACAGTTTTTTTTTTTTTACACTGAGTGTCCCTGCCGCAAACATTGCAGACTATTTCAAGTTAAAAATAGTCCAACTTTTAAAAACCAGTCACAAAATCCTTGCTTTGTGTTCTCTTCTACTGCAACCTGTCTAGATGTTTTTGAATGCTAGAACACATCTTGTGTGAACACCCCTTGAAAAACCATTCAGGTCCATTTAGGGTCAGACAAACCCAAAATCAAACTAATTATACAGTGATTGACTAGTTTTCAGACAACCCACAGACTAGTTGGTTTTGAAAAATATGTAATTTTGCACATCCTTAATAGGTAGATGGGTGATGATAGAACTGCAGTGTGTGTGTGTGTGTGTGTGTGTGTGTGTGTGTGTTTGTGGTGAGAGGGCAAGATGCTGGGGCAGGGCTAGATTAATAAGCGTTTGTAGTATTCAATCAATGTGCCTGCAAGCTAAAGCACCTGATTAGCATGACCCTGTTCTGCACATCAGTACATTCAAGCCTGTGGGAGGCTGATTAAGTGTGAATGCTAATTTTCTTCCACAATGCTGTCAATGAGCGTGAGAGAGAGTGAAGGAAAGACTGAGAGCAACGGATAGAGCCAAAGTTCAAAGACAGCCACTGTCAGGAAGAAAGTGTGTGCATTCATGTCAGTGTGTGAGAGAGCATTATATATGCCCCATGTTCAGCTCAAGCAGCTGGTCACATATTTCATACATGCAGCATTATTAGGGCATATCTGTGAGTTGGTTGGTTAAGCTGCACTCAAGGGATCAACGTTTGGTTGGTTAGCGTAGCCCAGGTAACCCCTGTGAAGTATCAGAACTTGAGGTGAATGAGAATGCTATCAGATAGCTTTCCGAACAGAAAGCTAAAGCTGAAGTGCTGTGCTTTATAAAAAAAGAAAAGAAAAGCAAAGCAACTGATCATCATGTGTACTTCACTCTCAAGGGTCTGCCCGAGCCGGCAGCATTTTGACCTCTGCGTAAATCACAACCGTGACCTGATCAGATCTCCCACCCTCTTGTCTGTTTATGGAACAAGAACCTCCGTTCACACCGTCTCATCCTCGCTAGTCATTAGCAGGGTAAGAGGTGAGAGTGCTAATATGGCCCGGTCATTGTTAGCTGTGGCACAGACTCTGCGAGTGACAGGACATTCTCCACGCACTGCACACTACGGTCTCACTGCTGCGAGAATGAGGGTTGTCTTTTTGAAAAAGGGCCACTTAAAGGACATTTTGTTATATTTTTAACAGAGTTGTGTGACATTTAGAAATTGGACTGAGAAAGACTTTGAAATCCATTTGAATTGGGGTAGCAATTCAAAATTGAAAATAATTGAAAATCAAAGAAATTGTAATGACTGTAATTTTTTTACTAAAGCTAAACTTTGAATGCTGGCATGACAAAACCTTGTTTGAAATATTTAAAAAGTGTTTAAAGCTGATTTGATGGTTTATTAGACAGACAGATGGATGGATATATGGACAGAAAGACACATGGATAAATGGACAGATGGACGGACAGACAGACAGATAGAGATTCAAGACTTTAATTGTGATTTTTGTCTTAATTTTGTTTTAATTGTGATTTTATTTGTATGAAACCAGGGTTAACTTTCAGAAGGGGTGTCCATGACATTCTTTGAAATACCATCGCCCATAAACAGGATAATCATTCAGCACTGTGGTATACATACACTATATTGCCAAAAGTATTGGGTCACCCCCTTCTAATGAACATGTTTGACTACTTTAGTAATTTCTATGAGTACAAATCTTAATGTTTAAGCATATAATGATATTCTAGGGAATTGTGTGCTTCTAATTTTATAGCAACAGTTTGGACAGGACCCTTTTCTATTCTAACATGACAGTGACTCTGTGTTTAAGGCACGGTTCAAAAAGACATGATTGATTCAGTCAGTGTGGAAGAACTTGACTGGTCTGCAGAAAGCCAAGTCCTGATCCCAGCTAAACTCCTCTGGTGTGACTTTATATGCAGACCTTGAGCCAAAAACTCATCACCAAACACCAATGACTTGTACATAAGGGTACTGTCATTTTAGACACGTCCAAAACTGTTGCAAGAGAGATTGAAATAAAATTTTAAAATACATGAATTATGTTTCCATCTTTGTTGCCACAGTTTTATTAGTGACTTTTTCTGTTCTAAAGAAGGGGGTGTCCCAACACTTTTGTCCTTATAGTGTTTATACAAGTCATTGGTGTTTGGTGAATCAATCATGTCTTTTTGAACCGTGCCTTATACACAGAGGCACTGTCATGTTAGAATAGAAAAGGGTCCTGTCCAAAGTGTTGCTATAAAAGAAGCACACAATTCCCTAGAATATCATTATATGCTTAAGCATTAAGATTTGTACTCATAGAAATGACTAAAGTAGTCAAACATGTTCATTAGAAGGGGGTGACCCAATACCTTTGGCAATATAGTGTATGTATATATATATATATATATATATATATATATTAAATCACTATGGTATTATTTGATAGCACACAGCCAGGCCCAGTACTTTTTTATAAGGGTAGATTAATTTATACAGTGACCTCTTTGAAAACCATAAATGAAAGAATGGACTGGTAATATAACTTAAGCAATAGCCCTGGCTGTGTGCAGCTCTGAGACTGCGAACAGCCTCTGATAAAAGCCCTGGTTCACCAGCACAGAGCGCTTTAATAAAAGGTGGCATAACAAAAAACACTGCTGCTTTGCTCCTCTCTTTTCCTTGCTTCAGGCTTGACTTGCCCCTGACTCCTGTCTTCTCTTTGCCTATTCCACCATGTTAATAACAACCCCGCAGGCAGTGTTTCTGCCCCTGACAGACTCTCAAACGCTACACAGGGCTTGTGTGAAAATGTCCCTGTGCTCCGTGCCAGTGTCATGCCTGGGGAGTCTGGGCAGATTGCCGAAAAAGACGCGCTTACCCTGGGGCATCATTATCAGTCTAGCTCCCCAAGAAACCTCCATCCTCAAGCCCTCGGTCCACAATAGCCTCACTTGCAGAGCGTACAAGACAAAGAAAATGTACATATTCACACATAATGTAAATTGAGAAGCATATGTGTTTGATAACACATTACGGACTGGAGCCAAAGTGACAACAAATGTGAAAAATGCAATGGATCACAGACAAAATAGCGTACTGGATCATAGACATAAAATATATGCACACCAAGACTAAACAAATATTTACAGGGCTAAATTACACAGAAATTTACTCCTATACACTAGGGGGCACTGACCGACAAATACATTTTGTCATTTTACAACAGGTGCATGCACCTTTCAGCTTAGGGAATGTCAAAGTGAACAATTTATCAGGCTTAATGCCATTTATTATCAATACCTGTGAAAAAATATGCCAGATTACACCTCTCTCTCTCTCTCTCTCTCTATATATATATATATATATATATATATACCATTAGAAAGTAAGATTTTTTTTTACCAAGGCTGCATTATCTGATCAACAGTAATATTGTAAAAATTATTACAATTTAAAATAACTTCTAATTGTAATATATTTTAAAATGTAATTTATTCCTGTGATGGGAAAGCTGAATTTTCAGCAATTACTCCGGTCTTCAGTGTCACATGATCTTCAGAAATCATTCTAATATGCTGATTTAGTGCTCAGGAATCATTTCTTATTATTATCAATGTTAAAATCATTTGTGTTGGTTAATATATTTATGGGAACCGTAATACATTTTCCAGGATTTGATGAATATAATATCGTTTCGAAGTCTTTACTGTCACTTTTGATACATTTAATAGCTCCTTGCTGAATAAAAGTATTTTTGCAGCTATTATAATTTTCAAAAAATGACTGCCTGATAGTGTACATTAGCAAACTTTGAAAAGAGACCAGGTTTACAAAGCGTTCAACTGCTATAGATCAAAAGCTCATCTCACTGGTCAGTCAGTTTTTTTTTTAATGGGCTAAAAAAAATGTGTTTGATGACAGACAAATGTTTGTGCATGATCTAATCAAAATCTTGTTTGCAGTGAAAATTCGCCAACAATTGTTCATTCTCTGTGTGAAAAAGCCCTCAGGCTGGTCAGTCTCTGGCTGTGATCAGAGAGCCTGGGGAGAATCTGCTAAACTCTCTTCCTCCTCCAGAGCCTCTGCAGCCATGGAGACAGCGCTGCTGCCTGACCCGAGAGGTCAAAGCCAAGGTCACAGAGCTGCAAGTTTGCCGGCTGGAGATTTTTTATGAGTGAAAGCATGTCTCTAATCAGCCACGTGTGTCCACGGGGCTGATTAGGAATGTATGAAGTCTGTGTGTGAGATTCACACCATTTATAGGAATGTCCACAGCCTGTCCAACTCATCCTCTCACTGACCATATAGAAGTTTTACTCTAAGAACGTATTATGCATATTCTGGTAATTTTGTAAAGCATATTCTGTCTTATGGAAATTATTCACTACTTTAAAGCATGAAAACGTTAGCTGAGACTCCCATTCACAGTAGCTGAAAATCAAGATGGCATCCTGGTCTCTGAGGACACTTCTATCACCTTCAAGCCCGTCATTTTAAACGCTTGTGTCAACAATCAATAGATTTAGGTTATTATCTTTTACTTTCCCACTTTCACATCCCGCCTCACATCCTTTCCTGCCCCCTTCCCTCTTGCCTTGTGGTGTCTCTGTGAATGAGCCTGATGGATGAGAAGGAGTGGTGTGTCCTCTCTGTGCTGTGACTGGTCATGTCAATACCCCCGGGTTAATGTGAGATTGGGGAGTGTGTGTGTGTGTGTGTGTGTGTGTGTGTGTGTGTAAGAGAGAGAGTGTGATTTGGGAGAAGGTTGTTACAGGGCAAGAGGACCGGGGTCAGCACCCAGCACACCTTAATATTTAATCAGACCATTCTCAGAAACTCTACACCCTACAGAGAGAGGGATGAGAAAAAGAGAGGAAGACAGGACAAGGACATACATCTAAAAAAACTCCACCTTTATTTAGTTGCAAACAGCGTCCAAATTTAACCTTTCTGCCAAAGGCAGAGGAATAGAGAAAATGTACAGGGCATGAGATGCTAAAGCTGTCAACTGATTAAAATTGTAATCAATGCAGCTGAATTAATAAAATAATACCCTGATGAATACATCACATCAATCATAGTAAATTGCAAATAGAAATATTTGCTAACCCTCCAGATAAAGCCCATTTAAAAGCATTACATTATTTTGGCATACAAGTCAAATCTGCAATAAATATTTCAGAGCCTTCATATTAAAGAGACTTTTTAATGAATATAAAGTTTATACACTCCATATATATTTATATTAATATAAAAAGGTACACAGCTGTCACTGGGGTACAAAAGCTGAAAGTTACTAACATACCTTTAAGGAGCTAATTTGCAAGGCTGTAACCATGTCTTGAAAATTAGGAGGGGAGGACTATTTAAATAATTAAATGACTATTTAAGTGAAATAAAAAAATCTAAATTCTAGTCTAATTCTATTTAAGACGTAATCTATTTAAACTATTTGCAAAGAATATTTAATTTTAAAATATGCAGACATATTTCAATAATATTTCAAAAACGCAAAACAGTCATCGCTGAACACCAGAGTTTTGTTTTGACTTGTGTAAGGCTGGGCAAGGCTTTGCTTTCCTCTGGTCAAAGGTCAGGAATAATATATATATATATATATTTGAGTTTGTCAATCTGTCTATATTCACTATTCTTTCTTGCACAGTTGTGACAAACAAATCATTCTCAGAATAGACCCTTGCCTTGGTTGCAAATGAAGTGAATACAAACAGATTTAGATGTACAAATGGCAATTCCTGGCCTCATATGGTTTTACTAGTGGAACATCACGGTGGGAAAAGATAGCACAAGACACTGAGAATTATTAGGTACTCAGTTAGATTGAGTGGATAGAGAGAAAAACAGAGGGAAAGAGACAGATAGGAGAGGACGGAACAAAGCGCAAGAAAATTAAAATGCCGTTCATCACTTCGAGTGAAGTCTCGTTTAGGTTTCTCAGAGAGGGAGAGAAGAACTGCGGCAAGTGCACTAGAAAAATCTCACCTTATATAACACATGCAGCAAATGAGATATGGCCATTTAGCGAAGCACATATTCAATGCATTCACATAGTGAACTATTCATAAATTAACAGTGTAGGATCTTGTATCTTGTGGCATTTTGTTAAACACTGAAATGAGCTTAAATGTACCATAGTTGCTTTAGCAGTGAAACAAACACACTTCTCTGGTAGCTGAGTTTGGCCTCTTGTGAGATCTGCAGCAAATGGCACAAGTGCAGTGGTTTTAGGGTGGAGGTGAGGGCAGGACAGAAGGGCAGATGACCCTCTGAAGGGGAACTTCAGTCCCCACTTTAGCCAGCAAGATTTCAGAGTACTGTCATGCTGTCCACACATCAGCATTTACACAAGAGCAGGGAGGGACAGAGAGAAAGAGAGAGAAAAACTGCTGAGCTTGCAGACTAGATGGAGTGGTGAAAATTTAACTAGCCTGATGAAAGCATAACTTTGCATCTTAAGAGAGAGAGAGAGAGATTGAGGAGAGGTAAGAGATGAGCAAGCAGTAAGAATTGAGAAAGACTGGTGAAAGGAAAAGGACAAGAGAAAAAGACGACACTATATGATTAAAGCAGAATAAAGTTTAAAGTATAATTCAGTTTTGACATGAACACAGTAGGCTATACGTACATCCAGACGCATAGCCTTTCAAAATATACTCCATTTAATAACATGTGGAAACACAAGCACCCGCCACATGGAAAATTTCATATTTGTCCAGTATCTGCACTATTTCTCTCCAGAAGTTATAAATGATAAGTTTTTTTGTTCTTGTTTAAACTTCAGTTGCCAGAATCTATTAACCCCTTGCATCTTTCTACAGATTTGTCTGCACACGTACAGTATGAAATATGGCTGGGCGATTTTTCAGATTTTATCTATTAATTAAAATGTAATGTTTTGTCATGATTTTATTCTTTTCGTGATTTTAAATAGAAATATTACCAAATGTTAGAATTAGACACTTTGACAATATGCCAATGATAACAGTAAAGAGAAAAGAACGATCCAACCGCATGTCGGCGCACGTGATTAACCGCTCAGATTAGTTTTGTGTTTTGTGACAAGTTTTGTGTTGACAAAGATGTGACGCGGGCAGTGGAATAGAAAAAAACATGCAAGAAGATGAGAGTGAACTTCTTTTAACTTGAGTGCCGTGTTTTTCATGCATGAGACTCTGCAAGAGACGAGAGTGCAACAGTCAATCGGTCAAACCTTCTGGAAAAAAAAGAGATTTACATTGTTTGCCATACTGTCCTGCCCGAGTATGAAATTATGTCACTTACACTTTAGCCTTGAAGTGGATGGTTGGAAAATAATTTCCTGCTTTGAAACAAGAGGTGGAAGACCAAATGTCATTCCAAAATGATTTGATTTTGATCATAAAAGGAGATACTTTGAAGAATATTTCTACCAGTTGAATGTTAGTACATCAAAACATCAGGTTGCACCATGTTTGATTCTAAATAACACTAAAAACTACTGGTTTTTGCTTTAAGCTTCAATATATAGAAGCCGAAATAGCTTTTATTGAAAGTTTAAATGAAATGTGTCTGTTATATCAATCTCATAGAAAGCTACATACATACAGCATTAACATTCTGCAAAATATCTCCTTTTGTGTTCCACGGAAGAAGGAAAGGATGAGAAAATGATGATAGAATTGTCATGTTTGTGTGAACTGTCCCTTTAAGCTGCACAAACGTCGAGTTGAAGAACTAATTGGTGAGTTGAAGGCTTGGCAGTCTGTCCTAAAAACATTCATTAACACGTTCACTTGTCATTTCATGGCTCGAATGAAGCCAACTCTTGTTGAAGTCTCACTACGAACATATTTTGTTAATGCGCGTGAATAGCAGCATCTGTAAATGTCTCTGGTTCTGTTTAGTCTTGGAGTACAAAAGTGTTTGTGTTAGGCACAAGTGTTTGGTGAGACTCTTGACCTCAGATTGCTCTTCCACAAGCATTTTAAAGGGTGTGTGAGCTGTTTATTCTACTGCCAAAGTGTTGATTGACTGTACTCTATGTGCTCAGATCAACCTATCAACCCAAATGACAGCTTTCTTCATCCGTCTTGTTCCCTCTCTCACTGCCTTTTACACGGATTCGTTCAACAAGTAACAGTCTGGAATTCAAGACATCTTATACTCATCCCACCTTCTTCTTCTCTCTCTCTTCATCTGTAGGAGCCGTGCGAGCGTCTAGTATCTTCCCCATCCT
The DNA here is from genome assembly GCF_936440315.1 of Barbus barbus. Taxonomy (NCBI): domain Eukaryota; kingdom Metazoa; phylum Chordata; class Actinopteri; order Cypriniformes; family Cyprinidae; genus Barbus; species Barbus barbus. Next base: position 34,534,427 of record NC_136731.1, on the reverse strand, counting down.
CAGCGTCATCCTGCTCTTCATGGGTGGCCTGTGTATAGCTGCCAGCGAGTTCTACAAGTCCCGTCACAATATCATCCTCAGTGCAGGAATCCTCTTTGTGTCTGCAGGTGAGTCTATGGAATGAACCAAGGACGAGATACAAAAGTCAATGTAAACATACACTTGTAAGACCCAGATTCTTTTGTTTGCATTCTGATTTGTTTTCATTTCTGAGCAGTATTTGACCATTTTAAAACTTTGTTGAGCACCTGTACGTCACCGATAAGCATCACACACACACTCTTTACAAATAAATTATGCATCATGCTCACATGCTACAACTCCTACAACACCTTCACATCTCAAATATTTTTTTTTTATTTTAATATATTTTAAAATGTAATTTATTCTTGTGATGGCAAAACTGAATTTTTAGCATCATTACTTCAGTGTCATGTGATCCTTCAGAAATCATTATAATATGCTGAAATGGTGCACATTTTTCATTATTATAAACTTGATCTATTATTATAAACTTGTGCTGCTTAATATTTTTGTAAAAACTAACTTTTTTCAGGATACTTTGATGAATAAAGTTCAAAAGAATTGCATTCAGCATAGAGTTTTGTAACAATTGTCTTTACTTTCACTTTTGATCAATTTAATGTACCCTTGCTGAATTAATGGATTAATGTCTTTAAAAAAATTATCTTACAGTCTACAAATGTTTTGAACACAAGTCTATATTAAATTATGCAATTTAAAAAAAAAATTCACCCATATAACTTTTCATCAAATGTTTAGTTTTCTTTAAAGATGAAGTTTGCATTAGTAGCTGGAAATTATATGGTTACACAAAAAAACCCAATATGAGTTCATAAACATTTGTCACATGCCACAAAATAATGGCATGCATGGAAAACCATTAATAATTAGTTTGACTTTTTTAACCCCATCTTACTCATGCTTCTACAAATTATTTTCAACCTTAACTTAGTCAACTTTACCAAGGTGATAATCAGAATTTTCAGCTAAATGTAATAGAAAACCTAATGTTTAAGTTTGGAAGACATACACATGATCAAACGTTGTAAGGCTGACCCAATAGGGTAAGTGACAGTTCGATCAACTAACACATAGCTCTCGCACAGGCCCTCAATGCTGTTTAGCAGTGCGATTCAGTAAAACAAAACATTTTCTTGAAACCAGCAGCTTTGGCCTTAATGCCCAGATCAGCACAGTATCACTTAAGACACAAAGTCTTGCGCTAGACTTTTTCGAACAAGCTGCCTCAGTGCTATACAGTAGCCAGTTAGCAAGTCGATTTCTTTTTCTCTGACTCTCTTTGGTCCTGATTCCGTTGCTAGGCTTAGAGAGGCCGTTTGGGATTAAATTCTAAAAATATGGTGTCCCTGACACACTTTCCCAGTGATCCATCATGGTGGTTTCACTCTGTCACAGACAACTCCACCACAGTGACTGAAGTCAGCAGTGAGAGCCACAGATCATGTTCCTGTGAGGTCACCCAGTCCAGTCTCTGTTATAAGCTCACTTCTTCACTCTGATCTCCTCATTTACTTGCTCACCCTGACAAATTAAGGCACTCAGCGTTTAGTTTATGGCTAAGGGGTTAAGGATATATTGGGAAACCGGCTGTGTTAACCTTAGCATTTAGAGGGCATTTCCACTTTATTTTGTAAGGCACAGAGATGACCATAAGGTTCTGTCATCCTCCACGACATCCAGGGTCTAAAATTTAAATTTTGCTAGTCAACAGAGAAACTGTATCACCTGTGAAACTCTATTTTCAACTATTATTTAAATTTTATATTTTTCTCATTAAAATGGGCTAATTTTAAGCAATTTCATCCTGTGTTTCATCCACAGTGCAGTTCACAGGAATTATTAAACATCAAAGATAAACATCTGATGATAAACCTGCCACTGAGGTTTAATCTGTTTATGACACACAATGTATTTTAATGTTTTCTTTAAAAAACTATTTGTATATCTTCATATGACTTAAACCATGTATAATCTTATGTTTAAGATCTATTCAAAAACACAAACATTCATGCAAACAGTAACTTTAATAAACCTCTTGTATAATTGTGTGTTTCTGAATTAAAATTCATTTTGAGGTTTTTTATGTGGTCATAAAAAAATCTAAAGTTTTCAGGTGGTGTAACTGTCTGACAACTCAATTTGTGCCTGGGTGAAAATGTCACAGTGGCTGCTGCTGTCCATGTAATCAAGCATATGGCCTCCTATCATTAGCATTAAATAAATAGCTTTATTCAATACAGTTTACTTCTATGTGAAGGGGTGGACATGCTGCCCTGGACAAAACCTCCCAAACATTAAAACCACAGCAAATTGCAACTGTTGAAGGAGAGTCAAACTTACCAGCTTTTAAAAATGACTCCTCTGAAGACTGATGTCACTTACTTATACTCGTATCATAAAGGTCACTGTTAAAATAAGGATAAATAATTGGTGCAGCATCAGAACTCACAGACAGAGGTACATTAATTTTAAATTAAAAACATTTATTTAGTACGGCTGATCTATTTTGAATGGAAAAACTAATTGACATTTTATGATAAAGTTTTGCTGGCAGTATATTTTTTATATATATATATATATATATATATATATATATCATTTGTACTCTGACTGGCTATGATCAGGTAAACTGCATATACTATTTTTTAAACATTACCTTTACATTAACATTACATATTATTGTTTTTAAAACATTTACCACCAACACATAAATATAATATTTTACATGATACGTTTTATTAGTTTTGGGATATTATTTGTTTTTAAAGGGGTCATCGGATGCCCATTTTCCACAAGTTGATACGATTCTTTAGGGTCTTAATGAAAAATCTATAACATACTTTGGTTAAAATTTCTCAATGGTAGTGTAAAACTTTTTACCCTGTCAAAATCAGCTCTGTTCTTAGCAAGCCGTTTCCTTGCATGTCGCTTTAAATGCTAATGAGCGGGTGATGAGCCATATTGTTTACTTTAGCCACATTTAGCTATCTTGCTAACTAGCACATTATTAGGCAAGGCGATTTGCAGAGATTCATAAAAGAACCTTATACTCACTTCTTCTGTCGGTGAGGCTGGATCACGAATGATTCGCGCGAAAATAGACACATTTAGGCAGATCAGGAGCGCATTCCCTTCAAAAACAAAATTAATCCACTGTGTCTTCAGTGGCTCAGATGTCGGAAGTAAATGACGACTGCTATGTTCATAATTACATCCAACAACAAAACACCTCAGTCGCTTAGGAGACATTCTGCTCCAGCATCGAAACAATGGCAGATTGATGACAGCTCACTCAGGGCGGGTCTAAGGTAAGATGCTAGTATCAATCAACAGTCGTGGGAGGGGCCTGGGTCTGTGTGACATCACACACCCAAGAAGCTGAGAATGGCTTGATTTGAGAAAGAGGATATTATTTATAGAGATTTAAAAAAAAAAAAACACTGGGTGGATGTTTATCTTTATAGGATGGATGTGTACAAACACTGCCAACACTCATTATGTTCAAACATGTAAAAGTGAATTTTGCATCCGATGATCCCTTTAAGATAGCAAAACATTTAATAACAAATGTTTGTTTTAGTGCATGTCTTCAAATGTTGTAAACACAAAAAGCTTATGCGTCATTGAACCGTATATCACTACACAGCACCCATTAACCTTAGTCTGGGACTTTATATTGTAGCAAAAGGATGACAATTTAAGCAATTTTGATTAAAGGCACATCAAGATGTGTTACACTCCCTGAAAAAAAAAGATATAAAAGCTGTCATGTGGCGGTGCCCTTTCAAGAGGTATTACCCAATATGTACCATTTAGGTACTTATAATGATGATATGTAACACTGCAAGTTGTCATAGGAAATTTAGTCAGATTTTCACGCTCTTTCAATCGCGCAAATTACACGTTTACATTCCATCTCCGTTATCACGAAACCCCCAACACACAACAAAAACACACTGTAAAAAAAAAAAAGTTGAGCCAACTTAAAATTAAGGCAACTAGCTTTAGAAGATTTTTGAGTTTTCTCAACTTTATACAACAAAAAGTTGAGAATCTCCTACAAAAATAAGTTAATAAAATAAAATCTGCTGAAGCTGGTTGCCTTAATTTTAAGTTGGCTCAACTGTTCTTTTTTTTTTTTACAGTGCAGCTCTGAACACGGCGTCTTCCATTCATCGGTTGTTGACATTTGTAAATGCCGTGAATAAAGTCATTGCTGTTGGCCGCTTCAGAGTTCCTCCTGCTTGTGCGAATGCAACCAGGAATACGGCCTGAGGGAGAAATGGGTGTTTAGGAACGACCCTGCTGGCTAGTTCCTAGAACTTTAACTACACGTTGCAAAAGTGCCTATATATATATATATATATATATATATATATATATATAAATACTTTAGGTACTAATGTGTACCTTTTAGGGGCAAATATGGTAATAAGGTGTACCTTTTGAAAGGGTACCACCCCAGAGACAGCTTTTGTACCTTCTTTCTGAGAATGTAGATTGTGAATTTTTAGCCATGACTATGGGGTTAAAATATCTCCTCTCTTCCCCACAGGCCTCAGTAACATCATTGGCATGATCGTGTACATATCAGCCAATGCGGGGGATCCCTCAAAGAGTGACTCCAAGAAGAACAGCTACTCGTATGGCTGGAGTTTCTACTTTGGTGCTTTGTCCTTTATCATGGCTGAAATGGTGGGCGTGCTGGCCGTGCACATGTTCATCGACCGGCACCGGGAGCTGCGGGCGGGCGCGCGGGCCGCAGATTACCTGCAGGGCTCGGCTATCACGCGCATCCCCAGCTACCGGTACCGCTACCGGCGCCGCTCCCGCTCCTCATCCCGCTCCACAGACCCCTCGCACTCCCGCGATGCCTCGCCGGTGGGCTTGAAGGGTTTTGGGGCTCTGCCCTCCACCGAGATCTCCATGTACACACTCACCCGCGGGGGCGACACCCTAAAGGGCAGCCACGGCACTCCCACCACCACCTACAATTCGGAGAGGGACCACAACTTCCTCCAGGTCCACAACTGCATCCAGAAGGACCTGAAAGACTCATCCCACACTAACACAGCCAACCGACGTACTACCCCCGTATGAGGCACAACCTCCCCCCATATAGATAGCTGGGCGAGGGAGACAGGAGCAGGGCAGAGAGGGGGCGGAGGCCCCAAATATTAGAGATCAAACTTCATGTACCATGCGTTTTCACGATTTGGAGGAACCGGGAGGATTTTTACGTTTCGATCAAAGATTACACATGTATGCATGATTTTGCCATTTGCCATTGACAAAATGAGGCTGGTTTGAAATGGAGAGAGGCTATAAGAGATATACAGAGGGGTACTTTCGGCCCGTGACACGGGAGCTGTAGCTTGTGGTATTGATTTGACATGTTTTTGTTAAGGAAGCATTTCACCCCCCTTCGGTCTACATGGATCAGCAAGCTACTGCTCCCTCATAAGTCTCCTTCCCCTCTCCACTATATTCATCATATATATTTATTTGCTCTTTTGTTATTTGCATTAAAAAAAAAAAAAACTGTGAACCACTGCAGTAAGGTATTCAGTAAGAAATAGCCCGGTCTGCAATCTCTTACAAAAGGTACAATATATATACATATAGTATATATATATATATATATGTATATATAAATTTTATAAATAAATTAACATAATAATCAAGACTTTTCTGAGGCAAAAAAAGTCAAACTGCTGTTTGCTGGGTCATGATCTGTTGGAAAAGAGACTCTGTGTCCCTGAGCTACGACTGTAGCTGGACGACGGACTAAATCACAGAGAATCTTCACTGCAAAGCTGCTGTAACATGAGACTGACAAAGACGTTCAACCTTAGGCAAAATTCTATTCTTTTAAAAGAACCTTCTCATCTTTTTCTCAGTCCCTGTTTGCTTCCTTTTTTTTCTCTACTCTCGCATTCGGTCGTCATGGGAGCGAACGACAGAAAAACATACGCAAACCCCTTCGCTGACACGAGCGACAAAAAGGGGTCAGAGTTCGCTGAAAGACTCCAGAAACGACTGCCAAGATGAAAAAAAGGAAGGAGGAAGGGGGAGGAAAAGAAGAGGATGCTGAACTCTTAATAAAAACTTGCAAGAACGCAAGTGAATAAAGTACGAAATATTACGAGAAACGAAGTGACTCACGAATACAAAGATTAAATGCATGCTATAAATTTACAGCAAACCTGCTCTTGAAACTTAAGTTTTAAAGGATAATGATAATTATAAAGGGAAAAGCAATGTTAAAAGAAGTTAAATATTAATGTTTTGTGTACTCTTTCTGTTTTGGTTTTTATTATTATTATTAATTATATTATTATTATAATTAATCATTATAATAATATACTTTGGTGATAAACCAAGGAAACGAATTATGACAAAACTGCTTTTTTAATTCTGAGTTGTTTCTTTGTATCCACGTGTATTTCTTTTACTTATTTCTTTTTTCTCAGAATCACACGCCTTAGTCATTTCGTATTTCTTTGGATTCATTTTAAATGTGTCATTTTCTTTGAAATTAAATCTAAAGGTGCCAAAACAGAATGATCCTAAACTTGGATGCATCAAGTCCTGATGAATAAACAGACAAACCCAAGGGGGAACAAACTCGCTGCTTCTCTGTGTTTGCAAACCCTCACCCACCTGAAGAAGTCTCGAGCGCCATTCAAACCAGCAGGAAAGCAGGCCGGCTTGTGAGCGAGCACGAGGCTTTCCAAATGAGTCAGACATGAGTAAGTAACAGTAGGGAAGTGAAGTAACAGGCCACGTAATTACTCATCTGTTCCAGGCTCATCTATATGTGGGAAACGGTCTCTTAAGTATGTAATGTATCTGTTGCGCTAATAATGAGTGTGAATGATTCGGCATGTTTTGCTTTGCTCTGATGGAGCGAACCCAGAAAAATGGAGGGGAAAAAAAGATGTTGAATCAAAAGTGTGCCATGTTCCAGTGAAACCGAACACAGGTTTGTAATAAAACATGTGACCTACTCAAGCGTTCTAGCATGCTAAAGCATCACTTTCATTCCCGAGAAGACTTTGCGTAACAGGTAAGGACAGAATCGCCTCAGAGAGCAGCAGAGGGCTTGAGTTTTACTTTCAGAATTAGTTCATATAAGCATGAATTCATGCTCGATAAGAGAATATGTCAATCCAGACAACAAGCTTTCCTGTGATGAATGAATCTTCTCAGGCAGGGAATTTTTTTTGCTGCTGTACATATTGGATTCATGCCTCCTTAATATATGCTGAAATCTCACCCACCGTCTATAAGCAACAGCCATTTTGTGAGTCTTCCCTCGACCAAGGAGGCAGAGAGAGTGTGAAATTACAACCACACGCAAGCAGTGTTTTATGCCTTTTTCAGTTCTCTGAATTAAAACGCTTCCTTCATTCTCCTACTCCATGTATTCCCTCATCCATCTCCCTCCATCTTGTTGGGCCAACATGCTTGTCCTTAATTTGCCTCCCATGCACAATCTCTCATTTTTCCACTCTCTGTGAATCATCTACTTGCATACTACACCCCCTCCCCCATCTATTGCTCTTGCTCCTTTCTTTTCCTCTCGCTCTCTTTTACATCTATCCTCCTCTCCGTTACACATTCATCACTCGCTCTGTCCTTTTTCTCCTTCATCGCATTCCGACGTCTCTCGCATCAACTTTCCCATTCTTCTCATCCAGCAAATCAAATTCTACCCCCCAGCTCCCTCTCTCTCCTCATTACAATATTGTGGGAAAAGGGGAAAAAAAATCTACAGATTTAAACAGACAAATCAATCATCAGGTAATAGCCTCTTCGTTCCCGAGATCAAGATTACCGGCTGATGAATGAACACGCTCACTCTTTAGTTTCCTCTAAATGAGCCGCTGTCTCTCAAACTATGGGATGGCAGTACATACTGAAGTAGCATGTTTGCTGCCTCTGCTCAGATTTCTCTGTGCTTTTGTGTTTAGCCAGATTTTAGCTTTCAATTGGGGGCCGGGGGGCCAATAGTAAAACAGTAGCAAAACTCAAGAGCTTGTTGATTTAAATGTGATAACTTGTCATACTTCTATTGGTATTTTAAGCAGAAATTTACTCTCACTTTGATGTGAAAAGCTGAATCTTTCCATTTGCACACAGACAATAATCAAAACACCTGTGTTTTGCATTCGAAGTTGCAGATTAAGAGTTACAAGTGTGTAAAATGACATTCACATAAACAAAATGACAGACACAAACGCGTACAATATATTTAGGCTACTTCTGCACTTTACTTTTCACTTACAACCTCTCTGATCTTGCAGATCAAGTTCAGATCTTAGCGCTTTGACTTTTGCTACTCCTTTTGCAATATTCCTGTAGTAAAACTCACTTGTGACCTTGAAAATGCAGACGTGGGAGAGCAGTACTGGGGGTTGGGCTGGAATGAAGCCATTTAATATGAATATTAATATTAATATGACAAGTTCTCACATTCAAGTCAACAAGCTCTTGAGTTTTGCTACTGTTTTCCAAGGTGGCAGCAGGATGACTTTAAGTGAAATAAATTTCAGTGAAACAAAACAAGCATTAAAATAAGCAAAAATAACTACTAATCGAGACATTTCTCATTTTTAGTCATCCCCAGAACAGCTGGGTAGAAATTTGGGAATTTTTTTCTTTTTCTTTTTATCCTTATCCTTATGGGGCCATTGAATATTGTTGTGGACAATTAGGGTCTTTGGAGTCAAAATGTTTGAGAACCACTGAATTAATATCTATTACAGTTTATGTGAGTTATATTTTAGTGACATTACACAAACAATAGAACTTCCAGTAAATCCCATAGCAAAATTTTGAAGAATAATTTTTGTTTCAGATTTTTCTCCCAAAATTCCTTAATGCAAATGAAACAAGAAACTAATGACGCAATTGAGATAATAAATGTAGAAAAATAAATGTTGCATTGCTTCTTTCAGTTGCTCTTAGAAGAATATTATGATAAATAATTGAGAAAATATAAGACTTTAGAGGGGAGCTCAGTCATTTTAGTTACTGCCTTTTATGGATTTTTCAAAAGTAAACGTATTTTTTGTTGACTTTTTTTAAAACAAGGACAAAAACTTACTGAGTGCACTTTTTCAAACACATCTCCTTTATGATTTTCACTTCCTTTGTGATTATACACAATTCAAATATGTATACCAAACAAGGGGCTAAAGAAAATGAGACTATCTGCGTTATTCACAGTAAGAATGCAGTAATGCAGATACACAGGCGGTGATTTGAGTGCAGGGTTTGCAGTGATGTCAGTGTGTATGTGTGTGGACATTGGCACCGGGCTGAACGCATACAGAGAGACCTACATTTCCCTCTCCAACGATCCCATTCTGTGGCTGGGAGGCACAAACTGTCAGCCCTTAAAAAGAGTATTAAAAAGAAGGAGAGATATTCCATGTCTAAAGTGTGTCTTTTTTCCCCTCTATACCGCCCGAAGCTCAGTTCACACTTACAGAGAATTACAGCAACGAAGTGACCAGAAGTTGTTCATTTTCAATGATCATTTTCTAATTCATGTACGGTCCACCCTTTCATTGAAAAGATATTTGCAAGTAAATTGCACATATTTCATTATATTATAAAGGATATTCTCCAGTTTTTGGATGGCTCTGAAAGAAACACTTCACCCAAAAATGTAAATTGTGTCATCTTTTCCTCATCCTCATGTTGTCCCAAACTTGTATGAGTTTCTTCTGTTGAACAACACAAAAGATGTTTTGAAGAATGTTGGAAACACTTTTGGTTCCCATTGACTTCCATTGTATAGCCAAAAAATACAATGGAAGTCAGAGGGAAACAAAACTTTTTTCTTTTCTTTTTTGGCCAGACTATCAGACTACCCTTTAAAAGCATTTCACTGTTCTATATGATTAGTCTCTGCCCACATATAGAAACCATGTCAGAAATTGTCAGCACTCTGAGTGATTTTTATTCATAAAATGATAATTGTTCAACTAGTCGAAGATTTGATGCATCATTCACTGCTACAGTTTATATACAATTCTTTTTTTCTTCAAAATGTTAATATTTGCAGCAATACATTTTATTATGATCAGCAGTAAATTTCAATTTAGGTTATCAAAAGCTGTGGCCAGTTACGCAGCCCTCCAGCAAGAAACAACAGTGACCTGGTGACCTCCAGCAATAAAATCACTGTTAGTGTAAATGAGGTTTGAATCTTCAAATATTGTCTTTGCATTGGATCTCTCTTTTGGATCTGTCTCTCTCTTTTTCTTACCCGGAGTGTCAATATCTGCATCTTGCTGTGAGACATGATGTTAGGTATTAGCCCCTTGCTGTGTACCTGTCAGTGTCTGTCTACCCATCTCCAGCCTTCTCTTTCCTACCTCTTTGCTACCTCTCCATTTGACACCTCCCTCTGACTCTTCTCTCTCTCTCTCCATTCTTATTCCCCATCACTCTGTAGGTCTATCCATGCATATCAGTTTCCTTGCTCTCTCCCTCTCCGTCTCTCTCTCCTGTTGTGGTGATCAAACATGCCTTGTGTGTCTCTCTGCAGTGCTGTGTGATCAGAGTGGAGAGTGAGCACAAGAGAGAGAGAGAGAGAGAGAGAGAGAGAGAGAGAGAGACTGTATGTGTGGTTGGTTTCTCAGAGACCCGAGGAACATGTTGTCCCCTTCTGGCTGGGAATACTAAAGGCACAATCCCACAGCTGCTGCCTTTGTGTCTCCAGCCCCTGACCACACTTATATAAGCCCAGACCACAAAGCCAACTGTCAAACAAGCCTAAAATTCAGTGTATCTCTATCATCCTTTCAAACAGTCAGGAATGAGACACGACACAGAGCTGTGTTGTGTCTGGTTTTTTTGGGGGGGTATCTCAAGCTTGTGATGCTCAATTGGGATCTGAGCTCAGCTGAGTTCACCTGGGTCAGACTAAGTTTAGACTAAAATGAGACTCAAATACTGAAACAGGAAAAAGTGGTATACTGTCTTGCACTGTAATTTAACCTTTTTTAAGTTGTATGGAGATATGTTTAAAGATAATATGAAGTAAAATATTACACATACGGTGGAGATCAAAATTAGAGAGCAATACAATTTCGTCAATTTCAGGGTCATCGCTTAGTCCTATTTGAAGTTATTCTAACAGGAGTAGAAGAGCAGTTTTTAAGCATATTTCATGAGTTAAATACATTCTGAAGCACAGCATCAAAAACTGAAAAAAATTTGATTTTTGAAAAAGAACACTGATGAAAATTAGAGAACACTTTCAGATACCTCCCAGTTATTGGTGTTAATCTGGCATTTGGTTCTAATGTCCTTAATTATATGTCAACCCATATTTAACCGGCAGCCTAACTTTCCAGTTATCACTGACTTTGCAAGATGGTGAGCTGTTTTAAAGTGACTGAAACCCTCCAACAGCAAGGTGTCTAGATGCAGGTCAATAGCACCCATAGCAAGAAAAGTTGGTCATTCCAAATATGAGATTTCTAGAATATTGCATCTTTACAATATCACAAACTCATTCAAGTCCCCCAAAAAGGCTTGTCATCCACAGAAACAAATGCACAAGAGGACAGGATAATACAGAGAATCTCAGTGGGCAGTCGGTTCAACACTGCAGCTGGAATTGCTTGTCAGTTCAGCGCTGAATAGGGTAAGGATCTTTCTTGGCATATAGTGTTTCGACGTTGGACTGAGCCCATTCTCTCTCATCAGCAGAAAGAATCAAAGTTCACTTCAGTGATGAAAGCAAGGTTAATTTATTTGGGTCTGATGGGAAACATTATGTTTATCGTCAAACTGGGAAAAGACCCTGAGTGTGTAAAGTAGTCAGCAAAAGGTGGAGGAGGAAGTGTGATGGTTTGGGGGATGTTTTGTGCAGCAGGAGTTGGGCCTTTTATACAGATACAAGGCAGAGTGAATGCAGATGTCTATAAGAGCCTCCTGCAGCAACATGCAGTTCCTTCCCTGCGTTTATCACCCAATCAGCCTGCAAATTTAATGCAGGACAATGCCTCCTGTCACACAGCAAAACATGTAAAGCAGTTTCTTGAAGCTGAAAACATTGAAATAATGAAATGGCCATCTCAGAGTCCTGTCTGGTGGGAATCTATGGAAAATCATTGGCGACAAAGTTATGGCTAAGAAACCCACTACACACTAACTGTGGAAGAGGAGTGGACCAAGATCACACCAGCGGAGTGTGAGAAACGGATGTCCTGAGGCTGCAGGTATGTTGAAGTCATTCAAAGTACACTTCCTACTAATTTCTGACTGCTGTAACCCTCAGAACTTTTAGTTGTAATCTTTCTTTGTGCTAATCATTGTTGTTCTCCAATTTTAATCACTGTGTTTTCCACAAAATAAAGGTGTTTTTTTTTTTTTTTAAGTATCTTGGATATTTTGTAAAACACTGTTGATATAGCCACAAATACAATTCCTTCGAATTTTGAACAATGATGCAGGGGGCACTGGTTGTAGTCAAACTACAAAATTACTTTATTTTTTATACAAAAAGCTGTGAGCTTTTTATTTTATTGACAAAATATTTGAGTTTGTCTTGCATATTTTTTTCATTGGACCAGATTACATTTTAATCTGTATAATTAATATACACAATATTGTCAAAAGTATTGGGTCACCCCCTTCTAATGAACACGTTTGACTACTTTAGTCATTTCCATGAGAATCTGAATGTTTAAGCATATAATGATATTCTAAGGAATTGTGTGCTTCTTTTATAGCAACAGTTTGGACAGGACCCTTTTCTATTCTAACATGACAGTGCCTCTGTGTATAAGGCACGGTTAAAAAGACATGATTGATTCAGTCAGTGTGGAAGAACTTGACTGGTCTGCAGAAAGCCAAGTCCTGATCCCAGCTGAACTCCTCTGGTGTGACTTTAAATGCAGACACCAATGATTGGTACATATGGTACAGTAATTTTAGACACTTCCAAAACTGTTGAGATGGAAATACAATTTTTAAATACATGAATTATGTTTCCTTCTTTGTTGCCACTGTTTTGGAAGTGCCTTTTTCCGTTGTAAAGAAGGGTGTCCCAATACGTTTGTGCATATAGTGTATTTTATAGATTCATAAACTTCCTATTAAGTATTTCTTCAGTATATCTTGCATATCTATACATATGCCAAGCATATTTATGTGAATATAGGCCTACTTATATAAAATTATACTTATACTCAAAATCATAATCAAGCCTCTTATTGTTGACTGTCTATCTAGAGCTTTTGTTTGTAGTTTGTAATAAATTAACTCACGTGCAGACTAATGCAAATCATTCGGATGAAAGACGTAAAGCAAAGAAACTCTGCAAACGGCAACTGAACTGGCTGTCTGAGCTAATGAGGGACTACTCATGTGATAAAAGACTCTTTGACAATGTAATGAATGTAAATTATGACACAACACCAACAAATTGAGCTCTTTCACTCACATAAATGGACCAGATGAACCGCCCGTGGCTAATTAGTAGCTGTATCACCCATTGCTCAGCGCGATGACCAACCGATGTCCCTCCACATGCAGAGAGACGGTGGGATCGGGTGGGATGCACTGCTCCGCCGCTCGCCCTCTAGTGGTTAGGTGAGAGTTCAGCCTGTCTTCTGCTCAGGAGTCTGGTGATGCTGTTGCTGGCTTTAAGAATGCTGTGTCCATAGGAACCAGCTCAGAATACTGATTCCACAGTGCAGCACTTGTGCATCAGGGCTGCAGTCAGGCAGACGCTAGCCAAGGACTGTCCACTGTCCAAAATAAAACCAATGCATGTGGTTGATGGTTGAAGATATGCTATACTCATACTGTGGGGTTTCAATGCAGTCCATAAAGGATCAATAAAAAATAAAATAAAATAAATATAGAAATGGCTGCCTTAGACAATGAAAACATGTATTTGAATATAATTGCACATTTTTCAGTTTTTACAGTTTCTACAGTTACAGTTTCTTTACATTTTAGTTTTTTTTCTTTATTTATAACATAACGAAGACCAAAAATAGTACACAGCAAATAAGAGTTGATACATCCAAATAATAAAGAAATATAAACTTTTTTATATAATTCTTCTAATAAAAAGTCCAGAGCATGTTTTCTTGATGTTGCACAGATGCTCTTGTCCTTTATGAAACATCTGTGCACTTTATAACACTACTAGCAGACATAGACCTATTAGAAGTGCATTTGGGCATTATATCCTCCTGACATGTAAAACAACATAACCAAGGACAAACATTTTAAATATATATTTATATATTCATAATTTTATCATTAAAAACAAGCTATAGCATATCCTTGTGCATGAATCATACACAGCAATGGTATCACTGAGTGCACTAACTGAGTGTAACCAGCACGTTTAAAGAGCATAAACAATATAATGAAGGGTAGTTATGACATGAGAGGGGAAGAGGAGGAGGGGTGGAGAGCAGAAGATAGGACAGTGTGGGGAATAGCTGTATGCCCTGCCAGAGCTCCTTACGTAAGTGCACAGAGCAGAGAGGAGACCAACACAGACTCGCCCTTTGGCCACTATGATATACCGCTTCAGCCCTTTCATCTCTGCGCTTCTCTCTTTTACTGCACACTCCATTATTATACCTTCCAAAAAGGGCAATATTGTACCAGAAAGACATCTGGTTGTCCCTCTAAGTAGGGTTTCCATCAATTATAAGTTAATAGTACTGTTAATAAAATATTAATAAACAAATAATTGAACACTGTCACATTGTTCTTTTAATAACTGAAATATAATGTAATTTTAAACGTTGAAAATACATGTAGGGTAAGTGAAAGTTTATTAATTAAACTGGGACTAGTATCTAATTTTTTATTTTTTTTCCTTTAAGACTGGTCATAATAAGACTGGCTAAAATTCTAGTTGGTCATTAATGTAATTAAGAGTAATTAATGACAGAATTTTCATTTTTGGGTGAACTATCCCTTTAATGGTCATTATAATTTAGTTTAATCTACAAATATAACATGATTTTGTAGGAATTCTAATCAGGAGTGAAACATAGAACCCATGAAAAGTTATTTGTGCCAATAGGGATCGCTCCTATAATGGAAACCCGATTTCAAGGTATCACCCGAATTGCCACAACACAGACAAAAAAAATTGCTATCTTTACTAATGGAAACCACAGAACTGCGTTCCAAGTAAGACTACATACCTCAGCTGCCACGTCATAAAGCTCCATCGAAGGCCGTCTCGATTTAAAGGATTCTTGGAAGGGAACCTTGATTTCGTGACCTCCATTGCATTTTGAAGGATGCATCAAGTATCCTTTGTGTCTAACAGTCACTCACAATTATTTACACATATTCCCATTCACGAGTTCACACTTACATATAATAAATAGAATAAAGTTTATGCGTATTTGGCATGCTGTCAAGGGGAGGGCTCCGAGCTCGGAATTTGGCCCGAACCCAGAGTACCCCCCCTACAGGTTAGGACAGGAATAGTTCGGAGAAGGGGTGGCGGAGGGATGCTGGTTGATTACTGATTGTTCTCCTCTCGTGTTAATTATCTGAAAGTGCTCCTCCCGAACTTTGTTAATAAAACTTCATTTCATGACAAACATTTGGTGGCAAATGAGGCGGCAATGAACATTTTTGTTATAATATTATTATAATATCAGTTTTCGGAGATGAATGTATTATATTTCCTTTTGTTGTGTAAATCAATCACAACTGTCCATGAAGTAAATCAATGGGAGACCATAGACAGTTGTCTTTCACTGCTTTAATAATATAAAGTTTTTATTACCATGCATTTTTCCCAAATTAATTTTTAATAGTATTTTCGGACTCTTTGTCCAATCACCACCGCAAATTCAATGTGATTAGGCTAGCATGCTAATCAGCCAAACCTTAACCCTTTGCCTTTTTTCTGAGTGAAATCTAGGCCTATTCTAGGATTCATGTATTTTATAATCCAAACAGTCTTTTTCCCACACTGTCTCTCACTGAATCTGGGTTGAAGCAGTCTGTTAAATTCTAAGTAAGCATTTCCCCTTGAAAAAGCACAAAGAGACAAGCAGTGACAAAAAAGTGATGACCACTCATCTAAGCTCATTAAAAAGAATTTAAAAAATGAAGGCGCCATCCTTGATAAAACCTTATGAATATTGCCGGAAGGATGGTGGGTGAGGGGCGAAGCGATTCTTGCCATGAGAGCAGAATATCTACCATGTGAGGTGGAAGAAAGGCCTAAACAGTGTGTGAAGAGCTTCCAGGGTTCTTATTACGCTGTGAAATGATGGGGAAGCAGTTTTGCCACGAGTCAGTGAGGACAAAGAGTCTTAATTAGGTGAGCTCCCTTCGGACTGTCGTAAACAAAAGCCTCAATCCAAACTTCCCAACGCTCAGAGGGATGCTCCGTTCTCAAGGACAAAACCTAGAGGCATTGCAAGCTTAACCATTCTTGTTTGAGATTGCTACAGCAAAATTTACACACTAGGAGAACAGAGAGCATGAGGTTGCAGTGAAAGTCCTCGGCAGCCCTGTTCTACTATGATGTAATGGTGGGAGGCCAGAGGGAGTGAGGAGAGCCAGCTGTTTCTTTGGTATAGACATCTGGGCATGAGCGCTGTGGGGTGTTGCATTTGGACAGATGAACAGAGGAACATGACAGGGAAAGGTAGAATTCCTGACACTGCCCTCATCAGTCCCATCACCCCTCATTACAATGAAGCTGCTGTCAGACTGAGAGCTAATTTGAGCTCTTAGTAATTTAGCATAATATTATAGGCATACTTTGAGACAAATGCTCATCAAATATGTAGACTTATGGAATAAAAAGTGGCATCCATAATAGGGGTTTTGAGCAAGGCTAGATTAGTGTGGACTTTCCCAACTGTGCTCTGAATCAACTTTTGTCCTCTAGAGGAGCCTTGTGAACGAACAATACTAATTAAGGTATATACAGCATTCATTATCGACCAAGCACCTGAAGGCCAGGATTTTCACTGAGCTGAGTCAGGGGATCCACAAGGCTGCCATTGATCCGCTTCCTGCTCTGCGGCATTGCTTTCCTGGAGCAACCTTTCACAGAGGTCATACATGGAAAATAAAGTTAGACCATTTTGTCGCAGGAGCTATTTGGTCTTACATCCAAGATTAGGGGTACCATGATTTGGTTTCAGTGTTAATGGGGACAGCATAACATTTAGATTGTGCAACTTTTAAGTTCTCAACACTGTTCACAATCTGAAAGTAAAGTCAATACACCAACAAAAAGGCATTTTCGCCACATGCATGTACAAGGATTAAATGCATGAATCCCCAAAAACTCAACCAAGAGCCTTAAGCAGATTTAAGATCCAAGCTAAAAACAAAATCACAACCTTATAAATTCACCCAAGAACAGTCATGTTATCTTTGAAGAACCAGCATTCTCACAGTCCTGAATCTTGATAAGTAGGAGTTAATTGACTTCAAGACCTGGAAAGTCATGCAAATTCTTTAACCCTGTGGCATTTTTACATTGAGAATAGAAAGCTATTTTTTTTTCCAGGAGGTACAAGTTACACTACCTAGATCTTAAATATAACTTGAAATAAGTCCCAACACCTGGAAGCAGTTCATTGATTTTATATAAAAAGGTAGCCCAACTTATGAAATCCTAAAAATCTTACATAAACAACACCGTGGGGAAGGGCATGTCACAAAGGTTGTGAACCACTACAATAAAACAAGCGGAGAATTGAGAACTGTTAACCATTCAGAAGAGCAAAAAAAGTTAGAGACCATTCATTTTGTTGATTTTTATTAAACTCTGCAGTATTGCATACCACCAGACGGAGCAGAGCACAATTAAGACGACATCTCCTTGGCAAGGCGGTCTTTCTTGAGGGGTCCCTGTAAAAAGAAAGATTGGTTACCAGCTGATTTAACGCAAACTGAGTTTAACAAAAAAGGTACATGTGTACGACTAGTATAAATGTCATCAGAGAGTGAACAGGGAGAAAGCACAAGAGAGGCACCACTCCCCTGCCTCACTGAGCTTTTATCTTGCACTGGAATGGAACCCAAATCTCAGACAGACAGGCTGAAACAGGTTACGAACAGTGCATTGATCTGCAGAGGACCATGGGCATGGAGCAGTTAAGTGTGGTGTACATAAAATTAAAAGGGTAGAATCCACCAATGCCTGGGGACACTTGGGCCCAGCCTAATTCAGACTGATATCTTTGGGCCCCAGTCAGATTCTGGGCGCTCGGGTCATAACCGTAATAAAGTGCTGAGTAACCACTGCATTCCTGCACTCACCATGAAGTTTTTCTTTTCCTCGATGGTCTGGAAACGTCCATGACCAAACTTTGAGGTGGTGTCGATGAATTTGAGGTCGATCTTCTCCTGGGCACGGCGGCTGGTCTGGACCAGGAGAGACTTGCGCAGGGTCAAAACCCTCTTTTTGGTTCCGACCACACAGCCTTTCAGCATCAGGAAGTCGTTGGTCACCTCACCATAGTGCACGAAGCCACCCTAAATGCAGGGAATTTTGTTTTTTTTTTTAAATAAAAAAAAAAAAAAAAAAAAAAAAAACTCACAATTGGTTGGCACAATCTTAAGTAACTGAAAACCCAGTACAGCAGACATCTGCACACTCACCAGGGGGGTGATACTCTTGTTGGACAGATCATAATCAGTAGAGGCATTGTTCTTAACTACTTTTCCATCCTTGGTGTGAAATCCTGCACCAATCTTGTAGACCTTAAAAAAAAAAAAAAAAAAACACTTGAGAAAAGGTTCCAGAGGAAAGAGATTCAAAACTGATCCTACAGAAAAGATTGGGTCTAATTCTGAGGCCTCACCTTCTTGTTGATCTCAGTGCGGTGGTGGTAGCCCTTCTGACCGGCACGAGCCACAGAGAAAGCCACACGGGCAGGATGCCAGGCTCCAATACAGGCTACCTTACGCAGACCACGATGGGTCTTGCGTGGCAGCTTCTTTGTGTGCCATCGGCTTGTCACGCCTACAAAAACACTTCTTCGATTAGAAAGTGCTCTTAGAACCTCATTTGCTTAAAATACAGCAAGTGTGCTGTCAGAAGGAAGGCAGCATGGGAAATTTCCTCATGCGTTTCGGGCGCCATGCCTGACGCGATTAATCCATGTCTTTCATCATTATGTGCACAATGGTTATTAAGTCAAAACTCAAGAACAGACAGATGCGGGAAAAAAAAGACATCACCTACCCTTGTATCCATGACCCTTGGTAACGCCGATAACGTCAATCATCTCATCCTGACCAAAGACGTTGTTGATTGGAATGGGCTGCTCAAGCTTCTCTCTCGCCCAGTCAACCTTATCAGCGATGGAGCCTCCGTTCAGCTGAATTTCCATCAAGTGAGACTTCTTCTGTCGGAGGGGCAGCAGGCGCATCTACAGAAAGCAGGATGGTTAGTAAAGCTTCATTTAAAAGAAAGTAAAATTGTATAGACTAGAAACACAAGTCATTCAACCAACATGTATCAAATTAAATGGAGTACACAATTTCTGTTGCACAACACCTTTGACAATGCAATTTTGAAAACATGTTCATTGCAGTGGCAGTTTCATAATGAGTTAAATCAGAAATTTATTAAATTATGCCTGTGGGGGAGGGGGGGGGGGGGGTTACCCATGACAATTGCACAAAATAAATAAAGTTTAAGATTCGTTCTTGTAATAAACATGTGGAATGGATTTAATTGTTTGATACCAGTAGTGTGACATTTTGAATGAAGTGATTAGGGGTGGGCGATATGGCAAAAATCACCATTTTATCATGATTCTTTGTCATGTTGATTTTACCAATTTGTCTGAGCAGTACAGCCAAACTAATTTCCCTATTATAAAAAAAAAAGTGGATATTTAGGATAAAGTAGGCAAAGAAAATTATAGAGATTTTTATTTGTCAAACAAAGATGCACATTACAAATACACAATATACAAATAAAAGTGCTTGATTTTCAGGTACAATAGGCATATTTAGCAGCGCATTCAAGAAATTGAATGAACAAATAAACACCACTATATAGATTGATTCCTAAAAAGCAATTTTTTTCCAGTCAAGAGTAGCGAATCTTTTTTTTGCGTTGTGTTGCTTTAACGTTAAAGAATAAAAATTTTAATCTGTCTGTCGATTCGGTCATAGGATTTCATTTATACCATCATTTATCAATTGGTTTTAAACCTGAATGGGTTTCTTTCTGCTGAACATGCATGCTATTTTTGAGGAATGTGGAAAACCAAACAGTTGTTAGTCCACAGTGACTTCCATAGTTGCTGGTCCACATTGACTTTGATAGTAGGAAAATAAAAATAAAATACTGTTTGGTTACCCATGCTCTTCAAATTATCTTTTGCGTTCAGCACATGAAACAAATTAATACAGGTTTGGGACAACGTGAGTGAATGACAAATTACATTTGTGAACCATCCTTTTAAAATGACAGTCGGCAGCATGTTTAGTCCCGTCCCTTTAAGACCTGCACGCAGCTAATATACAGGCACGCATCCGTTTCTCTCAACGGTTTAATTTTAGACAAGAGTCTGTAAACCTTGCGCGTTTTGACCGTATTAGCTCAAAAGAAAACCTAGTTTAGTAATCAGGCGCTGTTAGACAGACGTTTTAGTTTGCGCGCTTCAGGTGTACGGGCTCAGAAATTTAAAAAATAAATAATAAAGTGCACGTCAGAAAATGAAAAGCTTAACCAGCAAGGCTTTAAAACACACGCAGATAATGTACTTTTGATTGCAAATAAGTGCAGTGTCCCGCGAGTGTAACTCTACCGCTGACTTAACACTGATGTGAATGCATGTCGCGCTGTACAGTATACTGATACAGCGGCGCCAGAACTGCAGCTGATAAAACGGGGATCCTCAAATCTGGACCATTCCTGCAGAGTTTAGCGCTAACCCGAATCAAACACACCCGAGCATGCTAATCAGTCTTCAAGATCATTAGAGAAAAAAATAAAAATAAAAAATGGGCGAGTTTGATCAGGGTTGGAGCTAAACTCTGCAGCAGATTGGACCTCCAGGGTAAGATTTGAGGAACCCTGTGATTGAGTGTGTGCTGCAGCACGATACTTTGATTTTTCTTCAAAAGCAGATCAGAGACATTTTTATCATCCACGATCAAATGGTCATACCGAACACCCCTAAGTGATATTGAAAAGGCTGGGAGATTCCAGCCAAAATAGGCGTCAAAGTGGTCACCAAAGCTCAGTGTTACTTCATGTCACAGTTTAAACTCACCTGTGTGTGGGCAATTATGCGAATGACCTGGCAGTACTTCTTCATGGAGGCGAAGTCCTTCTCCAGCTGCTTCTTGCCCTCTTCATCTTGCCACCTCTTGCAGTACTTGGTAAAGGCCTTCTTCTTGGACTTGTACCTGAACGTGGCACAGAGAAAGGTTGGCACACAGTTCCTTCATAGCCCAGCGGGCCAGTGGAAGGAGACTGGGCATGGCTGCTTGCCCATCCTCATGGTAAAGGGGGGGCGTCGACAGCACTAGGTCATTTCGGCTCATGGCACGGTTTACAAGGAGCCCTTTCCACCGGCCAGAGGAGCCCAGAGCTCATCAGGGCACTAGGCACCTGAGCGGAGCTGCACCACACCGATACATTAGACTGGCTCAGAAAAACATGACAAATGTTTACTCTGGCCAGCAACTATCAGCTCCAGAATAAACAAAACCAATCAGAAGTTATCAAAACCAAGCCTTACCAGTTCTTATAGAAGCGACGCTTGCACTCATCACTAATGTGCTCAGCAAAGATGGTCTTGATAGAGCGAAGGCCACGAGGGGTCATGACATATCCAATAACACCCACTACAATCATGGGAGGAGTCTCCACAATGGTCACTGCCTCAACCACCTCCTTTTTGTTGACCTCTGATAAAGCACAAAATGCACAAGTTAGTTTAACTGTAAACCAGCATGCATTAGAACCAGGAATTTAAAGTTATGAAACTGCTCAGAACTCGACATTCAGCAAGGGCTCAAGGCCCAAATATGTCCGCCCGTCGAGATTATCATCACTGGCAGACAACCTAATAGCAAAGCATATTTCACATTGCATGCAACAGAATCGGTGCGGTTTAACTTACTTGAGCCGGGTCGGTCAACCTCACGGACAATGTGGGTCATGCCAGCCTTGTAGCCAAGGAAAGCGGTCAGGTGAACAGGCTTGCTGGGATCATCTTTAGGGAAACTCTTCACCTTGCCACGATGGCGTTTGCACCTCTTGCGGGGCAGGAAGCCCAGAGAGCCGTGGCGTGGGGCCGAAAATTTACGGTGAGACTACACAATGAAAATTCAGAATTAATCTATTGAACTTCTGTAACAATGTAACAGTGCATATTGCAGTTTAAAAAAAATAAAAAATTCAACTGAATATAACCTTATATGAAAATACCATATGAACAGTTAATGTAGGATTTGAATGTTTTACAAGACGCGAGGTCACAAATTTAGATGAAAAAGTGACGCTTTCCTTGACAGTTCTCAAAAAACGCTTTTTCAACATCGCGTCATTACGTCACATAAGGGAGTCGTGTGCCGCGCTCTGCTTTGAACGCGCGAGTCAGTGTGTTTTCGGTAGTTATTTTTATTTCAATGTATCATTGTCATGGTAAATTGTGTTTGTGGAGGTTGCACTAATGCATCTGCTTCAAACACCGCGGTGGTGTGTAACGATCACTTTACACCGGAGGATTACCATCGTTGGTGTATATCTCGCACAGCCTTCACGATTTAACACTATCAACACATTAGTGTGATACCCAGACTGAAAGATTGTTAAATGTTTTTAAATGAGTCTGACGGCATTTCTTTTGGTAGTATGTTTGGTACATCTACATATATTAACGGTTGAAATGTGTTTTGAGTTGGGTATTAACAGTGCTATGAAATAATTTATGATTTAGTGCTGTATAAATAAAACTGAATTTAATTAACCATAAATGCAGATCTGCTAGATTGTGATTTATTTTTTATTGGTCAACAAAATGGGGCCATTCAAAACCTTTATAAAGTCCTCCTTCCTCTGTAAACTGTCTTCTAA
This sequence comes from Barbus barbus, assembly GCF_936440315.1. Classification (NCBI taxonomy): domain Eukaryota; kingdom Metazoa; phylum Chordata; class Actinopteri; order Cypriniformes; family Cyprinidae; genus Barbus; species Barbus barbus. The sequence continues at coordinate 34,511,290 of NC_136731.1, read as the reverse complement.
TGGCTGACACAACACATGCAGGTAAGGGCTGCCCAGAACACCACAGGCCCAGCGGACAACTTGCCTGTATGCTGTCATTATTGATTGTTATACCAATGGCATCAAATAGTGTTACTTATAGGTAGTCATAACCTAAGTAGAGTTAACTTGTAATTGAGAATCAAAATTATTCAGACTGTTTTAATATTAAAATCTTTAACTATGCATTTATACATAAGTATTTCGCTTTGAGTAATAAATGATTTCTGCCCTAAAACATGTCTGCTGGCCTGGAGAGGTCTATGCTCCTGTCTGAAGTGCATAAAGGCTATCTGTAGCACATATGGGTTCAGACAGCAAGCCTCAAAGCCTGGGTGTAGAGTCAGACACTGCACATCACGTGTGGGGGCCACATTCTCCACTAAGACCCGGTATGTAACGCATCTAACTCCCTGCAGCACTGGCTTTCCTCAGCTGTGACCATGGCCTCGCATTTCCCACACAAGCACCTATGAATCAAAAACGTGTTTATATCTCTCTCTCTCTCCTGTGACACGCCTGATCAACGCTTATTAGTTTCGATTACTGGTAGTATCAATACTAGCATTGCTATTGCCTGATTACATTAGCTAACGTGTGTAAGTTATATCTGTAAGTTAACACTGATCTCTCACCAAACACCAGCCCTGTTCTCCTCACATCAACTCAATGTCTTCTCTTACCGTTGTTCTGTCTAATCCTGGCCTGTCCTGCTCTCTTGGCTGCATAGCAGGCTCATCATTTTATCTGTGGTCCGTCATACGAGTGTAAATACACATTTAAAATTTCCTCAGCGTCCGAACTAGGGATGGGTATCGTTAAGGTTTTAACGGTATTACTACTCTTATCGATACTGCTTATCGATCCGGTACTTTAACGGTATTCTTATCGGTACTTTTTGTTTTACTTTGTTTCTTTGTTCATATTCTTACAGTATCTTATCTTATGTATATAAAACACTAAAAATGCCTGCACTTCATCAACTTGTAAATGCACCAGTGCGCAGGTATTTTTAGTGTTTTATATACATAAGATAAGATACTGTAAGAATATGAACAAAGAAACAAAGTAAAACAAACTGACAAATACAATAAAACAAACACACAAACGAAATGAAATAAACAGTGCTTTCATTTTTCCATGAAGGTCTACTAATATTAATGTTCAGGTAAGTAATAGTTACAAAAGTAATCAGATGTAAATGAGCACTGCATAGTTTTCACTGTATGTACTGATAGATTTATGTTTATTAAAGCTATAACGTTGTTCAGATTAAGAGCTGTGGGTGATTTTCTCTTTGCATTTTGTTCTTTGATTAACATTGATGGCTCAAGCTCCAGTCTGACACTTTAAGACAATATACTGACACGCATCCGATTTTCTCCCAACTGTTCTCGTCCACTTAAAACATAAAAGTGAAGACTCTCATACCCGGCCATTTTGACACATTGTGTGTGTATTTTTTTGGCATATTTTTGTGTTATTTCGACGCGCCCGAAGCTCAAAGTGTACTTTGCTTGTCCGTTTTGGAGCACGCCGCCGCGCAGGCACACGCGCGCACACACATTTCAGCCTGGGGAACAGCGTCACTTGTTCAGATTGTACTCTCAACGTTTTACTATCAAATATGTCCTGCAATGTAGCAACAGTAAAGACGGCATTTTATAACAATCACTGATTGAGCTGATTCAGATAAGTTTTGGTTCGGAGGAACGAATCCACGCCGCTATGAAGGGAAGGGAGAAATGCGGCTATAATCATTGGAAGCCAAAATCGAAAAAAAAAAAAAAAAATACTTAGCTTAATATAACAGCCACAGGCCTAAAGTGTGAGCAGATGTTTGAATAGTTGGTTCTCTCTTCTATCATTAAACAGGACTTTCATGTTGCGTGTGCTGAAGCTCATCCGCGTGAGCGCGATCTGGCTTCTGAATTGCGCATAGCAAAAATGCATCATAGACATATGTTTGAATATTATTGCACATAAAAACAGCTGGCGACTGTTATATATTCTGTATCTGTATATATATATATATATATATATATATATATATATATATATAGAGAGAGAGAGAGAGAGAGAGAAACAATAAATGTGTGTATTTTCTTAATTTCTCCAATACCGACAGAAGTACCGATAACGTCAGAGTTTATCGATACTCCGGTCTTTCATAATTTAGCCCCGAGACCGATTTAATACCGAGTTTCGGTACCCAGCCCTAGTCCGAACCGTCTGCGATCCATTGTTTTCCTGTGGTTTAAATGGACCGCTCTCCCTTTTGATGCGTCACTTCCGGTTTTGGCGCGTTTCAGATGCGGAAGTAAAATTCTCATAAAAACGACTCCAGAAGCCTTAATAACGTAAAGTATATTTTAAAGAAAATCTAGTTCCTACAGTATTTTTCTATACATCGACTCACTGGAGTCTCTAACCTGCAATATGCCCTTTAAGACAGTTTTTAGGGGTTTTTGTCAAGTTATGAGGTTTCTGTAATACCCTTTCCTATCCCCGATCACATTTTTACCTGTAAACTCCCATATCTTTGTAATTTAAACTAGACGAGTTTAAAATTATAGTTTCTAATACATCTTACAGGTTAACAAGACAAAGGCGTCACTAAAAGAGTAGTCATTACTCCAGTCTTAAACACACAAGTCTCCTTAATTGCACGCAAAGTGTTTTTAAAGTCTCGTCGTTTAATGTTTAAAGCGTGAAGTTGAATCGGTAGATTAACAAAAGCTGATTTTACATTAAACGGGTCGCCTCCTGGGAACACCATTGATCCTTTATCTGGCGACTAAACATTACTCCGAGCCTCACTTGATACAAGCGCCTAACAGAACGAGAATAAAGCCAGAGAAGGATCATTCGACAGCCACAGCGGTTTATAATAATCTCATTTTCATCTTTGCGTTTTCTAAAACGTATTCAAGTCGTTTATCTGAGGCAAGATTTCAAAGCAGAGCCCCCCCTCCTCCCGGTCAAACACACCCAGGCACCGCCGTTACCATCCAAACTCACTGAAAAACATCCGTTTACCTTCTGTGTGTCACATACAGACTAGGATGCGTCTGAAATCAGACGGATGTCTTTGATTTAGGGTGGATTGTAAGGGAGAGCCGATCACTCACCATTCTGTCCCCGGTCCGTCTGAAAGAGAGCGAGAACGGGCGGAGCTTCATTTTAAAGCAAGACGCGCGCTCGACGCGTGTGCGTCACTGCATACGTCTCTCGTACGTAACCATCCTGCAGTGGTTTATATTTCTTCCGTTAAAAAACTGTGAGAAAATCTGTGAAATGTTTAAAGTGTTATGAATATGATACACTCTTCAACCCCCCTGGTACTTTATATCATTATTCGTTAAAGCTGAATGTGAGCTATGCCTTTTTATTTATTTTATTTGTTTATATTTCGTACTGTTATTATTTGAATGTTACTTTTTTCTGCATTAAAAACAGCGGTTTGTTGAAGTACATATTAAATATTCCGTGAATTTTCATTCTGTTTCAAGAATAATGTCAAATACATGTGAAAAATGCTTGTTTTTATGCAACTATTTTAATCTTAATGTTTCGTTTCTTTGTACAATTTTTCTATGTTGTTTTTATAATTGATAAATTATATAGTCGTACACAGAATCAGTAAATAATATGCAAGTTTATATACGCCATAAAATGTACACCACCAAACCATGAATTAGAAATATGCATATTGAAGTTTATACAATTTTTAAGCAGGCTATAAAATATCTATAAACAAATGAATCATCAAACAAACGTAATAATAATAAAAAAAAAAGTTTTCTAATCCCCAAAATTATTTTGGGGATCATTTATTCACCCTCATGTCTGTCTGTCTATAGAGCGGAACACAGAAAAATGTCCACTTTTTTTTTCTTACAATGAAAGTGGATGGGGTCCAGTGCTAGTCACCAATCACTCTCGTGATATAGAAACAGTCATTTTTCTTTACACATTCGTTTTTGTTGTGAAACACACACATAAGAAAAACCTTCTCTCACATTCATTCAGAAATGCAAGTAGACTCTTTTGTGTAGCATGCTTCATGTACAGTGCAGTAATACACATTTAGTTTTTTAAAGATCTTTTATTAAATAAAATCTGAGAACTCTCTAATCATTTCAAAGGCTGCAGTAATTTTACAGCAGTTCATATCTGAACTAAATGCAGTGAACAGGTGTAGCAAACATTACAAGACCAGAGACCCATCCACTACACGCTAAAACAATTCTTGCCTTAAAAAAAATAAAAATAAAAAAAACTGCATTACATTCTCAATGCATGAAACAAAACTTTAAAAATGTTAAGGATGTTCTTGTGGCTATAGTCCAGTGCCTATACAAAAGGACAAGTCTTATACTGTAGGGGAGTTAAATATTTGCAAAAAAAAAAAAAAAGTCATTTTTGATTTTTTGTTTTTTAGCTGAAAATAAAGATGCTGTAAAGCTCAGTATTGAGTTGTTTATCCATTCAGTATATTTATCCATTGAGGTTTCCTCAACAAGAACAGCAGAGGGCAGCACTGTGTCTTTAATAAGAGGGGCTAAAGTCATGCATTGCAGATACAACAACCTGGAAGTCACTTTCAACCGGCAGCCATTTCAATAAGTACGGCATTATGGGGAGGTAGTGCTTCTGCCAGCATGCTTTGGTACGGTTCCTTAAGGCATCACAGGGTTTGTGGGGAAATTGTGCATTTATTGATGCATCATAACGCAAGTCTTTCATCTCAGATGCAAAGTAGTGGTTTAAGTCTCAGAGCTTTTATTTCTTGTGCCAGTCAGTAGGCAAAACAAAAAGTTTATTTAGAGAACTATTTCAACGCTTGGCTAAAGTCATCTGCGATTGCAGTAGTTGGCAAGGAGGAGGAGTCTCTCTCAGCTTCCTCATCATCCTGGACAAACCTCTGGTCCTCTCGCTCAACTCAAAGTCCACATCTTGCCTGATTCAGATTACGCTCCTGAAAGAAAGTTTTCCCGAACTCATAAGTGCTGATCATGACTGCACAGGCGGGAGCAACTTTGATCACTCTCGGAAGAAAACCTGAAAAAAAATTAAAAATAAAAATAAAAAAAGCGCAAAGCTGTTAATTGAATGTATACAACATTATCACTGACTGTTTAAACAATAAATAAACAATAAAATAGAATAATTTCTGTAGTTTCAGACTCAGTTTGGTCCTACCCAAAACTAACAATACTGTTCTGTGCATAAAATATATTATACATCCAAAAACTTACTATAAACTATAGTATTATATTTCAATAAACTATTGCGTTATTAATCCTGCCTAGGGCTGCATGATATTAGAAAAAAAAAACTGTCATCTGCATAAAAACACACAACTGTACTTTACAATTACAATACTAATAGTTACATCTTAATTTCTTCATTTTCTCTCTTTATTTTCTTCGATTTTTTTTTAAGATTTATTTTTGGCTTTTTGCTTTATTATGATAGGACAGTTATTAGACAGGAAGCAAAGTGTGTGTGTGTGTGGGGGGGGGGGGGGGGGGGGGGGGGGGGGAAATCGAGCCGGGACTCGAACTCAGGACGCCTGAGGATATTAGCGCAGAGTTAATTTCTTCATTTTCAAATGGTAAACCATCAAGCTTTTATTTTGACAGGGGCAAACAAAAATATGCGCTGCCAGTTTCAGAGCGAAGTGCTGCTGAACATGAACTACATGAAACCGGCAGCGCATAAGCTTGCAGAAATAGCAGCCTGCATGATCTGACAATGGCACTGAGCCATATCACGATATTGATTTTATTTCAATAATTCCTGCAGCCCTAATCCAGACTCTTTTAACTGATGTCAATCTCTAGTTTGGCTAGTAAAGTTATATAACTACTGACGTCAGTATCACTAGGTCTTAGAGTTTACCTGCAAACAAACCCCTGTATCCCATGTCAATCCAGATATTCCTCATCATGTTCCATGTGGAGGACGGTTTCTTCACAGAGACTGCTGCGAAAGGTCAAAATGTCAAGATATTTGATGCCTGATGAATGTAATTAAATCCAGCTTAAGTAATCAGCTCCTAATTGTTTTTAAAAGTGAGCCGTCACCTAATGGCATCATGTGTCACTCAGCATGCAGGATGCATTACTGCACTCTTTCTAATGTGTTAACAGGAGAAACTACAGAAGCTGATATACCTCCGAGTGCCTCCATTTCTCCTAACTGGATTTGCCTGCGTGTTTTCACCACGTCAAACGGCAGGGTCAGAATTGCAGCGACCTGTGTCCAAAAAAAAAAAAAAGATATTCTGATAAGCCAGGAGGGTATGAGAGACATAATTTTTTTTATTAATACTTTAATTCAAGCGGGTTTAAAACCAGATTTAAAAATGGCATGCATCATGTTGTATAAAAACACTAAAAATGATCTATTTCAAAAAAATTCTGTTCTTTTGAACTTTCTATTCAAAGAAAAATATTATCAGTTTCCACAAAAATATAAACAAACAATAATGTCAACATTGATAATAATAAGAGATGTTTCTTGATTTCTGAAGGATCATGTGACACTGAAAACTGGAGAAATAATGCTGAAAATTCAGCTTTGCATCACAGGAATAAATTAGATTGTACAGTATATTCAAACAGAAAATAGTTCATTTAGATGGTAATATTTCACAATATTAATTTATTTCCTGTATTTTGATCAAATAAATGGTGAACAGAAGAGACTTATTTGGGAGAAAAACATGCAAATAGAAAAATCTTAATCTTTCTATACATTATTAATTTAATTTCCTAATGATTATTCTATTTTCACTGCAAAAAACATTACATTTCAACAAGGGTTTTCTTTTAATGTAGTAATATTAGGTATGTAGTAAAAATATACAAAACATAACTTGGCCATTAGTTAGATTTCAATTCAAAAGACCAGTTTCACTCATGTCCTACATTCATCTGGGACAGAAGTCGCCCCAGCATTTATTCTCATGCAAAATGCCCTTGTTGTTAATCAGTCAGGCCAGATAAGGTTATCACACTATGTTCACATTGTTTTATCTTTCTCACCAAAGTTTTATGTAATCATTCATAAACTCCTCTATATTAATTTATAGCCATCGAGTGCCTTATTTTAAAGTGTCACTTAAAATAAAGTAAAAGTTAACAATCATATCTGGCTTTTGGGAGTATACTCACGGCTCCTGAGACGGCCCCTGCTGTAAAACTCATGGTGAATGAGGTCTGTGGAGCCCTGTACCGCTCACACAGCTGTGCTTTCACAAGCTCATAGTTAAACCAGTACAGGGCTGAGGGGAAAGCACAAAAGCAGTCAAACACTTCATCTGGGGAACATCAGTTCACCATCACGCTGCCAGAGAGTGTACAGGTCACTGACCGGAAAAGGGCACGTCCCGTAGGACAGTGGGTCCCCAGCCTCTCCAGAGAGAGAACCAGCCGTCCTGTGCCACAGCCAAGCGGATACACACCATCAGCTCGCTGTACGGTAGCTTGCGTGACTGCATCTTAGTCCGAACTAACTCCAGAGGGCTGATCACAGACACCGCTCCCACTGCAGCACAGAGAGAGACGTCAATACCTCACACCACAGCAATAACCATCCAACAGAACACTGGGAAAACAAAACTAAGGATGCACTGATAGTAACATTATGCATTTTTTTGTCTAAATACATTTAAATCAATCATTCAAATTCTAGAATTGAATTTAGGTATTGCAACATTAAACCGTATAAAAAAAAAAAACTATTATTTTGCACAAGGTTTCAATGAAGAGTATACACTACAGTTCAAAAGTGTGGGCTCAGTAAGATCTTTCATTTTTAAAAGAAATTAATACTTTTGTATAAATGCAGTTCTTTTGAAGTTTCTATTCAAAGAATATTAAGCAGCACAACTGTTTTCAACATTAATAATATATGCGTTTCTTGAGCAGCATTTAGAATGATTTCTGAAGGATCATGCGTCACTGAAGACTGGAGGAAAATTTAACTTTGCCATCACATGAATACATCTCATATGAAATATACATTTAAATAGAAAACAGATAATTTAAAATGTAATAATTTTACAATATTACCGCATTTTTGATCAAATAATTTCAGCCTTAGTGAGCATTAGACACTTCTTTCAGAAACAATAAATCTTATTAGAATCTGACCACAAACATGTCAACGATATATTGCTATTAGTAATATATCATAATACATTAGCAATATATTACTAACAATATTAATATACAGATTATTTTGAAATGTTAGAACCTAAATGTGACCCTAGACAACAAAACCAGTCTTAAGTTGCTGGGGTATATTTGTAACAATAGTCAAAATTACATTGTATGGGTCAAAATTATTGATTTTTCTTTTATGCCAGAAATCATTAGGACATTAAGTAAAGATCATGTTCCATGAAGATATTTTGTAAATTTCCTACCGTAAATATCTCAAAACTTAATTTTTGATTAGTAATATGCATTGCAAAGAACTTCATTTGGACAACTTTAAAAGGTGATTTTCTCAATATTTTTATATTTTTGCACCCTCAGAGTTCAAATTTTCAAATAGTTGTATCTCAGCCAAATATTGTCCTATCCTAACAAACATACATCAATGGAAAGCTTATTTATTCAGCTTTCAGATTATGTATAAATCTCAATTTCGAAAAATTGACCCTTATGACTGGTTTTGTAGTCCAGGGTCACAAATGTAAAAAAAGGAAAAACCAGAACTAATTAATTAAATATCCAATACTGCCAATAACCAATATTGTACATTTATGTGTGTGTGTGTGTGTGTGTGTGTGTGTGTGTGTACACACACTCATCTCATTTTAAGATCCTCATAATACACAGTAATTGTATGAGACAGCAAGGCCAAGTAAATACTCACATCTTGCTAACCCTCCTGCTATGAGAGGGATATGGTCCCCCTGATAGCCCATGCCGTAACGCAGGAAGTCTCGCAGCTGGTCGTAACAGGTGAAATAGATGACTGTAGCAGGAACCGCCATCACCCTTCAAACACAAACACACTCATTGAAAACAACTTGTGCACCAATTACAAATGTGTGTCATTCCAAAGACCGATGTTTGTTCCTATTTTCTGGTTTGTAAAACCATGTGCTCAAGTGAACCGACCCCAAAAAAAGGTTAGTTACAGTGAACTTGATACAGATGTTCAATCATTAATATGTTATTTATACACTTACAAAGTCAAAGGGTCATTTCCTTGCACAGCGTCTTCTGCACCGCTATTCGGTAAACAGCATGACTACGGTTATTTTATTTTCATTGTTACCCTTCCCGTGTGAGGCAGTTCTTTTAAACTCAACTGTTCAATAAACTCAAGTCATCTGTCTGAATCAGTCTACAGAATCCTTCATTCAATGATCTTTGTACTGTATCTGTCAAAGCATTTATATCATTAAAATCTGACTTATTTAATGATCTGCACTTGTTAATAACAATGCACTTGTTCGATTAGAATCAAAGACTTTAGATTGAGCTGGAGTTACAGCACACAATTTATAAATAGACAAAAAACCAGGTGTTACGATAGCACCTGTTTATGTAACTGTACACTGGCATTATGATGCTGCACTTACAGTGTGGGAGGAAGTCCGCTCCACAAAGACCTGAGCCCCTCGTTACGAGTGATCTTTACAAATGCATCCTGACGAGCAAAAAAGTGAATTAATCATGAGTGTGTGTGATTACAAAAACTCAAAATCACAGTTTGGAAAGATGTAAATGAATTCTCACCACGGTCCCACTGAAGTGGGTAGGGGTTTTGTACCAGCTGGAGCAGCTTGACATATTCTGACACACATAGACGTGGTCCATCAACCCGTTACAATAGAGGAAGCATTTCCCTAAAATAACAGCCAAAATGGGGTAGCATGAATCTAATTTGCAGTAATTTTGCAAAAATATTACCAAGTACCCAAATGACTCAGAAGTGATTGCAATGATCATTCTTGCATTTGGTTACGGAAGAATTTTAAATAGAAACTTTGTTAAAGTTGTGCACTATACATATTGTATGGGTTAAAGTCAACATGAAATGATAAATTAATTTATTAATTATATGTATGTTATTGATTTGATTCGATGTTGATCTGTAAACAATTCATATGTGCCTTTTTTAAAACAAATTAGCACAACTCAATCTTCCAGTGAAACAACAGACTTCTCTTTGGTATCATATGCTGGACTTCTGCACTCATTTAGTCCGGTTAAACCCTGTCCCTTTCTTACAATTGACAGCCAGCTTGCATTCAGATCTGCCTCCATCCAATCAACAAACGATGAATAGGCGATTAATAGTCACCGGCATTTCCAATAATCTGTTTTCCTCAAATGTATCTCACAACACAGTAAAAAGAAGATCTGTTGCCTTGCAACACTGCCTAAATATGAAAAAAAAAAAAAAAAAAGAAACTAATTGCCTATGTGGTGTGCAACCTCAATAATCTTGGACTGTTGTACATACCCACAGTATTGCAAACGTGACGCTTTGACATTGGGGTTTCCAAGAAAGTCTTTTCTAATCATTTAAATAGATTTGGAGAGAAGGACTGAGGTCTTAGATAAGAGGTTCTATAAATATTAGCAACCATGGCACTGACCACGCATGCGGCGAAAGTTGAACCAAATCCAACCTTGGCACAAACAAGCAGTCTTCCTACCATTTCTGGACATTACACAAGACAAGTTCAAGGTAGGTCTACATGGCATGGATCTTAGTTTGTCCTAACGAGTTCTGTTAATGCTCTACTGCTATAAACATGCTGAATAAACATTTACATACAGCAGAGTCGGAAATATTTTCTGAATGCATCTTGCTGGGGTATTTACATATGTGCACATTTGTCATGTCTGTTTGCTATGTGACCTTGGGTTTAGCCCTTCAGAGGTGTGGCATATAAGCCAAAATGTTGTCCACACTATGTTATTTAGTTGTTTTGCAGAGTGTTTGTAATTCTTTGAGTGCTGGTTAGTGGGTGTTAGCGAAGCGAGCTTCTGGGCTTTGGGAGGGGACCATGCAGTTCACATACAGTACTCACATTTTGAAGGGCGGATGACTCTAGCCCAGGGCCTTGACTCTGATGCTACAGCTACGAGAGAGAGAGAGAGAAAGACAGTGCATATAGCAAATTCAAAGTAGCATGTGTTATCAAAAGCTTACAGCAGGCTATTAGTTATACACTACCGTTCAAATGTTTGGGGTCAGTAGACTTTATATAATAATAAATGAGAAAATTAAACTTGCTATCCAGCAAGGAAGCATTACATTGATCAAAATTGACAGTAAAGACATTTATAATGTTTTGAAAGATGTTTATTTGAAATGCTGTTCCCACCAAAGAATCCTAAAAACATATTAAGCAGCATGTCTGTTTTCAACATTTATAATATAATAACTGGTAATAAATGTTTTTTTCAGCACTAAATCAGCATATTAGAATGATTTCTTAAGGATCATGCGACTCTGAAGACTAAAAAAATTATTTGGAAATATATTCAAATAAAAAACTGATACTTTAAACTGCTAAAATATTTTACAGTATTACAGTTTTGTTCAATTTTTGATCAAATAAAGGCAGGCTTGGTGAGACATCTTTCAATCTCATAAAAAATCTTAAGAATCTGAATGACAGTGTAGCCTTCATTTTTGCTGGTATTAAAGCTGAAATGAGTCAAATTCTTCTAACCCAGTTTATGCATTGACAACTGTATGAAAGCCATTTGTACATAAATGTGCCCAAAACATTTAAACACTGTAGTGCTATCAAAACTTTGCTTTGTTTAGATCATGACTGACACAACATAGCAAGGCTGATACAACCAGTGGTTTATGTTTGGGGCAGGACTGAGTTTAGCAAGCACTGGCAGACAAGGGTGTTTTTCAGAAACCTGTTTGAAATCAGTCACTATTTTTGCTATTCTAATTGGTGTTGCTAGTAGCACAGAAATGATTCACTTCAGCTTTAAGACACACATTTCAGCTAAAAATGTAAGTGGACCAGGAAAAAAAACATTGATGTTAAACTGTTGTGACTTTTATCATGTCTAGAGTAAATGCATGAAGTTCACCGTTCAATCATCTAAGAGTTTAATATCTATACCTTGATAGAGGGGAGTTTGCTGGGCTTGAAGTCTGATCTTCACTACATCCAATGGTGTGACTGCAGGGCGAGAGGAAGAAAGACAAAAACTATCATTTTGACTTAAATTTGAAAAAAGTTAGCATTTTGATTCCAACCCTTGCACAAGCACAAAGCTTCCAATGTCAAATTAAAATGTAAAACGGTCAACTCAGTTAAGCTACTTTATGAACAACTATATTCCCTACATCCAGTATCATTCCAAAGTTTGGGGTCAGTATGTTTTTTTTTTATGTTTTTGAAAGAAGTTTCTTATGCTCACCAAAACAACATTTATTTGATCAAAATAAATAAATACACTAAAAAATGAAATATTACTACAATTTAAAACAGCTCAAAAAACATTTCTTTATTAAGTTAACATCACCTTTGATCAATTCAATGCATCCTTGATGAATAAAAAGTATTTAAAAAAAAAACAAAAAAAACTGACTGACCCCATACTTGAAGGGTAGTGCATGTACATTAAAATGAATCATGCACATTATTTTTTGGTTTTCTGCGCACACAAAAATATAAAACATTATGCTAAAAATCAGACAAATGCAGCAAATGATACCACAAACATTTCCACTGAAGATTGTGCCGATTCTTTTCCTCACCAAAAAGAGATGTTAGTACAGCCCCAGTGCCAGACGCCAGCATCTGCTGCACGGGTGTAATAGCAGCCGAGGGCCTGACCGCAGGCCTTTCCCCCATCCTGCTGGCCCACCTGAGAAACACAGAGTGCTCATGTTACACACACGTTTAGCTTGCATTTATTTTCTTGCATTTCCTGTTCTTTAGCTCCTATCATCAGGGAGACCTGCTCAGGGAGACTCAGTCCTCTGAATAACAACGTAATGTCATCTGCTACATTTATGCAAAAATGTATTCAGATATTAAGAGAAAGCAACCACTAGAGGCGGTGATGATCATAATGGCTAAGCACAGCGTACTGATATCTTATCTATTAAGCACACAGCTGTGGGTGGGTCTACACTACCCCTGCAGAGGCCAGTAAACTACCTTATAAGAAACAATTTAGCATGAGACTTTGACCGATATCAAGAGTGCAGCCCGGATGCATTCACCATGCAATGTGTTCAGTGTCAAATATTTGGGTAGACTTACAGGGATGGTTCATTTAAAAATGTAAATTCTGTCATCATTTGCTCACCCTCATGTTTCAAGCCTATGACTTTTTTTCTTCAATTGAACATAAAAGATATTTTGAAAAATCTTGGTTCGCATCGCATTGACATTCATTCTATGGGGGAAAAAAACAAATCAAAACTGTTTGACCTTCAACATACTTCAAAATCTCTTCTTTTGTGTTACACAGACTCATACACAAGACATAAGGAAATAGCAGTATACTAGTAGAGGGAAAAAAACAACACTCGTGGACTGGAGAATTTTAATTATTAGACTAGTATAACCTACAACACTGACAAAAACGCAGAAGCTAGAGCAAATCAAAGCTTTAGGCTACTGACACAGAACGGAAAATCCATATGCAACTAACTAAGAGCAGATATTATTCATCTGTGAGCACAATATCAATCTACATGTTGCCCTGATGCATTTATGAAGTGCAGCAGGCTGCTGCTAATACTTAGTCATATATTTCTGCTTCAATGCTGTATCTTTGATCAGTGCAAACACCTCGATCTATTTCATGTGTGTTATGAGACTCCAGAATCACAGTTGAAGTGCAGTCCATCGTCTCTAGAGCTGCACAACAAACCCCAAACAGTTCTTATCTCACTCCTTCACATCCCTTCATCGAAAATATCAAACACAACAACTCACAGATGATGCAATACAAATAATACTGCATGTACATAAAAACAGGATTACTGAGATAATGACTAGTTAAAAAAATTTATAGACCTATATGAATCATGACACTCTTAATTCAGACAATGCCTTGCCAAATTAATGTAGTAAAAGTCCCTTAATGTCCAAGCATAATTTGTAAATCTTTTCCATATTTTCTAAACTACGTTGGAACATTTTATTAAACATTTAAGGCATATGTGACCCTGGAGCACAAACCTTGTCATAAGTTGCACGTTATATTTGTAGCAATAGCCAAAAATACATTGTATGGGTTAAAATGATTGATTTTTTCTTTTATGAACAAAATCATTAGGATATTAAGTAAAGATAATGTTCCATGAAGATATTTTGTACATTTCCTACAGTAAATACACTAAAACCTCATTTTTTATCAGTAAAATGCATTGCTAAGGACTTCATTTGGACAACTTTAAAGGCGATTTTCTCAATATTTTGATATTTTTGCACCCTCAGATTCCAGATATTCAGTTGAATCTCGGGCAAATATTGTCCGATCCTAACAAACCATACATCAATTGAAAGCTTATTTATTCAGCTTTCAGACGATATAAATCTCAATTTTAAAAAAAAATTACCCTTATGACTGGATTTGTATGGTCACATATTACATTAAAAGTAATAGGCCTGAAAATGTTAGGACAGCTATCTTTGAGCCAAGAAAAACAGCCGAAATTCAAAAACAAAGAACAAAACGTGCTGTTACCTCAAAAGAAAACACAAGTCGAGGAAGTTGATCAAATCATGGGTAGCTAAAATTTTGCCTGTCCATAAAAACAGACTCTAACCGGCCTGGTTACTACTAACGCTACTGGTTACAAATAAAATGAAAGGATTGTAGAAGGCCATGATGATTAGATAACCCTCGATTACCTGTGCGGTAACGACTCTCCTCCATCAGCTCAGTTTCATTAGCTGTGCGCTGATCGCATTAAGCGCAATGGCGCAAGATGGCACGTTGTATAGAAAGCAGTGATAGCAACTGAAGCTAATGGACCAGAAAGGCTAGTACAATCGAGGAGTAATAGAGATGCTCGTGTAGGTAACTTACCTTTTGTCTAAACCGGAGGGTTTCCGCGCATCGGTCCTGTTCGTGTCATCCTGAAGCGAGACCCTCTCCTCCGCTACGCAGTCGGAGCGTCTCAATGCGAGCAGCGGCTGTAAATAAAAACACACTGCGCCCCCTGGCGCCAAGTACACTAACGGTCTAGGGTTGTTTTTGTCATGAAGCGAGAAAAAATGGGCCAAGTCGTATCACGTTTTACTTAAGTTGTCCTCTAGGCAGCGAGAACTGTAGGTAGAAGTAAATTTAACGCACCTTTTTATATTTCAGCTGAAATAAGGCAGCGTACCATAGAGCCACGGTATATGACTTCTAAAAATGAAGTTACATAATAGTTTCTTAATAAAGTTAATAATGGACTGTACAAATGCATTATTATACATTCCAACGATAAATGTTGCAGGGGAAAATATATGCAAGTTCCTCCTTCCAGTCTCCACCAACATGAGGAAACTGCCTCATTAATACACTATTTTGTTGGAAAAATCATTTAGTTTTCTTTGAATGTTTTTTTTTTTTTTTGCCTTTCTATATCTCCCATAGATTCTTATGAAATTTGGCACCCCACTTCAGTTTTTTTTCCAAGGAGACCAATGCCATGCAAGACCAAGGTCATCTAAAATAGAGTTAGGTATAAACTACATATGCAGTTTTCCAAAGTGGCAATTCAGAATAAGTTCAAAATATATCTTTTTTGACCTGGACAACTTGCTTTGACAAATTTTTTACTTTTTTTTTAACAAAAAACGCATTAAAACGGTTTTGCTCAAAATATCTTTTGTGTTTATCAGATTAAAGAAACGTATACAGGCTTGCATAGAATTTTTGGAGTGAATTATCCCTTTAACATGATCATTTAGCTCTCTGTAAGGTTTATGTACAGAAATACTGCTTTCCCATTATCAGTCATGACTAGAACCAAATTAATTTTGACAGAGTACTCAGTTAAAACCTATCAAAATATACATAACAGAAACACAGCTGGTTTTCTGCCTCACAAGCTCAAGAGATTTATTAAAAGGTTTCCCTCTTTAAGTCCTGAGAGATCACTTCCCTCACGCTAGCATGCAATGAACTAATACTATAAGCTTGACTTGTTTTCTCATGCAGAGAGCAATCACAATCAGGGTTACAGCAAAATGTTTATTTTGAGATTCTGCAGTTCATTGTCAAACAGCATCAACCAGTGAGGCCGTCCATTTTAGCAAACATAGCCGTCACAGGGTGGATGTCACAACTGTGATGCCTTGGCGTTTATATTACTCCAATATACAAGTTGTGGAAACTAAACCGTGTGGGTCTGCATTACCACTTGGATATTTATTATTACAGTTGTTAATGTTGCTCACAAATATTTTACATGATGCAACACTGAATGATGGCACAATGTGAACAGTTACTTCAAACAAGACCCTAAATACCCTTAATAATATTGTTTTGATGACAATGAGAATTTATAAACATCAAGCAATATACGCAATAAATTCAAAAACTAATATCATGACTCAAGTAATAATACAAGATAAGAATCCAAAGCCAATAGAAATAAGGCAAGGACCACTTTGTGAGATTTTTACAGATTTATTTGTGAAACCAATGAAAACTTAGAATCTGAGCTTCTGGAAGAACCATTTGTTCTTGCCCGTCTTGTACCTGTAAAAGAAAACATTCACTATTATCAGTGCATCACCACATGCAGGAAAATACACATTTATATAGAGAGTATCAAAGCAAATAGAATGTCCAGCGCTCAACGAGATCAAACTGTTCCTACAGTCATCTCTCTGAACAGAAGCTAAAGTCAGCTAGCTCTGGATTATGTGGGTTTCAACCCACTAGACCGAGAAAACTTGCCACAACACTTTTTCTGCATCAAATAATATAGGAAGCAAATAATATGACGTCTACACACTACAATGAGAAAGTTTTAATCTAGCCCTTAATGTAACGCAAGCATTAACAATCAAAAACATACAAATTGTAAAATGAAGTAGTCGAGATCTGGTAACGAACACATACCTCTCCTCAAACTTAACCTTGGCCTCTCTCCTGGCTTTGCGCTTCAGAGCAGGATCCCTGAAAATATCCTTGTTGACAACAGTTTTGTCCAGAGGAATGTCAACAGAGTATCTGGGGAAAGATGATGCATTAATTAGACAAATGTACATAAATCAGTAGACTTTAATTACTCAGGTTTTAAAATTAGTTAAAATATTGAGTTATTCCTATTCTAACAAATAAAGGTAATCACTTCAGCTTCTGAAAATCATGATGTATTTACAATTATACAAAGGGACCAACAGGGAAACTCTCATTCACCATTTAATTGCCTAACATCTCCTTTTGTAAGTCATATGAATAAGAAACATAAGTAAAGGTAAGCGATAAGACGTTTTATTTTTGGATAATTTTACTCACAACAATCTCTCTTAAAATACCTTATAGGGTTATGATAATCAAAACAGTCCAGAGCTAGATCAAGCTTTGATCTCTGCAAACCAAACTATCACTAATGACCCCCCCCACTAATAGAAAGATTTTATCATTAGCTAGCTCCACACCGGAGAGCTGCTTTATAACAGAAAATCAAGTTGTAATTCTAACTGAAAGTGAAACCGACTCTGGTTTTTCATGTTTAATTCTGTAAAGCTATCTATTGCATAAAGAACTATATAAATAAATGTGACTGGTCTTTACTAGAGTACTGAACTATAGAGCTCGTGCAAACATCCACAATGCTGTAATCAGATGCATATTTTTAGCTGCACAAAACCACTTGCTTTACAGCTTGAAATTGCATATAGGTGTGTCTTACCTTGTTTTAATGTATTATTTTAATTATGAACACACTGGTTTGTAGTGTAAACAGTTTTAACATTTACTGCACTTCATGAGTCTTCTCGTTATTTTCCTATAGCGGCTAATGAACTGGAAGTCTTGCCCATAGGCTTACTTCTGCATTGTAGAATAAGGTGGATAGGTCCAACCAATAAGCATCTATTAGAGGTATTTGCAATGGCTTAAGATGCATCATGAAAGCACAACAGCTATGTGACTGTGCTGGAATCATAAATAGTTCACCAACTAGAAGACAAGTATAACAAAAACCGCAACTCAACCTGAATCAGTCATCAAACGTTGCGTCTACACTACTGTTCAAAAGTTTAGTGACAGGAGAGCTTTCTTTGGAAAAGAAAGTGCTTTTCATGTTCTCATTCAAGTGATCAAATCACAGCAAATACATTTATAATATCAAAAAAAGATTTCAGTTTCAAATAAATGCTGTTTACTTTGCATTCATTGAAGAATTCTATTTCCAAAATTGACAAGAAATATTTCTGAAAGATTATGTGACACTAAAGACAGGAGTAATGATACTGAAAATTATAACTTACCATTTTAGGAATAAATTACATTTTAAAACTTATTACAATAGGAAACAATTCTTTGAACTTTTAGCAGCATTTTAAAATATTACCATATTTACTGTGTTTTTGATTAAATAAATGTAGCCTTGGTGATCATAAGAGGACTTGCGTCATTAGAAAGCAAGTGTTAGGCTGATAATACACGGGACAACTTTTTTTGAGCAATGTTGCTTGGGCACTTTCCCACTGAGAATGGGTAGCAAATTTCTATTTGGATATTTTAGCTCAGTTGGGGGCTCCGTGTCTCACCTGGTTGCCCGTTGACAGCAACACTTCCAGCATAGCTCAAAAAGTTCCCCCAGGTATCATCAGCCTTACTCTGAAAACATCTGTCAGTTTCTAACAGAAAAGCTGTATGAAGATGTGCACAGACGTCCCTCTCACTGCTCAGGGTCTACATACCTGGTTGGCATCAGGTGGTTGTAGTTGAACACCTTCACAAAGGCCTTGATCTTGGACCTCTTGGCAATCTTCTTCTTGCCCATGGTTGTGGTGACTTTACGAGGATAACGGTCAATGCCTGCGACCAGAGCATGGCTGTAAGGCCGGTCCGAGGTGCCATCATCAATGTTCTGGATGGAGAAGGAGAGCACAACACTGTCAACACCCTTAAACACAGCTGCTCTCCTGAATACCGTCAAATGTTAAAAGTACCTTGACAATCACAGCCTTGCGTCCGGCATAACGTCCAGCCAGGACCATCACCACCTTACCAGGTTTCATAAACTTGCCCATGTCTGCAAAACATGAATTTGTATATGACTCGAGCTCCAGAAGCACAAAGCTGCTGTATCTTCTGAGCAGCACGTTTATAAACAACATCGAGCTCGACATAGCATTATGCTAACTGGTCATTATAAGCATCTTCTGTCATTTAACAAAGGAACTTTATTTGATCTTATTCACATATTAATTTGTTTCTTGCACAGGTGTAATAATAACCGTATGCTATCATGTCTGAAGTAGAGAGAGCGGAGGGGACTCTAAACCTATCATCTTCTAATACAAACGTAATATTCAGACAATAAACACTTCCAGTATTCGACAGGGATATTCGCTCTATAAGCAGCATAAAAGGAAGCCCGCGGGTTTTATTTCTTTATCGATGTTCATGGATTATTTTCTCGTGTATGAAACTTACTGATGGTTCTCTATGGCCGACGAGATCGGGAAAGGAAGTAGAACGGGCGAGCGTGACCCTTGACACTGACGGTGAGTGACGCACTTCCGTCGACTTGTTCAACGTAGTCCACGCGCAGTAGTTCATTTAAATAAGATATTTGACCAACTTGGTGGCCTATCTTTCTTACTAAAGTGTCATTTCCTGCCTGGCAAGGTACCTGTTATTTCCTTATCTAACTTCCATCAGCAATGTCTTGTTTTGTGGAAATTGTGTTTTGTCCATGCTTTCTCCCCCCACAAAGCTCTCCTTTGGAATAATGCTGATATAACTGTTAGAAATATGTCTCTTTTTTTCTGTGTTTTATTATTTTGGTAATATTTTAACTTGCGGACAATTTTTGAATCTCCATAATTTTCCAGTCTCACCAAAGGAATATAATATTTGATGAGAGCCGTTCCAGTGGCTTAACCCAGTTAATTAATTCAGTAAAGGCAACAGTGTTTATGCAGCTTTATGTTTGGGTGGTATTGATATTTTAGATCGGAAATGCAATAACAAACATATTCCCAAAATATTTCAGAAAAAGAGAAAGATTGCTCCAAGAGGGAAATTCTACTGGGTTCCTTTACAACAAATATAAAAAAAGGCCTGGTTTTTGCCAAGTAAATTTTGTATTTCTAACAAGGTTAAAGAGATTCATTATAAAATTGATCCTGTTAATTTGTCTATTTCTGAATATTCTGCTGTTGACGAGTCTTGCTCATTTTGTGGTTTTGTTGAGGAAACAGCTGCCCATTTATTTTTTTGATTGTGGTGTTACCAGCAAATTATGGGGTGACTTAATGTTTCTAACCTTACAAATGTGACCCATACCTTTGTCCTCAAAGATGTTATTTTTTCCAAAGCTATTATTTGCTGAATATGTTGTTAATTTTCTTATATTGAATGCAAAATTCTTCATTCATAAGCAAAAATGGCTTTGTTTTTCCCCCTTTTTCTCTCTGAATTTGTTTCGTCTCTTAGACTTACAAATAACAAAAAGAGTACCAAATGTTTGATGCACTATGGCAACTTTTCTAGAATGATGTCATTTTATTTTTGCACTTTTCTGTATAAGTAATACCATAATTTGATGTACACAAATCCAGAATATTCTTTTCTGTCTTTATTTTTACGATTGTTTTGTTCTGTAGGAATATATTCATGTCTTGTTTCCCTGTTCTTGTATGTTTCTACAAGTTTTGCAAAAAAATAAAAATAAAAATGTTAAATCTTAACTAAGTATGGGTGACTTTGCCATAGTGATGGATGCCATCCCCAGTGGAGTAATTGCACTTTTCAAAAACTCTGATTATTTTTTTAAAAAGCTGGTTCTTTACCTTCTTGTATTTCTTGGTCACATCCCTGTGAAACAGCAATAGAAAAGATTTGCTTTTTGTCCAGTCCCTCTCTCGGGAATAGACAGCTCTTTCAGAAAGACATCATTACAATCGCTTCTGTGATCTCTTATTGGAGTAGTTCTTTTGAAGGTATTCTTTGGCAGAAAGTTTGGTCCTTACCTAACAAATATTTAATTACTAAGGTTAAAGATATATCTTTTAAGTTAATACACCGATTTTACCCTGTCAAACTTTATCTTAAAAAAAAATGTTTCCTGAGATGGATCCCCTCTGCTCCTTTTACGGAGTGGAAGATGAGTCTGTATGTCATCTTTTTTTGGGATTGTGTCCATGTCGCTACCCTTTGGGGTTTAAGGATGTCTTATTTGGTTTTTATAACTCTCACAAGAATGTAAAACAAGTATTTTCTAATAAATCTATTTATTTTCCTAGCTACATTTTTTTTTATATATACATAAATGTATTTTTTTGAATGTTAAACCTCTATTTCTTATTTTTTGTAAAGACCTGAAATGTTATTTGGATACTATTTCCTCTTCCAGCAATGTCAAAGCCTTAAAATCTTATATGCTGTGCACAAAGTGTAATATTTACTCTTCTTTATAATGTGCTATTAACTAGCTTTTGGGAGGATGATTTAGCTTTTTCTTTCTTAATGTTTTTTTTGGGGGTTATTTTTCAAGATCTTTGTATATTGTTTATATCAAAGCTATATCTAGTTTTGTTGTTATAATCAAGTGTTTAATAAAAAAACTATATATATATATATATATATATATATATATATATATATATACAATTATAATTATTATTTTAATAACTTTAAATGTAATTGTATTACTGTAATTATTTGATTCTGAAAAACCTCATGTTTATGATTGTGTATTGGCTATTGAAATAATAATAAGTTAACCGTTTAAATTAAACGGTGCACTTTTATAAATTTCTTGTAATTTTATTCTATTTTAATTATATATTTCTTTAATTTTATTTTTTATTTTTTTTAAATTTAGGGTTCTGCATCTTACTACTTAAATTCAAATTCAGAAATTGAATTAGAATTTTGTGTAATTATAATTCTAAATCCTTAATTTTACATGAAATTTAAAGTTCTAGTTTTCAGAAATTGAAATGGAATTTCGAAAAGACAATTCTCAGTTAAATTCTGACTAACATGAGATTACATAAAAACTTACAAATATACAACTATTACCATAATTACTAATATATATATATATATCACATTGTCTAAAAAAGAGAGCTGATGAGAAGTGAGAAAATGACAGGACAGAATGTGACTGCATCAAATTCATAGAGCATCCAGAACATTTAATTCATGAAATCACTGAAAAGAGACCATCATTACATCCAAAAATGATGGCATACATTTTATAAAAGGGAATGTAATTGACATTGATTTGAAATCACTATTGAAATAATTGAAAGTCTATTTCCTTCTAAGAGGTACAAAGACTATAATAATTTCTTAAATAGATATAAGACAAACAAACAAATGGACATCAAAATAGGCCAAGCATGTATTCAGATTGATATATCACTATTTAAAAAAAAAAGGGGGAAAGCAAGAGGGGAAAAAGACTACATTAAATAAGGGCTAACATCACAACCATTCCTCCATATCCCAACGGTGCAGAGAAATACACTGAATACAGAATCCATTTCCATGATGTGGGGTAACAAACAGTCCCTTCTTACTTGATGAGAGTTTCAGTAAATCAGTACTCAGAGTGGTTTCAGGAATCTGGAATCAGATCAGGTTCAGTAGCAGGATACAATTCCAAGGATTGTACATTCAATATTTCAGAGCAGTAAACAAGGATTGAAATAGCAGGTATTCAAGCAGAGCCTCTGAACGCTGGCATAGCATAACAGGCCATAAATAATTCAGTCATTGTCAATGCACAGCATATCAGACTCATGTTCAGCAAATGTGTTGAATGACCTTCATTTCATTCAGTTCACTTGCTGTGCATTTCCCCCTGTAGCAGCGAGCGGGCAGCACGACAACAAGATGCAGTTTTCTACAATCATTTTTGAGGTGTCACCTGGCTGGAGAGAAGTGGTTTTCCAATGATTTACAAACACCAATGAACATCTCTTTGTTTGTTCAGAATGACCTGAGTGTGTTGCTTGACCTAATAAGTGAGGTCTCACCAGCATGCATGGTCTCCTCAGAAAGCGATAGAAACAAAGAGCAGCAATAAACCAATGATATGCGCTATGCCACTGTTTGAAATGCAATGCCTCTTAATGATGCAAATGGAATGCAAAACATCTTATTAAATTAAAACATTTTATGATCTGTCTGTGAACCACTGTACAATAATGTAGTACAAGCTCAGAAAATTTGTGAATTTAGCTACATAAATTTCTAACATAAAAAATTTAATTAAACCATTAAGTCACTAGTCACTGTTTTGTGTGTGTGTATGTGTATGTATGTACGTATGTATACATCCATGTCTATATATATATATATATAGCAGTCCACATTTGAAGTAGTGCATCTTAAACATATGCAATGGCCCTTGAAAAGATTTCAAGTAATAACTCATTCTTCTACATAGTGGTTGATTTTGGTAAAAGCTTAACATAACAATTCCCCTCAAAGGTTATGTGGAGGCAGTTACACGCTCCGAGTCACTAAACTGAGCACATTTCCTTTGAGTTGTGACCAATGCAGCATATTAAAACCTGCCTTCATCCTCATCCTCTTCAGTTTAGAGACAAGAGGCATTAGACCCAACAGCAACAGACCCAACAGAGTCTCAAGAAAGTGCACGAGTTGCTTCATTTCCAATCTTTTAATTCCAGTGTACTTGTTGATCTGGGAGTATCTTTTAAATTGATTTAAATTCATGTTATATATAATATTGTTAGTGTTATTTATATTAGTGTAAATAGTGTTATTTTTTTAAATAATTTTTAAGATTATGAGTGTTGGGATGGTTCCCCTTTTTCCTCAACCCATCAAAATTCCCATATATTTCTTTTGCTTAGAAAGCATCTTTGATATTTTTAAGCTGCCTGACAGCCAAATCTACAGGGAGGCTGAATTTGAGATGGCTGAGGCGGCCCAAGATACGCAGGCCACCTTCGAAGCCCGTCTGGGCCATGTAGCTCCAGGACTGGTAGTGTGAGTGTATGAGCGTCCCAGACTTACACAGCAGGTTGAGCCAGGACACAAGCCTCTGCTCATTGAGCGCCATGCACACTAAGGCCTTAAACTCAGAGTCCGCGCTGCGCTTGAATCGCCCATGCTCGTTAAGAACCGTATGGATGGCCCATAACAGAGACTGCTTGGGTGTGACCGTCACAGGACCACCCCCTACAGGTAAACTGAAGGATTGAGAGAGCTGGCGGGCGGGCGACTCTACAAACGCCTGGCCATTTTTGGAATGATAGTACTTGATGAAAAGTTCCCAGGGATGCAGGGTCTGGGGAGAAGAGCTGAAGGGCAGCAGGCAGGAAATAGGGGCGAGGACCAGGCTCATGCCTTGAGAAGGAGCGTACAGTCCGTGGGCCAGCAGATCCCGAAGCGCCAGGGCCAGTTCTTTACGCACAGAAGCGGTGAGTTCGTCCCGAGGTCCTCCGGGTGTCAGGCAGGCGGAGTAGCTGACCACGTGTTCATCCTGAGAGCTGGGCTGCTGGCAGGAGGCTTGCAGACGTACACGTTCCACGGCTCCTTCGAGTTTCTGCAGCAGGGGGCCGTAATCTTGAGCCTCGCCACCCTGAGACCACATGTTCTGGGGCACGTGACCCGTGGCGCATCCGAACTGACTCAGAGCAAAGATCTGCAGCACTGCTAAGGCTTTTTGGATCAGCTGAAGCCCGGTTTCCCGCATCCTCTGGGCCTGTTCAGGATCCACTTTGGACAGAGAGAAGGGATTTAAAGTTACACGTTTTAGCTGTAAAATCAAATATAAAAGTATTATAAAGTGAAGTATAATTACCTCGCTTCATCCCTCCAGTGGCTCCAGTGTTTGGTCCGCCAGAACGGGTCTGTTGGCTCTTCACACCATCATTTAACAGAGGGTTCCCCACTTCATCTGAGAGGAGCAAGATCAGGATGGTAATCTAATTGCATTTATGTTGCTCCAAATAGCCACATCAAACTTAAAGCACAGGAAACCAGTACAGTGGGCTCTGCAGATAGTGGCATATAGCTTAATGATATTCACTACTGTTCAAAAGTTTGGGGTTAGTAAGACTTTACTTATTATTATTGATATATGATACTTTAATTTAGCAAAGATGCATTAAATTGAGCAAAAAACTCACTGTTTAATAAAGAATCCTGAAAAAATACATCCGTTTTCACCAAAAATATCAAACTTTTAATGATAATATAAATTATGTGCAAGTAAGATCTTTCTAAAGTACCAAATCAGCATTTAAGAATGTTTCCTGAAGGATCATAAGAATTAATATTCTGAAAATATTATTCAAATGAGAACACAAACTTGAACTGAACTGGTTCAACAACTGAGTCGTTTCATAACTGATGAGCTTTGCAACACTGACACTGTTATTAAACTGAACTGATTCGACACTGAATCTGAATTAAGTAGGATATTGACACTATTGTCTGCTGTAGAGCTGCTTTATAGCTGAAACTGAGTTTCTTCCATAATTATTGAACAAATACTTTTCGGTTTATAACGGTGAAGGTACTTGGAAACAGTCTGAATTGACAAAAAGTGCTATTTAATGAATGAAACTTCACTAAAAACTGGAGTAATGCTGCAATTTAGCTTTGATATCACAGGAATAAATTACATTTTAAAATATAAAATTGAAATGGCAAAAACACCCTTGGCGAGAATAAGACAATTTTTTTTTCTTTCAAAAACTTTCTATCAAAAATCTTACAGACTCCAGACTTTTGAATATTAGTGTGTATTTGATGAAACGTGACAAAAATGAGCATCACATCACTGACCCATAAGCAGACTTCCTCACCCTGTATGAAGTTAATGAACATCTCCAGGTCTCTGATTTGGGTCTTGAGCTGTTCAACCAGCTGCTCTTTGACTCGAGCCGGGTTGACTATCTGAGCTATAGCGGCGTCCACTCTCTGTCGGAGCTCCTCTGGAGTGAGGTTCCCAATGTCTTCATTCAGGTTCACGTCCAGCTTCTTAATCAGCTCATCAATGATCACCTGCAGTATTGAGGTGGACAGACACTAAATAAAATACCCCTGCAATGGTTTAAAGAGTAATTACTTACAAAAATACATCTTCAAATGACTTTCAGAATGACGTCAACAGCATGAAAGCGTATGATCAGACGGACCCTCTGTCTCTCCATGACCACAGACTGAGGCAGTGAGTCATAGCTGCCCTCCTGGTAGGCGAAGCGTTCCAGGTCGTCGAGTTGAGTCTTCAGCTGGAAAATCAGCTCCTTCTGCTTCTTTCTCTGAGCTTCCAAGCGTTCCCTCTTCTCTCTTTCACTCTGCATATTATAAAAACAAAAACACAGAGTCAAACAAACTTGAAAAACCTAAAGCCAAACTTAAAATATCCACAGTGTTTACATTGTAGCTAGCTGAACATATTTGCATATGCTCTGGTGAAGGATAATGAGCTTTTAATTAGTTTGCTTCATTTGGTTTAGCTTTGCTTATCCAGGGGCCTGTTCCATAAACCAAGATTAGAGTATAAGCCAGGCTTATTTCGGTTAGTCAGGCTTATTTTTGGTAGATTCGGTTTCATAAATCAAACTTAAAAAAGTTCAAACTCGGTTACCCCGGCAACTTATGCTGGCAAACTAACCTGGTCCGGAGCAGGCTAACTGTCAGGCTAAGCTGAGCTCCTCTAACACTGACCAATAGGAACGCATCCATATTACCACGGACTCTCTCACATACAGTCAGTTTAATTTATTATCGGTCCAAAAATAAAAGTATACAGAAAATACACATTAAATAATCAAATAAATAAAAAATAGGCTACAACCAACTGTATGTAATATATTGTGCCCAAAATGTAGGCGAATGACATTTTAACATTGTGGCTACTTGTGCATGCAGTTGATCAGAAGTTTCTAGCCATGCAGCCTTTCTCTCTGAATTTATGACAGCTGTACATTTTATGGTTATTAGAACATTAAAACATTACAATCTAAAATGTCTCTTTAAAGCATTAAAGCATAAAAACACAATCAAAAGTTAAAATCACTGAATTAAAAATGTAAATTCATAATAGAAATCAGAGTACATTTTAACTCATAAGAGGAACACACATTTAACTCATTTGAGCTAGTGATTAACAGTTGCTGCTATCATAAAAATACACTTATATGTAGTCAAATTCTGCGTGTCACATTTAATGTCCAACAACAAATATTTTAGCAGAATGTATATTTTATTCAGAATTCTTGCGCTAGTATTCTGTTCTGCTCTGTCTGTGTAGCGCGCATGCGCGCCGCAGCGCTCGTTCTCTCGCATAAGCTAAATGGATATATTTGCATGGCTTTCTGACATTTACAGATGTAAAAAATATACCTGTGACGTATCAGTTATGCACTGAGGAAAACACAATGTTTCAAATGCGTTAAACAGCACAAATATTCGCTGTTTGCTATGGTGGATCGATTTGATCCATGATCGACATTAAGGGCTGCTTCAGAATAAGCGTGTACGTCACATTATCCTGACTCACTGAACCTGGATAGCATTAGTCAGATTGCGTGAACTTGAATTGTCGTTTATGGAACCGCTTTAGTCCCGATTGATTTGTTAGGTTATTTCAAGCCAGGTTTTGGACTTTAATCCCCGCTTTTCTTAGCGTCTTTTATGGAACAGCCCCCAGAAATGCAAAGCAATTCAGAATTACAATACACACAACACATTTATAGGTTAACTACAGTCCTGCTAAGCTTGTATATTTAAGTCTCTGGGGAACAAAAATGTAACTGATTCATATAAAAATGAAAAAGAGACCGAACAAAACCAAACCAAGTATGAACTCCTATCATATCAGGAATACTTAAAGTAAACACTTAAGTTTAAAGAAAGACTGCACAAGGGTCATGTTCATAGTACTCACCAATTCATCCTGCAAGCAAAGAGTGCAGAGGAGGAAATAAGAAGAAAGGAATGCATTTTAATGGCAGTAACAAGATACACCAGCAGGAAGACATAAGGGGAAAAAGAGACTTCCAAATCTTCCTTGTATATTGTTTACTGGGATTTTTATCACGATACTGTGTTGAATATTTTTAAGAGGGTGTTGATTAGTTGCTTGAATGACACAGAAACAAGCCGTTTAACAAAAGAGATGCAGACACATTGAATGCTGATTCCTGAGGGCATCACATGGATATTATATAGTCTGATCATGTGTGAATGAAAGGGGTTTGTGTAATTATGGGTGTATCACAGATGCATATTGTTACTGTAAGTCAGGAACTGTTTACTATTGTAAAAGGCTTATTGAAAACAAAACAACACTGATGACACTGTAGATCAGGGGCCTGATTCATAAAACAAGTTTACCAAATAAGCCAGGTTTTAGTTAGCCTGACTTATTTTCAGTTGATTTAGTTCAAAATAAGTCATACTAACTGAAATAAGCCTGGCTTATTTGGTAAACTTGTTTAATGAAACAACCCCCAGGTCACCTGAAAGAGGTTTTCAAATTGGAGTGCACTGAAAAGTTTAGAAAGACTGTTAAAATGTAAAAATAAAGTAAAATATATAAGCAAATAAATAATACATCTAACAGTACAGTAATAGCTGTGACAGCTATAATGAATAGATAAAAAAATTAATGATGTAACAGAAAGACAAAGTAATTATTTCCCAAATAATAATTTGTCTTGTGTAACTTGGGTCTTTATACAAAAAACAAAACAAAATTGTAATGTCTTTTAAATTATAGGATGGGGTCCCTCATATTTGGGGCCTAAAATATTGAAAAGCCCTGATGCAGACCCCATGTATTTTATAGGGTTCATGCCATTCTCCTACAAAGCGCTTGCTTTCATATTTGAGATTTGGTGAATAAATTGCATCACTTCAGGTGTTACCATTCCTGCGGGGAGGGGGGGGGTGCTCTGCATTTAACCCATCCAACGTGCACACACACAGCAGTGAACACACACACACCGTGAACATACACCCGGAGCAGTGGGCAGCCATATGCTGCAGCGCCCGGGGAGCAGTTGGGGGTTCGGTGCCTTGCTCAAGGGCACCTCAGTCGTGGTATTGAGGGTGGAGAGAGCGCTGGACATTCACTCCCCCCACCTACAATTCCTGCCGGCCGGAGACTCGAACCTGCAACCTTTGGATTATGAGTCCAACTCTCTAACAATTAGGCCACGACTTCCCAAAAAGGCTTATTTTTGCTGGTCTTAGCTCACTTAAATTGGTCTCCAGCATGGCCAAGCTGGTATTTATCTGGATTGCCAACTGGTTTCACAGCCTGGCCAGCTGATAACCACCAACCCCCTTTAAAAGACTAGTCTGACCAGACCGAGAGACCAGGTCTTGGGTTTTGGGAGATCTTGGCTTGGTTTACAATGTTTTTTTTTTGTTTGTTTTCAGCAGGGTAGAGTTCACTACGACAGAAAACAATGGAACTCACAGAGTTTTCCAGCATCTGAGCATCCTGTGCCCTGCAGCCTATGACATGAGGGCACCCTTTGAAGGCAAACTCCTCCAGCTCCAGCAGCATCCTCTCTTTCTCGTCGCTCTGCGCGTGGACGATATGTTTCAGCCGAAACTGCACTTGAGCGAAGTGAGACGTTAACGCGAGGAGCGACGAGTTCAGCTGCTCCTGCTCATCCTCCAGCTTCCGCAGCCTGGATGCCATGTCCGCATCGCTGCACGACACAGAGCCAGCCTGCGTGCCCCGCTTCCACTGCTCATCCTCCGGGTTGGCCACGGCTCCCACCGGCGCCCAGCGCTCCCCGGCTCCCGCGAAGGCAGCTTCGCTGTCGGAAGTGGACAGATCCTCCGTCGACATGTGACTGATAGCTTGGGAAGACAGCCTGGCTGTCTTTTACCGAAAACAACCTCGACCAACTTAATTTATGCGCAACTGTTTAATGTGAATTCAGAATATTCGCAGCCGCTGCTTTAGCAGGTGCAGCGCAGTGTAATACTCACGTCTTCAGAAAACATTGCAACGTAATCGAAACGACTGAGATCTTGAGGGAATATGGAACAAACGCATCAGAGTTCCATGGAACGCGCGCCGTTCTATCAACATGTTCTATGTATCGACGAATGCGTGGGCAGGATGTTTACGTCAGTGCGTCATGACGTCACTGTAACGCACAGGGGCTTTACAGTTTGCTGAGCGTTTCTGTCCATATTTACTCTTCCTGCCATTCTCTCTGTGTTTGTTTTAATGAAACGCCCTAAGTGAGTTACTGGGTTGTGTGCCAAACACGCCTCTGACTGTTCTGACCAAGCAG
This sequence comes from Barbus barbus, assembly GCF_936440315.1. Lineage (NCBI taxonomy): Eukaryota > Metazoa > Chordata > Actinopteri > Cypriniformes > Cyprinidae > Barbus > Barbus barbus. The sequence continues at coordinate 34,480,800 of NC_136731.1, read as the reverse complement.
AGATTTTTATTACTGCCATCATGGAGCCATCGACCAGGGGTGCGTTTTCCAAAAGCATTGTTTGCTACTATGGTCGCAAGTTCCATTGAACTCTATTGGTAACAAATGAACTTGCGACAATAGTTGCCTTTGGGAAACGCACCTCAGGTTGGTAGATCACGACTTTTTAATTATTATTATTATTATGCAATTATGTACGTATTAATACAAACATATACATCTCACAACAGTGGTAGAAAAAAACACATTAAACATATAATTTCCTTTTGTCTCTCTTTTATTTCTCTTTTAGAGCTGACAAGGTTTCAGATTGGTTTTACTTGAGAAAACTTTTTGTCATTTGTCACAAAGCTGAATCAATATAACCAGCATTTAAATCAATAAAAACGACAATTACACATATGGTAAAGATCAAGACCTGCAATAAGGAAGTTACACAGAAAGGGTGATGTTTGTTATCTGAAGAGATTAATTTGATATGCGTCCTTATCCTGGGCAATAATCACAAGACTGCATGATGTCAAGTCTGAAAAAATGTAATGACAGATGTGTGAATTAAATCCAGCCACTAGAGGTCATCTATGCTTCAATATGTTACATCTTCCCATCATTCCATAGTCAAATTACTCTTCAGATAAAACTGAGCAGTATCCAAAACATTGGAAACTATGCAAAACTATGAACAATGTACACTTTACAATAATGACCAATTCTTAAAGTGTACAAATGTCTCAGTGGATAAGATTTAGTTGGTATTACTGACAGACAATGGAAACAGATATTAAACAATCATATTCAGCCCTAATGAAATTGCTCCTGCAAATAACATCAACTTTTTTCAGTAAACTGTCTGATTATCTTTGATTAGTACTTTGATAAATGTAAAATTTTTAAAAATCTGACACTTTAGGGAGTGTTGGCCATTTAAGCGAGCGAGTGGGAAGAGCCCAGGTGCTTGGGGTTTTGTTGTTGTTGTTTTTTTACAGAGTAATAGCTCGTTTATTTTTGGAGAAGAACACCCTCCAGTTGTCCCAGTTGTTCCAGTCAATGCTTAAGGCTGAAGTACAAGTTCCACCCGCGCCACATTTGTATCCAGCAGGGCAGCAGTGTTTCATATCATCACAGCACTCGGCCTTTAGAGAGAGAGATAACAAAGGACAGAAAGGAGTAAGAGAAAGTACAAGATAAACATTTACAGTTTGATTGCCATTTGAATTTACAGAAAAGTCAATAGAACTAAAATCACAAGACAGTGAATATATTCATGGAAATTCATTCTTCAATCCAACTATTATGCACTGGAACTCTAAATCGACATCTTTAACCCATTAACTACTTTCAAATGAATTTTGAACAGTTATTAAATATTCTGAAAGTTTTTGTGTGCATATAATGAAACTCATGAGTGCTCAAAACAACATCAAACCACAATGGTTTTATTGTATGGCCAGAAAATATAGAACTATAGACATAAAATGTCTCCTTTTGTGTTCCACTGCTGAAAGAAACCTTGGAACAACATGGGGGTGAGTAAATGATAGTTTAATACTTTACCTTTGAAGATATGAAACTAGTTTCAAGTAGGTATGTGCTTGCCTTTTGGTTGCAAAAATATTTTAATGTGTTTTTCTTCTTGTTTTCCATTAAAATATTTAAGGTTTTATGCTTAAAATAGTGCAAAAATAACTTTGCTAATGGGGAAAAAAAATAATTTTTGGGTGAAGGTTAAAAAAAATGTACCTTTGGAGATGGGCAACAGCCCCAGGCGGTCTGGGAGGTTGGACAACAGGTCTCACTATCTTTGCAACTATATCCACCTCCACACTGACTGTCCTTTTCTGAGACGCTCGACTGTGGCTTTTGGCCATCAATGTGGGCAAGTGGGACTATTTCCACATGCAGCCAGGTGGTTTTAATGCAGGAGCGTCTACGCAGGTCACACCTGTAGCCTTTGGGACAGCAGTGCTCCTGGTCTGGGCAGCAAACAGCCTATGGCAAATAAGAGACGCATTAAATATATTGAATATGAATAGATTTTCTGTAGCCAGTCCATATACACTTGTTCTTACCTCAGGAAGAGGGCAGCAGCCCCATTCTCCCATGGACAGATGGCAGCAGGTCGAATCTGCAGAGCAACTCAACCGCTCGTCGCACTCAACAGCGCCGAAGTCCAAGCTTGGAGCCGGTGTGCTTTGAGCGGAAAGTTTATTGTACCAGGGAATCACCACATCTCCCTTGATGCAAGACACCCTGGTCACATCACACTTATAGTTAGCCGGACAACAGTGTTCCCCATCTGTGCAACATACAGCCTGAGAAAAAATGAGAAAAAGATTCAAGCTGAAAACATATGGGCAATCTGACCTTCACAACATGCTCTGTTTGTTTGAAAATTTGCAAAACAAATTGCATATAGCCTATTTCCATATAAAAATGTTTGTGGTCAGTAAGATTTTTTTCACATTTGTGAAAGTCTCTTATTCTCACCAAGGCTGTGTTTATTTGATAAAAAAATGCAGTAAAATGTAATATTGTAAAATATTATTACAATTTGAAATAGCTGTTTTATAATGTAGTTTATTTCTGTGATGGCAAAATTTTCAACTGCCATTACTTAGTGTCACATGATCCTTCAGAAATCATTCTAATATGCTGATTTGATGCTTGAGAAACATTTCTTCTTATTATCAGTAATGAAAATGTTGTGCTGCTTAATATTTTTGATATTCATGATTTTTTTAATTATTCCTAGAGAGCTCCAAAAAAACAGCATTTATTTGAAATAAAAATCTTTATGTAACTTTTAAATGTCTTTAATGTCTTGAATGTATTTTGATCAAAAGTATTGATTTCTTTAAAAAAAACAACCACAAATTTTTAAACAGTATTGTACTTTGTATCTATTTTCGAGTCAGTGAGGACTGTGCATCTGTGTTGCACGCACACGGAAGTACCTGGAACTGTGTGTACACTCAAAACAAAGGGCCTTTTTAATAGATGCAAAATCATGAAGATACAACCAGAAAAACAGGTCGTTTAGTAAAACAACAACCTGCAGTACATGGCTTTACGTGAGAATTTAGAAGATGTTTAGCATAAATAAACATCTCTCTGTTGAGTCACACTCACATTAGGCAGAGGGCAACAGCCCCATTTGTTGGGTTTTGCAATAAGACAGCAAGTAGAGTAATCTGGACAGAAAGTTTGTGAATCACACGGAACCCTGCTATTGTACTTCCCCACTCTGTCTTTCACTTCCCCGTGCTGTCTCTGTTCCTCCTTAGCTGAGGGTGGGTTAATGTCTAGTCTTAGCCTCAGATGTCACCCCACGGAACGTTGAAAGTCTGAAGGTCTGGCTACGCGAGACTAGTTAATGTCTGACATGGGTACAGCTGTGGTGTTGCTAGTGCAGGGGAGTGTTACAAAGTCACAAGTGGTGCCGTGTGGACAGCAGTGGAATTTATCCTTACAACAAACAGCCTGCAGACAGAACAACCTGACTTTTAGTTATTTTTTATGATTAATTCTTTATAATTATATATGCACTATTAGTATGTGATAGAACTAGTCTAAAGTAGTGCCTTTTGGTTGCAAAATTAATTTTTAATGGGTATTTGTTGGGTCTTTTTTTACCATTTAAACATCATTAAACAAGATAAACATACTTGTAGCGAAATGTATATAGAATCTTAAAGCTTTTTCTTTTTTACTTATTGAGTTTTTAATAAATCTAATATAAAAGTACTGAGGTTTATGCTTTTAAAAACAAATATGTGCTTAAGGGAAAAAAACGTATTTGCAGGTCAATAAGGTTAAAAAAAAAAATAATAATAAAAAATTGAATTTTATTCAGCAAAGATGCATCAAACTGAACAAACAGTGCAATAAATACATTATATTGTTACTAAAATATTGCTCTCCTTTTGGACTTTCTACTCATCAAAGAATCCTTTAAAAATGTATAATTATTCCACAAAAATATTAAGCAGCACAACTACTTTCAATATTGAAAATAATTAGAAAGTACCAAATCAGCATATTAGAATGCTTTCTGAAGAATCATGTGACACTGACGCCTGGAAAAAAAAATCAAGCTTTGCCATTACAGGAATAAACTACCTTTTAAAGTAATTCAAAATAAAAACCAAATATTTTAAATTGTATTAATATTTCACAATAGTGTTTTTTTTATCAAACAGAGGCATTGTTGGTGAGTGTAAGAGATATCTTTTAAAGGCAATAAAAAATCTTACCAACCCCAAACTTTCAAGCTATAGGGTAATTGAATGAAAATAGGTCTGTGACAGTTTGGTTTCTCAAATAAATGTTGCTGAGCACTTGAAGAATATCATTGTGAAAGCGGGACTGAGGGATATCACCAAGAGCAATAAAATTCAAAGTTGAAAACGGAGTGTATATTTTCTAATTTGGTTACTCATGCAAGATTAGATAAGTATTTCTCCTCTGAGATATACTGTACCTCAGGCAAAGGACAGCAGCCCCAGTCTCCATCAGTGTTCTTACAGCAAGTGTTGGAATCAGGACAAACATGACTAGAGTCACAGTTCACGTTCCCAGGTGACCTCTGACCTGCTCTAGGGAAAGCAGGCAGCTTCTCGAACCAGGGCTGAGATCCTGAAGTTTTGTCACAAGACTCGGCAGCAACATTACATTTCGTATCATGAGGACAACAGTGGACGAAGTCATCACAACACACAGCCTATTGAGGAAATAGAGTTATCTTATCAAAATATCTTCTTTTGTGTTCCACAGAAGAAAGAAAGGTTAAAAGAATTATTATTCTGTGTAGATCAGGTGATTTACCTGTGGCAGAGGACAGCAGCCCCATCCTCCTTCTTTAGTCTTACAGCATGTGGTTCCATCTGGACAAGATTTGGTGCCATCACAGGAAACATCTGAATGCACTGAAACACAAGAAACAAGTTCAAGAACAAATAAAATGATAGTTTTATACTGTCTGTGTGTGCTGGATTCAGTGCTTTAATCTACCTTGTGTAACAGCCTCATTCTGACTGCTGATCAGTTTGACAGGCAGCTTCTCGAACCAGGGCTGAGATCCTGAAGAGTCCTCACACGTCCCAGCAGCAACATTACATTTCTGACCATGAGGACAGCAGTGGATGAAGTCGTCACAACACACAGCCTATTGAGAAAATGGCGTTATCTTATCAAAATATCTTCTTTTGTGTTCCACAGATGAAAGAAAGGTTAAAATAATTATTATTCTGTGAAATATTAGGTAACACTTTATTTTAAGGTTGCCTTATTACACGTGACATGTACAGTGGTGTGAAAAAGTGTTGGCCCCCTTCCTGATTTTTTATTTTTTTGCATGTTTGTCACACTTTAATGTTTCAGATCATCAAACCAATTTAAATATTAATCAAAGATAACACAAGTAAACACAACATGCAGTTTTTGAATTAAGTTTTTTATTATGAAGGGAAAACAAAATCCTAACCCACATGGCCCTGTGTGAAAAAGTGCTTGCCCCCTAAACCTAATAACTGGTTGGGCCACCCTTAGCAGCAGCAACTGCAATCAAGCTTTGCGATAACTTGCAATGAGTCTGTTACAGCGCTGTGGAGGAATTTTGGCCCACTCATCTTGGCAGAATTGTTGTAATTCAGCCACATTGGAGGGTTTTCGAGCATGAACCGCCTTTTTAAGGTCATGCCACAGCATCTCAATAGGATTCAGGTCAGGACTTTGACTAGGCCACTCCAAAGTCTTCATTTTGTTTTTCTTCAGCCATTCAGAGGTGGATTTGATGGTGTGTTTTGGATCATTGTCCTTGCTGCAGAACCCAAGTTCACTTCAGCTTGAGGTCACGAACAGATGGCCGGACATTGTCCTTCAGGAGTTTGTGGCAGACAGCTGAATTCATGGTTCCATTTATCACAGCAAGTCGTCCAGGTCCTGAAGCAGCAGAACAGCCCCAGACCCCATACCATCACCATATTTTACTGTTGGTATGATGTTCTTTATCTGAAATGCTGTGTTACTTTTACGCCAGATGTAATGGGACACACACCTTCCAAAAAGTTTCCAACTTTTGTCTCGTCAGTCCACAAAGTATTTTCCCAAAAGTCTTGGGGATCATCAAGATGTTTTCTGGCAAAACTGAGACGAGCCTTTATGTTCTTTTCGCTCAGCAGCGGTTTTCGTCTTGGAACTCTGCCATGCAGGCCATTTTTGCCCAGTCTCTTTCTTATGGTGGAGTCATGAACACTGACCTTAACTGAGGCAAGTGAGGCCTGCAGTTCTTTAGATGTTGTTGTGGGGTCTTTTGTGACCTCTTGGATGAGTCGTTGCTGCGCTCTTATTTGGCCGGCCACTCCTGGGAAGGTTCACCACTGTTCCATGTTTTTCGCCATTTGTGGATAATGGCTCTCACTGTGGTTCGCTGGAGTCCCAAAGCTTTAGAAATGGCTTTATAACCTTTTCCAGACTTATAGATCTCAATTACTTTCTTTCTCATTTGTTCCTGAATTTCTTTGGATCTCAACATGATGTGTAGCTTTTGAGGATCTTTTGGTCTACTTCACTTTGTCAGACAGGTCCTATTTAAGTGATTTCTTGATTGCGAACAGGTGTGGCAGTAATCAGGCCTGGGTGTGGCTAGAGAAACTGAACTCAGGTGTGATAAACCACAGTTATGTTTTAACAGGTGGGGGGGGGGGGGGGGGGGGGGGGTTATGTTTTACAGTGTGTTTTGTTCCCATTGTTCCCCATGGATCTCCACGCCCGCCCTGAATACCCCCTCCTCTTGCTGGAGCAGGGGGAGAGATCGCTGAAGGGCCATACCAGACTGTTCCTGGTCCTCGTGAGTTTCAACAACTACCAGGGTGACGCGCTCTGTGCGCTCTACGACGACAGTTTGAACACTGCGTGCAGAGCACCGTTGTCAGAGGATGATTCTCGAGTGAATTTCGCCGCCTTTGTGGAGTAGACACTGGCAAGAAATGGATAACCATTCACCGGCTATTCCCAGGAGGATCTCGGCAGTTCCACTCCTGACCCAGATCCCTGCCCACCATCGACCTGCGATGCGGAGCATCAGACCGAGCCCACAGATGACGGAGAGCCAGAGCCAGAGCCCACCGCGGCCAACGAGCCATCGTATCAAGGAGCGACAGAGCTGTGTATCGCCGAAGAGCCAGAGCTGCGTATACCGTCAGACCAGGTGCGAGAGCCGGGTACCATGCCCACCACGAGGGAGGAATTCGTGGCCAGTGTGATTGCGGAGAGAAGCTCCGCCCACTGCACCATGGCTGAGGGTGAGCTAATTATGGATCTGGGTAAAGGGAAAGCAGAGGGAGACCTTATAGACCTGTTTGCCGACCTACCTCCTCTCCTCCCTCCTTCTTCGTAGCCCTCTGTCACCCCTGTTCCCACGTCCAGCCCAGAGAGGGCTATGGTTCCCACGTCCTGCCCAGAGAGGCTCCTTCAGTTCCACACCACCACCATTAGTTCCACCTTGGCCCTCCGGATCCTCCCCGTCGCCCTGGCTCATCGGCTCTCCATCTCCACCTCGGGCTCCTCTGCCACCTGCTCCGCCGCCATTGGTCAGCCCCCTGGAGTCGTCTGCCCCTCCTCCTCTATGGCTCCTCCATCTGTCGACTCCACCGTAGGTCGTTACCATGGCTGTGGCCTGGGTCTCGCCTGGCTCCTCCTGCTCCAAGTCCCTCCTGTCATCTTCCTGGCTCCTCCCTCCGTCTGATCCGCCCTGGCTCCTCCCTCCTTCGTCACCCCCCCCTGGACTCTGTCTGCCGGCCCAATCCCGGGTGCCCGTCTTCCTCCCGAGCCTCCCCCCAAGTTCCCACCTGTTTCCCCTCTCTGTTGTTTCTACGGCGTGAGGACGCGCCTTCCGGGAGAGGGGCGATATGTCAGGATTGTGGACTGTCTGTGTGTGTGTTTTGCTTCCCATGTGCTCCCATTGACCTAGTTTTCCCACGTGTGTTCATGCCCATATTTGGTGTTCCCGTTCCCATTGTGTTCATTTGACCCAGGTGTTCCCCTCGTTTAGTTTGAGTATTTAAATAGTGTTCTGTTTAGTTTTCCTTGTCCGGTGTCTAATGTCAATTGCGCTACATGTGTGTTCCTGCCTGCCCTGTGTCCCCTGCGATTTTGGATTATTAAAGACTGTTATTTGTGTTAACTCCACGTCTCCGTGTTCCTCTCCGTAGGCAATTGTGACAAAGCCCAGCCCTAACCCTAACCATATAGTAAGTACATGTAGTAAATTAATATTACTCAGTACTTAAATGTATAATTACACTGTAACAAGGACACCTTAAAATAAAGTGTAACCAATTATTCCTTTAATAGATCAGGTGATTTACCTCTAGGAGAGGACAGCAGCCCCATCCTCCTTCTTTAGTCTTACAGCATGTGCTTCCATCTGGACAAGATGTGGTGCCATCACAGGAAACATCTGAATGCACTGAAACACAAGAAAAGACAGTTCAAGAACAAATAGAATGGTAGTTTTATAATGTCTGAGTGTGCTGGATTCAGTGCTTTGATCTACCTTGTGTAACAGCCTCATTCTGACTGCTGATCAGTTTGACAGGCAGCTTCTCGAACCAGGGCTGAGATCCTGAAGAGTCCTCACACGTCCCAGCAGCAACATTACATTTCTGACCATGAGGACAGCAGTGGATGAAGTCGTCACAACACACAGCCTATTGAGAAAATGGAGTTATCTTATCAAAATATCATCTTTTGTGTTCCACAGTACTTACTATTATAATAACAATATATTATGCATAATTACTTGCAAGTAACCCTAAGCCAAACCCTAATCCTAACCACTAAGTACATGTAGTAAATTAATATTACTCAGTACTTAAGGGTATAATTACACTGTAACGAGGACACCTTAAAATAAAGTGTAACCAATTATTCCTTTAATAGATCAGGTGATTTACCTCTGGGAGAGGACAGCAGCCCCATCCTCCTTCTTTAGTCTTACAGCATGTGGTTCCATCTGGACAAGATTTGGTGCCATCACAGGAAACATCTGAATGCACTGAAACACAAGAAACAAGTTCAAGAACAAATAAAATGATAGTTTTATACTGTCTGTGTGTGCTGGATTCAGTGCTTTGATCTACCTTGTGTAACAGCCTCATTCTGACTGCTGATCAGTTTGACAGGCAGCTTCTCGAACCAGGGCTGAGATCCTGAAGAGTCCTCACACGTCCCAGCAGCAACATTACATTTCTGACCATGAGGACAGCAGTGGATGAAGTCGTCACAACACACAGCCTATTGAGAAAATGGAGTTATCTTATCAAAATATCTTCTTTTGTGTTCCACAGAAGAAAGAAAGTTTAAAAGAATTATTATTCTGTGAAATAACACTTTATTTTAAAGGCAGGGTAAGCAATTTTTCAAAAACGTTTTAGAAAACTGAGTCGGAGCCGCATACCAAAACAAACTTCTAGCCAATCAGCAGTAAGGGGCATGTCTACTCATGATATGGAGGAGAGAGCGTTCAGTGAAAGAAAGATAGAGATGGCAGATAAAAAACAAAAGAGGAAAATATCTGCGGAATGATAAGGCAAGAAGTAGGACCCGTATAAATATCGGATCAGATTTCCAGCACTAGCAAGAACTCAAGGAGCGGGAGGCCTACGATCGGATGCCGAGGTTGCTTTGTTTCTTCTCGATAGGTGAGTAACACTGTGTCTACACCAGACGCACCGCGCCGCAACAGCTAAAGCCTGCCTACAGTGGACATGTGTATTTCAGGCGAGAATGTAGTTGTTTAAAACTCAAATCTATTTATAAAAACAGCGTCTATTTGAAAATGTGCTTCGTCGATTTCGGAGACGTGAGCTCAGTACTTTATTCCTTTAACAGATCAGGTGATTTACCTCTGGGAGAGGACAGCAGGCCCATTCTCCTTCTTTAGTCTTACAGCATGTGCTTCCATCTGGACAGGCCGCAGTGTCATTGCAGGGAACATCAGAGGCTGAAGGTACAGAAAGTAAACAGAGTTTTATGTTAAATGTGTTGTGTGTTCAGTTTCAAGGTTTTGGAGTGTTTGTTGCCTCACTTTGTTTGTCTTGATTGATGATTGGCTGCACGGGCACCTGTTCTACCCATGGCACACCAGAACATGAAGAGTCCTCACACGTCCCAGCAGCAACGTTACATTTCTGACCATGAGGACAGCAGTGGATGAAGTCATCACAACACACGGCCTACAGAACAAAATTATGATGTTCTTTTAACTTAGTACAGAAAATTGTAATACTTACAAAAAACAGAACTGTTTCATGGTGCTGGATGTTTACCATATCTATATATCAAGGTATTTCTAGGTATTTCTAAGTAATAAAAAAATGATATAATCGTCTTACATCCAAAATCCTCTGGAATACCATGGTATGTTTTTGTTATAGAATTTTCCACCAGAGTTACATATAATTCAAGACAGGGGGTTTCAAACTTTTTGCTCCCCATGAACCCTAAATACGATGACTCCTTAAAATGCTAAAATATTTAAAGACCTATTTAAACTGTTTTGGAAAAAAAAAAACTATAAGAATAATATTATGGAAACAATTTTTTTTATTTTAAATATATTACATTTGCACTATAGTTTAAAAGTTTGGGGTCAATGCATTTTAGGAAAATAATACATTTATTGAGCAAAGATGCATTAAATTCAATCAAAAGTAACAGTAAACACGCTCATAACATTACAAAATATTTCTATTTGAAATAAATGCTGTTCTTTTCAGTTTTTTATTCATCAAAGAATCCTGAAAAAAAGTATAATGTCTAAAATATAATATAAAAATAAGCACAGCTGTTTTCTATATTGATAATTATAAAAAAACAATTCTTGAGCAGCAAATTAAAATTCAGCTTTGCCATTTCAGGAATAAATTACATTTTAAAATTTATGAAAATAGAAATGTTACATTAGATTGTAATAATATCTCATAAAATCCCAAACTGTGTTTTTTGATTACATAAATGCAGCATTGGTGAGCATAAGATAAATCTGTAAAAAAAAGAAAAACCTTCTGAATAGACATGTATCTGGTCAAATTATTAAAATATTATCTAAAATATATATTTATGTTAGATGCATAACTTTTAAAACAAATAATTACTTTTACAACCTACATCTGTTTTTTCTTAAATTTTCTGTGGACCTTGAGATGCATATAACACCATTTCAGGTGACCCGAGATTGAGTCCCGGCTTATGGATCTTTTCCTTATCCCGTCCTTCCCACTTTGTTTCCTGTCTACTTACTGTCCCATTGTAATAAAAGGAAAAAAGGCAAATATAAAATAAATAAAAAAATCTGAGGACCCCCCAAGCATCCCCAGTGCAAACAGTAGAGAGAAGGTCTTGGAGAAATGTAAAGGCTGAGCTAATTGTCCATAGGGTACAATTCTGCTAAAGTAGTAGATCAGGTGACATGATTTACCTGTGGCAGAGGACAGCAGGCCCATTCTCCTTCTTTAGTCTTACAGCATGTGCTTCCATCTGGACAGGCCGCAGTGTCATTGCAGGGAACATCAGAGGCTGAATTTAAAGAAGGCAATGACAGAAACCATTTGAGAAGTGTTATTTTTTATGTGCACATATATAACACATCTATGTATGGCTATCTACAAATTTGCACATACTCTTTGGTAGTGCACCAGGCAATGTAGTCATTTGTTTGCCAGCAGTAGTGATTTGTCTGGTTGTAGTGAGTTCAGCTTCAGCCCTCATTTCTGCAGCTTTTGAAGAAAAAGGGCAAAGAAACGAAAATGCTGAATTGCATTGGTGGAAGTTATCAGAAAATTAATAACTCTCTGGTATATTAGCCTACGTTTGTGATCTTCCCATTCAGCTCTAAGACGAGCAGGGAACTTGGCCCACATAGGCAGCTCCTGATTGGTGGAGGACATGCATTTGGAGCCTTCAACATCACAGACACTGTCCTCTGAACAACAGTGGATTTTATCGTCACAACACACAGCCTACAGAAAACACAAATGACAGAGGAAAGAATGTGAATTAAAACACTTATGAACAAATTAAGAAAAGTTTATTCAGCAAGGATCCTTGAATTTGATCAAAACAGAGGCTTTATATTGTTATTAAAAAATCATTTTCAAATAAATGCTGCTCTTTTGAACTTTACTTTCATCAAAGAATCACAGTTTCCACAAAAGTATTAAGCAGCACAGCTGTCTTTATCATTGACAGTAATTAAATCAGCACATTAGAATGATTTCCCAAGGATCATGTGACACTAAAGACTGTAGTAATGACAATTCACCTTTGCCATCATAAGAATAAAGTACATCTTAAAATGTATCACAGAAATACACTAGCTTTAATGGCTACTTTTAGTTTTTATATTAAAATAAAGAGGAAACTGAGTTTCAAAATTTATATTTATTTAAATGTTTCTCAGACTGTGAAAAAACAGCTTAACTTTCTGAACTGAGAACTCTATGTCAACATGTCTCTGCACATATTATTGTATTTCATCTGGGCTGATACCTTTGGCATGGGGCAGCACGCCCACTGACCATCTTCTGTCTCACAACATGTGGTGTCCACGGGACACTCTGAGGTCCCATTTCCACAAAGAACAGCCTCGACTGCTTCTACAATGACAGGACAACACCATGAGCTGCACTTTTATCCTATCCAAATTAATACAGTTCATCTCACTACTGTAAACCCATTATAAATCTATATGGGATCTCCTTTAAATAAAGGATATTTTAATCATGAAACGCTTTAGTCCATACCTTTTAGTTTGACACAGGAACCGCTGTCCGCACTGCAATCATGGTCTTTTGGGCAGCAGTGTTTCCCGTCTGAGCACACAAGGCCCTGAAAAAGAGAAACACTGTATATATTCTTATATATATTATATAGTATATGTTCTTATGAAACAAATAAAGTATAGAAGAGTATATCTCTAAGGCTCTATGTTTTAGCTTTTGTGACCAGGTGAGAGGCCATTCAATACGCCATGTCATGGACAAGGAGCTAGTGATTTGGGCCCTTGTTCCTGTAATAATGTAGCTTACCTGTGCTACGGGACAGCACCCATATGATGAAGCCATCAGCAGACAGGAGAACTCAGCAGGACAGAAGGAGCCATCGGGACAGGTGATGTCGTCTTCACTTGCAGGTAACGAGGGAATCATTCTGAACGACTGAGAAATGAGGATTGTTAAGTTCACCCAAAAATGAAAATTCTATCATCATTTACTCAACCTCATGTTGTTCCAAAGCTGTATCAGTTTGTTTCTTCTGTCAAACACAAAAAAGATATTTTAAAGAAGGCTGGTCACCAAACAGTTGACGGTAGCCATTGACTGAAAAAAACAACACTTAATAGCTACCATCTGTTTGGTTACCAACATTCTTCAAAATATCTTCTTTTTTATGAGGTTGAGTAAATGATGACAGGATTTTCAGGTAAACTATACATTTAAGACTAAACAAGCAGCTTTGAGTACTCTTATTTAGACTCCTCACTTTGGGAAGGTCTGTCTGTTTAGCCGGTATCCTTTCCACAAACAGCATTGTATGTGTGGCGTTTATACACATGGAGTCCATGACACTGCACAGCATGTCTTCAGGACAGCAGTGCAGGTGGTCCTCACAACACTCTCCCTATACACACACAAACACAATTATACGCATGCATGAGCTGATCATTCACACAAACATATTGGAAAGAGTTCATTGAGCAATATAGCACTGAAGCTGGAAATTTGACAGACAACCTCCTGATTACAACTTCATTTCTTTGCACTCTTTGAATAGCAAAGTCATCAAAGAGTGATTTGCATGCTGATACTATACGGGTGCCTTATCATATCCCTTATTACAAGAGCTGACAGTGTGAATGTGTCAAACGGGTGCTATTGAGGAATATCTGAGAGAGAATAAATAAAGAGTAACCACAGAGCACTAACTTTCATATCATTGTGCAGCGTCTGATCTGAACTGCTTTCTACAACCGTATTGCATTTATAAAAGAGTACCTGACACTAATAATCTGAAATGAAACTGTCTTTATGTATCTGTCCCTCGTTCGGTCTCTCACGTGATGGAAAGGGCAGCAGTTGAACTCTCCGGTGAGATCCTGGCAGCATGTCTGGCCTGCCTCACACACTTCATTGTTGGGGCACTGCGAGCAAGCAACCAGAGTCACCAGAGCGAGGCCTAATGTCACCTTCAACATCTGGATGGAAAGAGAGAGAGAGTTAAAAAATAAAAAGTAAGAAATTTGAAATGTGTCTGATGTGTTTTAGCGGACAATGACACCTTTATATCTCAGATGTATAATTTACTGTCTTTTTTGAGCTATAACAATGCAAGAATATAATTTTAATTCTTGTATCACTTCCTCTTTCACATCTAGAAATTTGAAGCAAAAGCTTACCAGAGAAACTATGCTGACCTCAGAAACAATAACTGAAACTCAGGATTATAAATGTCTCAGAGAAAGTGGTTCAAAGTGAGCAAGATATAATTTTGTTACACAGTTGGTGAGTGTCTTATTTTCTTATTTCTGACTGAGGGCAAATCAGGGTCAATTAAAACTGTGCCGTTTTATTTCCTTTTTTGACAAAAGGAATGCCATCCTGCCAACCCACATTGCAACTGAGAAACTGGTTTTATCTCCCAGGCTTCTACTGCAGCAAAAAGGGGAAACTGTGAATGTGGTATTATCCCTTTTTTTAGACACTGATTCATTTCAGTTGCTGTTTCTCACTGAGAATAATGCTTTAATATTAATTAAAGCATTAATATTAATATTATTATTCTTAAATAATAATATTAATATTATTATTAATGCTTAAATTAATAATCCATTAATTTAAGAAAAAAAATCTCTTCTGCAGTAAAAGAAAGTGAGAGGATGCACTTAATTCAACTTACTTTTAATTGTTAAATGAACAGGTGGATTTGTAAACGGCTGAAGGTGAATGACCAGTCCGTGGATCCGTGGGCTCCAAGTTATCTGTGAGTTTTAGATAAAAATAAAATAATAGAAAAATAAATCAATTAATTCAATTCATCATTCAAATTAATTCTCTTTAACAGTTTACCACAAAAATATGCTACATAAAAGTGAGTTAGTCCCTTGTAGAAAATAAATCTGCTATAGCAACGAGTGACGTCTAATTCTGCATAATAAATCACAAAGAGCAAAGCACTTGTCCACAAAACGTTTACCATGCTATTTGAAAATGCACAAAGTGCGTCTGAGACGAACGACAAGACCTACCTTGTCCCCTCGCGACGTGTCCACACTGTGCTTGAATTAATAAATGTTTGCCCCTTAAATGTAGAGTTCTGTCAAGCTCCGCCTATATAGAGAGCAGCCTTTGGAGAATGTAGCCTAAGTGTCTATCAGTAACTGAGGAGAGTCATCCGTGCTCGCTTCCTTGGAAATGTGCATGGCGAGATGACTTAGGACGAGTTTAGAGGAGTTTAAACTAGACTCAAATAAAACAGCTGCATGGTGTTACAGCCCAAGAGTAATTACTTCTCTTTGCTCTCATTTGTAAGTCACTTTAAAAGAATTACTAATGTAAAGTCTGTTAAATTAAAAACTCTAATGCAAATATTTTTTTTAGGATGAAAAGTAGTGTTTACTGTATGGCAACACCAGCACAACCTGAACGTAAAGCTGAAACCTAGTTTCCTGTAAATCCCAAACTTGGTGCCCCTGTCACACTGAATATCAATCTTATAGATTTTTAAAACAAATATCCTTATTGTAGGTACATTTTGATATGTAAATTAATAATAGGCTACATAAAGAATAATCTTAATGATCAACACCACCCCCTGGTGAAGAGCTGCAAATGGGTGGGACTTAAGCTGCAAGTGGGCTGTACAAACCAGCAGATGATTTTGATTGGTCATGTGGGTTGTAGTATCGGGTCATGCTCCTGGTGGCTGTAGTGGGCGAATTGTTTTGCAATCCGTCAAAAAAAAAAACCCCGAAGAAGCACGGTAGATGAGTGGAAAAGGTAAGCGTGATGAACAATTTTTGTTTTGTAAAAAGTATTACAAGCTGTGAAAAGTGCATTTTCTTGGCTTTTGTACGTTTTCTTAGTACCACACACACAGCTTACAATCTTGTGCCTGACAGTATCTTTTTTTCTTTTTTTTTTCTACAAACTAATTTGCTCTCCAGGTTATGGATACCGAAGACCATAAGCAGGTAATGTAATTGCATGGCATTGTAATTTTGGTAACACTTTCTATGAAGCTCATATTTATAATACATTATAAGGGTATTTTAAGGCATTATAATGAATGCATAATGCATTATTAAAAAACATTTTTTATATATAATATGTTATATCATCTTATGAATATCGAACAGTTTTAATGTATTATAATATTTACTTGTTAGTGGTTATAGCTTTTATGATTATGATGATTAACACGTTGCATCCACTTAAGTTACAATGGATTATATTTCTCATAGTTATAATATATTATAAGTCTCATATCTTGCCACCTTTCTTATGCTACTTTACTTAAAGCCATCAATGACCACTTATAAGTATAGTAATAATAATAGTAATATATATTTTTTTCTCTCAAACAGCCATATAAGATCAGATATCAAATCAGATTGCATTGAACTATTTTTATTTTAATATCAATTTGATTATTTTGATGGTACCCTTTAGTCAGCTGTTGATAAGTAACTCTGCAACTACATGTCAACTAGCAGTCATTGGAGTATTAGTAGTATGTCTGCTAAATATATGCTAACACATTGATTTTGATGGTTCCCCAACAGACAAACTGACTATAAGCAACTTTGCGAGTACGTCAACCTAAGCCTACTAATACTCTAATGCAAGTTAGTTAACATGTAGCTGCAAAGTTGCTTATAGTCAATAGACTAAGGGGACATCAAAATAAAATGTAACCTAACATATAAACATTGCATTTTTTTTTTCAGTTGAAATTATTAACAAGCTCACATCAAAATTAATATTAGCCTCACAGGGAACACTTAAATAACACTCCACACCTAACCACTCACAAGATGTGCTGTAGTAAGATACTATGCAGATCATAAATAATGTCAAGATATATAGTCCCATTATCAGTGTAAAAGTAGATTTAATATGGTGTTCATTGTGTTATAAATAACACAATTTTATACAGTCTGTGATAGATACACTGTAAAAAATGAACAGTTGGATCAACGTAAAAAAAATAAAGGTAATAAATTAAGTTGAAAAAAATTTTTTTTAGGTGTTACCGAGGTATTTTTTTTTAAGTTGATCCAACTGTTCACTTTTTACAGTGTAATTTTCTAAAGAATAAGGTACATTTTCAAAAGTATTAGAGCACATCTCCTAACCTCCTAATCCACAATGTAATATAATTAAAACATGGTTTAAATAACATTTATTTTTATTTAATACTAATAATAATAAATAATCAGTTTTGTGTAAATTAATGGTGAATAAACTAGCGTTTTGTCTAGTGGTTTTTAAAAGGAATACTTTGTTTAAATAGTAATAAAGTCTAATTTACTTTGCCGAATGTCATCCCTTAAAATTTCTGGACACCATGTACTTGCATAGCATAGACCTACAGAGCTGAGAAATTATTCTTGAAATGTTTGTACATGTTCAACAAAAGAATAAAGTCATGCATATCTTGGATGGCATGGGGAGAATGTTTTAAATTTGGGTTAACCCTAATGCTCATTGTGCTTCTTGTGTACCCACCAGGTTATGTTGGGAAGGGCAAGCGAGGCGAGCTCCGTGGAATTTACTCGGAAGCAATGCATCTGGGATTTTGCCGTGTCCACTGCATGCAAGTCTATTGTGCTGAATGAATAATTGTACATAATTTGATTCATCAGAAATAAAATCATTTACCCACCCTGAGGTTTCAAATTAATACATTGATTTGTGTAACACGTTCTGAAGAACATTAGTCTGTCATTTGCTGTCATTTGATTTAAATTAATAAAAAATATGCTAAATAAAAAATGTGCAGTACAGACAAACTGTAACTACATTTTCTTAACTAGTCAACATTTTCTTTGTGTCACACAGTTACCCCCTAAGTGCAACTGCATCTCACTTTAATGTTCCTTGGTAGGCTGCTGTAGAATAATTGTAGAAGTAAAATGTAATCTCCAGAAATATGCTGAAATTACAACAGTTAAAGCAGGGGTGCCCAAACTCGGTCCCGGAGGGCCGGTGCCCTGCAGAGTTTAGCTCCAACTTACCTCAACACACCTCCTGGGAAGTTTCTAGTATGCCTATAAGAGCTTGATTAGCTGGTTCAGGTGTGTTTAATTGGGGTTGGAGCTAAACTCTGCAGGACACCGGCCCTCCAGGACTGAGTTTGGGCACCCCTGAGTTAAAGTATTTAAAATGACACCATCACAAAGCATGGCAAAAGGTGTAAAGACATGATTTCAATGTTGACAGTGAGTGGTACTGGATACACACAATAATGACAAAACTAAGAATTTCAGTTTTTTAAACTACTATGAAAATGCGTTATATTTATATAATTTTAAACTACGATGAAATCCAGCCTATTTGCGGCATAAGCTCCTCCCATTGGCTGTTCTTGGCGTAAGCCCCTCCCACTTGCGGGTGTCCGGGCTGCAGCGATATCTACTTGACATATTTCAACCATTAAAACCTGAAACGAAAGCGAAACTGACCTCTCTACTGTTTGCTTCATCACGGTACGTGTTTGTTTGATCTGTTTAGGCATAATTAGGCCTGTAAGCAAAATAAATGGTATGACACAACAAAAAAAATATACAAACGACACCCGTTACAAAAAGAAAAAAGACCATGTTAATTGGGCGATGTTTTGTTAAAAAGGCAGTCTTGTAAAGACGCAGCGTAGGCTGTATGACAAGCGAAAGTATTTAATGTCAGCATTTTTCCTCAGTGTTTTCAAAAACGAACAAAACAAAACAAGTGTATGCTGGCGCCTAATAAAGTGTGTAATATATTTAAATTAAATAGTTTTACAGCGCTTTTGGCGAAGCCAACAACTCATTGAACTTCATCTAGTTCATAAAGCATATTTAGTAGCCAAACTTAACCAGCTGTGTTCAGACGATAAACATGAAAAACAAGGTGGTCATATAGATTATAAACGCTTCTGTCCTAAGTAACAGTGCTTTCTGTTTGTTCACAGGTTCTTGCGTAGGTAGAAATGTCTGTTGAGGTAAAGGAAGTTCTTCTGGCAAATAGGCTTCTTTTTTTAATTGGCATCTATTTTGTTTCTATTTATGCATTTTGTTTGTACACTTAGGATTTCAGCATTGTTACAGGCGCTGAGGACAGTGTACTGGAGCTCAACAAATACAAGGTATTATTTTACAATACAAATGGCTTGTAATATACCTGTCAACCAGAATACAAGTTAGGCCTGCTAATCATTATGTCATCTCATACGTCCACAGGCACAACATGAAGCAATATTGAAGGAACAAAATATACTGAGAGATGGCGTAGATAACAACAAATACTATGCCAACGAATTTAAACTAAGAGCTGATGAAAAGAAAGCGTTATCTGAAGAAGAAAACACGAAGCGTACTAAGATCATTCAGAAAGAGAAGGTCCATATAAATAAATGTACAGACACTCATATCTCCTAATTTAAAGATATATTTTTTTAAATGTGGTAATGGGTTCCTCTGTGCAGGAGAAATGCAGATTTGTACAGGAGGAGAACACCAAGCTGCAGAAGGAGATCTTGAAAATAAAGGAGGAGATGCAAAGCTTGGACCATAAAAACAGCAGTCTGAAAAAGCAAACTGAGGTTTAAAAGTGTCAAAATAAATATATTCACGCTTATTTTAGCTGCAAACATTGCATTGAATTGGCTGTCTGACTCTAAAGTAGCCTATATCAGTACAATATGTTGAAATGCTTTTTAGTAATAATCTAAACATTTTTAAAACTATATTTTCCCTTATATTCATGTAAATTTTGAACCTAAAATTGCAATGTTTATTTAAAAAAAAAAAATCCATGGATACTTTAACAACCGTGAGATTATTAACAAGGCTCTACACTGACTCCACAGATCTCTACAGCGGTGCCTGAGAGGAAGGTTGTGTTTCGGGGAAATACAAAAGAGGGAGCCCATGCTGTGAGTTTTGATGTGAACCCCCAAATAGTTTATCCGATGGAGGGTGGAACAGCACTGATCACCTTCGAGGAAAAGGATGGTATGTAATTTTTCAAATTTTTAGCATCATCACAATAAGAAACAATGTCAAAAGTGCTTGAAGGTTCACCTGTAATAAAGAACAGTTCGTTATAACTTACTCATGCCATTCCAAACCTGTATGACTTTTCTTCTTCTGTGGAACACACAATAATATGTGACCCTGGACCACAAAACCAGTCTTAAGTGTCAATTTTTTGAAAATGAGATTTATGCATCATCTCAAAAGCTGAATACATAATCTTTCCATTGATGTATGGTTTGTTAGGATCGGACAATATTTGGCCGAGATACAACTATTTGAACATCTGGAATCTGAGGGAGCAAAAAAAATCTAAATATTGAGAAAATCGCCTTTAAAATTGTCCAAGTGAAGTTCTTAGCAATGCATATTACTGATCAAAGTTCAGTTTTGATATATTTAGAGTAGGAAATTTACAAAATATCTTCATGGAACATGATCTTTACTTAATATCCTAATGACTTTTGTCATAAAAGAAAAATCGATCATTTTGACCCATACAATGTATTTTTGGCTATTGCTACAAATATACCCCAGCGACTTAAGACTGGTTTTGTGGTCCAGGGTCACATATATTTTAAGGAGTTTTTCTACTATTTTTGAACATACAATGAAAGGCTTTGGTGTCAGAGACAACTGAAAGTAACTAAAATAATGATAATTAAAATTTTTAAATTAAATAATGTAGTTTAAGTTTTAGCAATCCAATTCTTTTCAATCAGTGTAGTCTTCTAGTTGTTCGTAAAGTACTAGAAAAAGATGAATCTTTTTATTTTTATATTAATTTACTTTTTACTCAGGATTTTACTTAAAAGACAGAAAAATTTATATAAATTATAAAAATGGCATCACTTTTTAAGATTTTAGTGATTTCTCACATAATTTTCTTGCTTTAGAAATCACACGTTTATAATTAGGCTTCCTCATATATTCAGGTTTTCTAAGTCTGTAGAGACCTTGTTGTTGAGGGGTTGAAATGAAATTTAAAAAAAGTTTTTTTAATTGTTTTTAATATTATGTTTTAAATTATTTTAATTCATCTTGAGGCCCCGTTGGAAGTTTGCCAAGTACCCCTAGTGGGTCTGGGCCCTCTGGTTATGAACCACCGCCATAGATTTTCACACTGAGACACTAAAATGACTATAACACATACCAGGGCCTCTCGTGGCTTATTGCTTTATTAACCTCTATTCAAATCTCTTCTGATACTACATTTTAGTGGCTCAGAATATATTGAACATAAAGGAACATTCGGTGCAACTTGGAGAATGTACCATCACTGTGCAGGCTAAACCCATTCAATTCCTGGTACCCAGCTATGTTGAGGTAATGGAGACAAGCTGACTTTTTGGGACTGCATTGTGTTGCTATGGACTAATGTGATATAAAACAACACTCTCTCTCCATATGTTAGATGGAAACACAAGTGTGCCCACGCAGAATCCTAGTCTCCAACCTGCCAAAGGCAGAACCTGAGGAGAGAGTACTAGACAAACTGGACATCCATTTCTCTCGGTCAAGGAATGGAGGCGGCGAGGTGGAGAACAAAGACATGCTGCACGACTCTGGCACTGTGGTCATTACCTTCTTAGATGATAACAGTAAGTTAACTAAATTCATTCAGTCTGACATCTCAGTGCATGATGCTTGAGGTGTTTTTTTATTTAAAATTGTTTCTATTTGTCTTCAGTTGCCAAAGGTCTCTCTGACAAACAAGATCATGATGTAGACTTTGGTAAGAAGAAGCACAAGGTGAAGGTCACTCCATTCCTCAATGGCGAGATTTCACAGATGAAGGTAAGAAGAGTCGCAACAATTTCAGCTGTTAATGCTGCATTGTTTATGATTTAAACTGACTGTTGCTCCCTTTCAGCTCTGTGACTCAGAGTGCATGCGCACAGTGCTGCTGACGGGCATCCCCAACATCATGGACAAAGACAACCTGCAGGACAACCTGGAGATCCACTTCCAGAAGACGGCCAATGGTGGCGGAGAGGTGGAAGGCATCCTCTACAACCCTCTAGGCCACACCGCCCTGGCTTTGTTTGATGAGGACTCTACTCAAGACAGCCAGAGCGAAAGCTAAAAACCTCTACAGCCCAGAGATCCGATGCTGCCTTTAGACACCAAAATAGATCATTAATTCATAATAGACTTTACTGTACTCCAAATTTGGGTTTATTTTGCAAAAGTTATATAGTATGGAACTCTTCACCTCTTATTTACTGTTATATTTACTTCTCTTTACCCATTACAGTAATATACTACATTAATGGATACAGATTTTTAGTTTTTACAATTCTTAGTTGTATTTATTTTCTTTTGATGACGCAATCAAATTGGGTTATGGTTTATGAGTTAATCTGAATCACAGGAAAGATTTATCAAAATGAGCAAAGTCTTAAATGTTCCTAAACTATATTGTGATGCTGATATTGTGAAAAAAGAAAATATATTCTGCACAATGAAAATTAAGGTTATTTGTATTTATGATTTATATATATATATAATATACACAAACTTTTTTTTTACTTTGCGTGACACTTAAGCACATTTGCTTGGCTGTTTTGATTTTTAGTGTTTAGTCAGTCATGCTCACTGGTGAATAATTTATCCTAATATTGTTGTCATAATGAGAAATGTTGGCAGATATGGGCTTAATTGTCACGAAAAAATTTAACTATGCAAAAAATCCTAATGGCACTAAAAATTTTACTTTTTGATTTCTTTTAGGATAAAATATGAACCAGACATGTTTTTGAAGTTTCTAAATATTTTACATCCACCAAATATTAATGTTGATCAAAATGTATGCTTAACCAAGCAAACTAGACTTTCAGAAAAAAATATTTGTAGGCAGTTTAAAAAGCATATTACGTATTTGGATGCAAATCAAATTTATTTGTAAAAATACAGTAACAGAAAAAGTGAAGACATCTACTCCGAAAAAACCTTCAAACAAAACAAACCCATCATGTGTGCAGCAGCAGCCCCCTCAGCACAGTAATGACAAATGTGAAAGATACAGCCAACTCCATCAGGCACTTAGACAGGGGAGATGTGGAGTGCATGGATTAAAATACAAGTTTAACATGAAGAAAAAAAAGGGGGGTGTCACAATGAGCCGATAGATATTCTAAGCATTGAAACAACACCAGAAATAAGTTAAAACCAATACATTCTACATGATCAGTGAACATTATATATTTCACAAACACATGTACATACAGGTCACATTGTTGTTCTGGATACCATATAGACAACACACACCTAATGATCACCTATGATTATCACATCAAGACTTTTCTAGTGGTCTCTAGAGCAGCTATGTCTGGGCCGTCCTGAAACCCTTTGTGCGTGCATAAGTTTAGCTCATGGTTTTAATTCATCTAAATCTGGCAAGAACACATTGTCTTTGTCCTTCTCTAAACAGACATATACAATCATTTACACTTTCTTTACAAATTTGGATTTAATTTAGTGTCTTTTAAAAGAAACAGAACTGTTTATATCGTAAATGAATAGCTGTCTGTCCTCTTGTTAGTAAGGAAAAGACGATCATGATGTCTGTTCTCCTGTTACACAAACAAACAAGCAGCTCAGTGAATGAACATTTACATTCAAATAATTACGTGCTGAAGTCTTATCCTTCTCAACTGCCTGATTTCTTAGCACCATTCCCACAATATAAAAGTTGAAATGTTAATACAGATAAATGTTGTAGGAAAATAACATTAGGAGACAGCAAAAGCATGACAGATTGATAAAAAAAAGAAAGTTTACAGATTGGATCAGTAACTATTGCAAGGTGAACATATTTGCTTGTTGACTATAGTTGCTTATATATGGCTTATGACGCTTGTGCTTAGGTTTAAGGACGATCTCTAGTGCTACAAATTGTGCCATATGGATATCTAAGCAAGCTTGTAAGGACATTTGGAAAGACTGCATATATTTAATAGGTGGTTTTCTGTTTAGAAAGGTTGTTACTGTAGAATAACACCCCTGTCAATTTAGTCCACACACAAACACTTGAGATGAGAGGTTTTAGACATGAAACCTGCGTCAGATCGGTTAAACGATCACTGGTGCCCAGTCCCGCTGAGTGCGTCCATACTGTACATGGAGTAACAGGGCAGAGGTTTAGACTGTGTAACAATGGAATGAAAAGAATATTATTAATTCAAGGGCTATTTGAAAAACTTCTCTACCTGGATATCAGTCAGCTCCTTATGGAATCTCTTAGCAAGGTCCGGACCGTTCTTCATTGTGGGAATTTGGTAGGTCTACAAGATTTAAATAACAAGAACTGTGTTTGCAATAAATGTACAAATGTTTATTACACTGGCAAGATACTGTCAGTGGACATTTGCATGAGAGAAGTGAAGTGTGCATTTACCTGTCCTCTGTAGAGCAGACTGCCAACTGGACACACCACGCATGCAGTGCCCGAACCAAACACCTCCAGAATCCGTCCTTTATCTAAAGCGTCTATTAGCTCCTTCATTAAAACTCGGCGCTCTGTCACTTTGAAGTCCCCCTGAAAAAGACACGCAGTCCTTACAAACAGTACTATGGCAGAACTATGATACAGGTATGGCAACAGACGTCTTGGTACTTGATATGCAACATGTTACTGAACAATTTTCAGTCATATATCATAGTATTTTCATAGTATTACATGGTATTAAAGAATGCCATAGTGCTAGAATGGCACGTCCTTAATGTGTCACTGATATGCCAATTACTTGAATATTATCATACAAATATGGTTTTGCAATCTGATTTAGAGAACGCATAAAGGTGAGAGTTGAGAAACTTCCCCCTTTCCATTCTTGTTTCTCACCCATTCTCTTGCAAGGTCCAGCAGCGACTGCCTGGTGACTCCTGGAAGAATGACGCCATCCAGTGGAGGGGTGACCAGCTCTTTTTCTATAAAGACATGCAAATATCAGAAAATACATTAAGATGCATTAAAATTTGTGTGTAAATTGAGTGTAAATAGCGATAGATTCTATTTACACTCAGTGCAAATAGCATATTTTTTAGCGATGGATTCTATTTACACTATGTTAAAATAGCAGGATTTTCTGCTATTTATACTACTTATTGCAAATAGTGGCAATTATCTGCACCTCAGTATTGTAGTACATTATATATGTAAGTATGCAATAATTTTAATTAATCTATAATTTACACTCAATACGTTATTAAATGGATGCCACCTTATTGGGACTATAAAGCCCTCCCTATACACCTACCCTAACCCTACCTTTTTATTTGTAACTTTTATTTTCAATAAAAATTAAGGAAATAATTAAAATGCCTTTCTGATGCAATATGAGATTTGAAAAGAGAGAAAAAAAGTTGCGCTCGAACTCGGGTCGATCGGATTAAAATGCATGCGCCTTACCGTCTACGTGGGCGGAATTAATGTAAATAGCCTTTGCCAACAAGGCTGGCTATTTGCACTTAGTGTAAATAGACATTCCTAAAATTTACCACCAGCAGAGGGAGACAATCATTCTTCGTGGAACACCAAATGACTAAATGTCAACATCTTGACAGACTGTACAGCAGGCCACAATGCACACGCAGTTTACTTGACTTAACCTTGCTATTTTGAGAGTGAGAAATGGACCAGAAGCTATATATACTGTGATTTTTTCTTGACAGGGCTTCCATACCATTTTATTGATGTCTTTTTTTTATTCCTTCACAATTATCGAATAAGGATTTTTCAAAATCACTTGATAGAGACTACACAAACAAACAAATTCTATCCAATTAAATATTGTAGAGAAGAGCACAACTTAAAGTTACAACTGGTCCATCTCTGTCAACAAACGCACTTAAAGCGATAGTTCACTGAAAAATTTTAATTGTCATTAATTACTCACCCTCATGTCGTTCCAAACCCATAAGAGCTTCAATCATCTTTAACACAAATTAAGATATTTTTGATGAAATCCGAGAGCTCTCTGACCCTTCATAGACAGCAACACAACTACCACGTTCAAGGTCCAGAAAGGTAGTAAGGACATCATTAAAATAGTCCATGTGACATCAGTGGTTCAATCTTACTCTCGTGCACACGCATCGAAGACTGACACGGAGAAGACATTTTTGAATGAAGTCATTATTTTTGTTTTCTTTGTGCACAAAAAGTATTCTCTTAACTTCATAAAATTAAGTTTGAGCTCCTGATGTCACGGAGTATTTTAATGATGTCCTTACTACCCTTCTGGGCCTTGAATGCGGTAGTTGCATTGCTGTCTATTAATTTCAAATATCTCATTTGTGTTCTGAAGATGAACAAAGGTCTTACGGGTTTGGAACAACATGAGGGTGAGTATTTAATTTTTATTTTTAGGTGAAATATCCTTTTAAGTGCCTTTGTTGACACATATGGATGAGTTGTGACTCTTGTTTCTGTAGACTTATTGGGACGACAACCACTGTGGAGTAGCCCAGTACCTGCTCGACTGGTCATATTCATAAAAACAGAGAGAAGTAGGTCTGGCTACAATATTTTTCCTCAAGACACATGCGGTTTTGTTTATTAACCACTAAAGTGCCAACAGTTACAATGTGCATCTTTAAATAAGCACATTTTGGGTACTAAAGCACACGTTTGCACATACAAACACGTGTTAAGACTACAGAAGATTTTAATTCAGAGTTTCTAGAAGCTATTCTCCCTCTCACCTCCTTTTTCTGTGGTCCAGTAGATGAAGAGATTCATGGTTCCAACCTCAGTGATCTCCTCATTCTCTCCATACAGCCAAAGGACCTGCTGGCATTTCTGCTTGGCTGCCTCACTTTGAACAGCAATTGTCGGCCCGTAGTTACTAAGAAACATAAAACCACAATCACAGAGATGCATTCAGGACACAAAACATTATAACATTGAAACTAAATATTTTAAAGGAAGAGGTTTATAATGAAAGCACTGCAAATCATAAACAGACATCAGATAATCTGAATCCTCAGGACAGCAGTGCAAGCTTGGCTGAAGTGGACCTTAAAAGCATAATGGGAGTATGGGACAGTAAGATAAGGACTGATAAGAGAGGTGAGTGGGGACAGATACAGAACATAAACAGAAACCAGAATTGCATTTTTGTAACGGGTCAGCAGACTGCAAAGAATTTACAATGATCTCAAGTTGTAACTTGTATATAGCCAGCCTACTGCAGCCTGTGCAAGCTAATGAATTTCTCTGAATAACCTGAATGTGAAAAGCTACTCCAAAACTGCCAAGTGGCATGACAATGGTGGAATATACAGTTAGGTCCATATATATTTGGACACTGACACAATTTTCATAATTTCACCTCTATATACCACCAGAATAGAATTAAAATGAAACTTTAAGCTTTAATTCAAGGGGTTAAACAAATTTAACATAAAATGCTTAGGAAGTAATTACAACCATTTTATACACAGAAGACCAACTGCCAAGGTCAGGATTTTCATAAAAAAATAAAATAAAATAATATTTTTTTTTTTTTTACCAAACACTATTGTATATCTCCAGAACAGGCATACGACCAATCTGTGACAAGTTTGCACCTTTTTGTTTTTAAGTTTGATGCTGGTTGCTATTCACTGCCATTATGAGAGCAGGACATTTTTTCAAATTCTCCTTTTGTGGCCCAAAATAGAAAGAAGGGCAAATTATGTTATTTTTTTGGGTGAACTAAATTCTTAAACACCAAGAAGAAATATTACACAATTTGCTACAACAATAACAAAAATAAAAGCAAGAAATAGAGACAAATAAGAAAATAAAATTTTAAATTTAAGATTTTAGAGACTTTTTCCCTCAATGAAAAATATTTTAATTTTACTTATTACTCTACAACTCTTAAAATGTATGCTGAGATATATACACTATATTGCCAATAGTATTGGGTCACCCCCTTCTAATGAACATGTTTGACTACTTTAGTAATTTCTATGAGTACAAATCTTAATGTTTAAGCATATAATGGTATTCTAGGGAATTGTGTGCTTCTAATTTTATAGCAACAGTTTGGACAGGACCCTTTTCTATTCTAACATGACAGTGTCTCTGTGTATAAGGCACAGTTCAAAAAGACAGTTGATTCATTCAGTGTGGAAGAACTTGACTGGTCTGCAGAAAGCCAAGTCCTAAACCCAGCTGAACTCCTCTGGTGTGACTTTAAATGCAAACCGTGAGCCGAAAACTCATCACCAAACACCAATGACTTGTACATAAGGGTACTGTTATTTTAGACACGTCCAAAACTGTTGCAAGAGAGATAGAAATACAGTTTTTATGTTTCCATCTTTGTTGCCACAGTTTTGTTAGTGACTTTTTCTGTTCTAAAGAAGGGGGTGTCCCAACACTTTTGTCCATATAGTGTTTATACAAGTCATTGGTGTTTGGTGATGAGTTTTCGGCTCAAGGTCTGCATATAAAGTCACACCAGAGGTATTCAGCTGGGATCAGGACTTAGCTTTCTGCAGACCAGTCAAGTTCTTCCACACTGACTGAATCAATCACATCTTTTTTAACCGTGCCTTATACACAGAGGCACTGCCATGTTAGAATAGAAAAGAGTCCTGTCCAAACTGTTGCTATAAAATTAGAAGCACACGATTCCCTAGAATGCCATTATATGCTTAAGCATTAAGATTTGTACTCATAGAAATTACTAAAGTAGTCAAACATGTTCATTAGAAGGGGGTGACCCAATACTTTTGGCAATATAGTGTATATGTAACCATGTCATTGTGAAAACTCACCCTCCCATCTTGTATTCTCCAACGCCACCCCTCCAGGCCCGGACATATCGAGGATCTGCCAGCAATGACACCGGACTAAAGCTTCCAGTTGAAAAATAAGGTCCAACAGGCCCAATGATGACAAAGAGCAAAGCATGACCTGCTCGAGACACACCTAGAGAAGGCTGCAAAAAGAAGGAGGGTCACCATTACAGATAAAAAGACCAAAATTATTCAGTAAATTATATTTTAATACCGAAAGTTTCTTACTTCAATTCCTATAAATGTAGGTCTGATGTACAGGCTGGCGTCTGTGGAGTAAGGAACCCATTCTTGGTCGGTCTCAATCAGCTTACTTATACACTTTGTCAGTTCGCCCTTATCAAACAACTAGGAGAGATACAGAGAGAGAATATGCTGATGGAGAGGATACGGCACACAGATTGGCGAAGTGAAAATGTGATAATATCACAGAGCATTAGTCAATAAGCTGAAGTAATTCCTAATGGAATAAAACAAACAAAAAAGACTAACAGGCAGGCAGCTCCTCTCGGTGCTCCGGTACATGCGCTCCATATTCAGCATAGGCCTGAAGAGACGGATGCGGTTATCTACTCCCCGGAAAGCCTTCATGCCCTCAAATAGCTGAGAATAAAACAAAAATATATATATTTTATATTAATAATAAATTCATAAAAATTAAATAGTAAAATTTGGGGGAAATTAGTCTTAAACATTAGTAAGCCCTACAGTTCACTTCAGCTAAAAATGGATCATATTAAATAAACCTATATTAAGACAAGGTCAAATAACTGTGCAGAACATTCATGGAAATACTAGCTGTACGATAACTCAGCCTTAACAAGCTCACCAGGGCATTTATTGTTAAAAAAATACAGCAAAAACTTTATATTAATAATATAAAATACTGAAATATTATTCAAATTCAAAACAGCCATTTTCTATTTTAATATATTTTACAAAGACATTTAGTCTTGTGATGGCAGCCATTACTCCAGTCTTCAGTGTCACATGATGCTTCAGAAATCAATCTAATATGCTGATTTAGGGCTCAAATTCTTATTGCTATCAAAGTGGAAAAGAGTTGTGCTGCTTAATATTATTGTGGAAACGTGATACATTGTTGTTTAGGATTACTTGATAAATATAGAAAAGAACAGCATTTATTTAAAATAAAAAATATTTTGTAAACTTGTTAATGTCTTTACTGTTTCTTAGACAGTATTTCACTCTTGCTGAATTAAAAAAAAAAAAAAAAAAAAAAAAAAAAATCACACTGACCCCAATCTTCAGAGAGGTATTGCATAATTAAATAATCTTGATGAATATGTAGTTAATGTAATATAAAATTAAACCTATATTTACAATGTGTACAAGATTTAGAATTATAAACAACTTATACAAACATAAAATAATAATAATTAAAGGCAATCTTTTCAAATCAATGATTGCAATTACAATATCAAGGAAAAAACTGCAGACATTTCATTTCTACGTTTTCACAGATTGTAGTGGCAGAGCATCTGATAGAATTCAGGTGAAAACACCAGACTAGGGAAATAAAGTTCTCATTTATTATTTTGAAAAGATGAGAAAAAGATGACATGAGGCATGTGGCTGAACACACTCCCTCACCTCTATGGAGTAATGCAGGGCTGAGGAAGCAGGGTGAAGGGACAGATTCTGGAAGGGCTTGATCTGAGGTGCCTGCCATCCTCCTGCTTCAGACCAGCTGACTGTCAGCATGTGGTCTGAAAACTGCTTGCCGAACACAAGGGTTGAGGGGTCTGGCTTTGGCTTCAGTACAGGGTTCCTCTCGATGGTAAGATCTGCAGCCTGACACAATCAACCGGGGAGAGAGACAGAGAAAAAGAGGGAGAGAAAACGAAAAGAGAGAGGGGCGGGGAGTAAAGCGGGCACGTGGAGAGATGTTTATTCATCATCATTGATTGCACATGCATTTGAAAAATGAATCTGGATTCATGCCAGTCAAGCTCTTATGGAAATTGAATTAAATTAAATTGTGGTGAGAAGGGAAGTGAGGTGTTGGAGGAAAAAAAGAAAGCAAAAGCACAAAGAAGAGAGACGTCAGATTCCACAAGGCAACACTGTGGCCTGCTTAACACTTCAGAAAATGCAACTCAGGATGAGCCATAAAACTTGTGATCGTAAACTCTGAGCCAACTAAAACAAACACACAATCACAAGACCTGAGGCCAAAACTGACTAGTGGTGGCATGGAAATAACAGTAGTGCATTAACCTGGCACAACAGGTTTGTTTCAGTACCTTGAAGGAGGAGCTGACGAACCGCAACGACCCACATGACAGGGAGAGAGGCTGAAGAAAGCGTCCATTCAGGGCCTTAAAACACAGAAACAGAGTGTGACTTCAACCATTTCTTTTCATAGCCCAATCAGACACAGAGCATGTTGTTCTTGACAGCTGTTGTTTAGCCCTCGTGAGATGTGAAGATTGAGTATGCACCAGCTGTATGTATATACCTGCATTTGTGCACAAGGAGACAGCTGGCTCATACAGTAACAGTGCTTTTAATAACTAAAAAACCCTCGGTGAACAAGCAAAGCAAAGCAAGCAAATGTGTGTTTGCCTATTTTACTGTAAGACACACACTAACCCTACTTATATTGCTGTTTTCCTTTAGTTTTTTATTCGATATTTGTTTACATAATAAATAATGTAGCAGGGCTATACGATAGCTGTCGGGTGACCTCACCAAACTCTGTGCATTATTTGGCAGGCAAAAGCATCTTATAGCATGTTTTACCATTAGTTCCTGAAAAATAACTAGAATATCTTACTGCAATAAGTATTATTTTAATTATTAATAAATAACCCAATAGGTACTAGAATGTTTTCAACATCACTATAATAATTATTCATTCAATTATCTCTTTGCTACTAGTCACTACCAAAGGTTTGGACCTAATACTAGTATTAGGACTCTACTATGTAACTCATAGTTGTTTTTTTATCTCACCATTTACAATGGATGTTTACTTCTATGTAATGACTGGTCAGAATTTAGTTGTTCAACGTTTAAAATTAAATTTCAATATTAAAATAAGACTAAACATTTAGTTACATGTAACTAAAATAAGTACTAGTCCCTCATGACAAGTCACAAGTAAAACAGGAATTTCAGCAACAAATGATCACATACTAGTCAGAAGTAGGCCTAGGTAATAAATACAGACACATATTGATTACATTTGCAAACTGTAACCAGTAAAAGTGGAATAGTTACTTGTTGGATAGTGACTAACTAGCAAAGAAATATTAGTAACTCAACTGAAAAGACATTGATCTCACTGGAATGAATACTAGCACCTGTATCTAATAAATCGTTACAAGTAAAACTGTAAATCCTACTAATATCACTTTAGAAATATGCGAGTAGTAATTTCTTAGGAATGTGCTGGTAACATAAAAAAATATATATTCATGTATTAACACGGCGCGTGCGTTCATACGGAAATACGTGGAAAGCAGATCTCTGGAGATTTACAGACAGATTTTTAGCAGCAATTCACAGTGAGAAACAACAAATGACCCTCTGATGTTTCATCCACATATAAAATCAAACACTTAAAATCATGCATCCCGCTCGTGTGACAATTGAAACTTGCGTGTTGTCGATTTGCAACGGCGATGGTCTGCAGTTTAAAGCTGCTAAATTCGGTTTTGTTGAATATACTCCAGACAGAGCCGTTAATTATTGACAGAAGGATTTGGGAGATTTGGTGGGGGGAGATAAGTGAAATGATCTTTGCACTCACCGTTCTGATCGCTGCCATCGCTGCTGAGCTGAGAGATTAATGGTAAACTAGTCCGAGTGGGAGCAATAGCCTGGGACTCTCTGTGTTCCGGATTGGACCCTTAAGAAAACAATGTGCTCAGGGTTTGAATCCTTCAAGGGTTCTTCGATAGTTATTTAAGCATTGCTTTCAACACATGTGCATCAGAAGGCTTGTTTGAAACACGCTAAATATTATTATTCGTGATGCCACCAGGATATAGCCATAAGAAGCCAGATGCTGCTTTCTAAATATGGAGGATACTTTTTATATATGAACACTCATATGATAAGCTTAATAAATATGTATGAGTCGATCATATCATCATCTTTATATGAATTTTAAACGTCAAAGAAAACTATTCCTGTCCATTAAAGGGTTAATAGTAACCCGTGGGTAGGCGTGACGGGTGTCTCGCATCTGATTGGATAAACAGGTAAAGGGTCAACTCTAGAGGGGTTAAACAAGGTTATGAGGAAACATGAGGCGTTGGTCCGATCCGGTTAAATGATTGGCTTTTAGACATTTGAAAAAATATGCTCTATGTCAATACCTTCAGCTGATGATGTGATGAAAATAAAAATAGCCTGTCACTTGTGTTGGTCACTATTGTAAACAAGGCTGTATGGCTTTAGAATGCACAGAAACCTAGTTTCCACTTGCATATTCAATTGAATTGGGTTTTCCTTGAATTTAATTTTCTGTCTCAAACTCTGAAATCTATTTTAGGCATTGCTACCAAATTTGCATCAATTTGATTATTATTTACTTGCATATAATGCAATGCATTTCCAGCTGTTTAATATAGTTAAGGACTAACCACAACATTTTGATATCAAAAGACTAACAATAGTATCAGCACTACATTGTTTGTCTCATATCATTATCTCAGAATAATCCCCATTAGTGACATTGGCCATGCTTCTGACATCCTTTTTCTAAGTAAAATAATTTGACAACAGTTTAAATGTTTTTTAATGATTACAAATAATTTTGTGTATGAAGCAAATCACAACCTGTCAAAAGTCATAAAAAAAATCACAATTAAAATTGGATTTTTGTGTAACAAACATTCCAGGGAATATTTACATGTAAACACCAGTAAGTCTTTGCACATTCATGCTACTGCAATTCACAGTGCTGGTCCCTTATAATCATATAATGTTTAGCTAATATTTGCATTAAAATAGGGAAAAAAACTCATTTAGATTCATTAAGATTCACAGATACCCAAAAAATTCCTATTACTATTAGATATACAAATAAATGCAGTTGGCTTTAAATTGAACAATTATTGCACCATTTGCCCGATCGTGCGGCGGCATGAAAGTGCGAAATGGCAAGTGAAAGAAAAACCATTTTCAATTGCTTAGTACTTCAGTAAATTTTCAATAATGTGATAGTTTAATATTAAATTTGAACTCAAATAAAATGTGAAAATCATTTTGCACAATGATTTGAAATATGTGATGAATTAGAAAATATTTGCAAGGTCTGCAAATGGTTGCACTGAGAAGCAGCATGAAACAAGTTATCTGAGATGAGGAATGAAGCCATATTATCATTTCATGGACCTTTCCATCACTGTCCGTCTATGGAATTTGGCTTTTGAAGCCGTAGTTCAGTTCAGCCCCTCCGCTCAGAAACAAATCTATCCCAGTACAGAAAGTGGCATCAGCTGCCAAAAAGAGGGCAGCTAATCCGCTCTCAGTCTCCGTTCCCATTCGGCCAATCAGCTGTTGAGTAGAAATATGTTACTAGAATATAATCAGCAGAACAGCATTGATGATTTAGCCTTATGAACACCTACCTGAGCATTTTCTCCCCCTTTAATAGTGGCAGCAGTGTCTTCTGTGTGCCCAGCAAGCTCCTCCCACAGAGGCGTCATTATATTGCTTGGTGAGATGCTATAAAAGAGTTTGAATGTTAATGAACAGCATATTCACAGATGGAAATTCAATTGGATCTGAAATAGAGAAAATCCTAAATTCTTTAGATATAAATTAAAAAGTAAGGGTGTAATTGGGTGTAATGTCACTCACCAGTTCACTCTCACTTGATAGCGACTCTCATCCACAGCCATTGCTTTAGTCATGGCGGTGATCGCCCCCTTGTGCATGTATGTGAGTATCACTGTTACTTCCAACTTGATCAAGTAAAGCACTCAGGACAAGCAGAGAAACTCACCTTGGTTGCCACATAGGGAGCTGCATCTTTCTGGCCTATTGAGGCAACAAGGCTGGACAAATTGATGATGTTCCCTTGTGTTTTACGCAGATACGGCAGCGCATACTGCCCAGAGGTAATGAAAAGAGGTTAAAAAAGTTGTTCTGCACAAGTAAAGAGACCAAAGTTTTTTTTACATCACTTCCTTACCTTTGAAGTAAGGAAGTAACTGATGAGGTTCAGATTAAGCAGGTCTCTAAACTCTTCCGCAGTAGTTTCATCTGTGGTCTTGTGAGGGGGGTCTGATTGGGGATTTATATACAAAAAACAATTTATTTATTCATTTATTAGACGATTTATTTAGAAAATATCT
Source organism: Barbus barbus (assembly GCF_936440315.1). Lineage (NCBI taxonomy): Eukaryota > Metazoa > Chordata > Actinopteri > Cypriniformes > Cyprinidae > Barbus > Barbus barbus. The sequence goes on along the minus strand of NC_136731.1, from coordinate 34,445,376 downwards.
GTATTACGATTTTGTAAAAAAACATTTTTAATAAACATTTTTTCTCAAATATATCCAAAAGTCCCTTGTTAAATTAAAGCAGGGGTGGGGAACGTTGATCCTAGAGGGCCACTCTCCTGCAGAGTTTGGCTCCAACCCTAATCAAACACACCTGAAGCAGCTAATCAAGGTCTTCAGGATGAAGTTAGGTATTTTTTTCCCAGGAATTTTCAGGGTTGGAGCTAATCTCTGCAGGAGAGTAGCCCTCCAGGATCAACGTTCCCCACCCCTGAATTAAAGAGTGTAGAACAAATCAAAAAGTTTAAAGTACAAAAAATAACAAGGGTGAAAAAAACTTTGACTTACGCCACCCAGCGTTGTTCACCAAACAGTCTATTTGTCCAAACCTCTCCATCGTCACATTGATTAATCGCTTCAAGATGATATTTAATGAAACAATGCATTTAGAACTATATGACACATTTGTTTTGAAAAATGCATCATGTAAATGTAAACTACATAGTAATTATAAACATTTTTAAAAGCTTAACCCACAAAACAGCACAAAAATGGTTTATACATTATATTTTATATAATTACTGATCTCAAGTTTTACATGGAAACCTTTTCAAAGTTGGGAAAAAAACCTAAAACCATAAATGTTGAAGTGCTAGTTATTTGATCCATTTCCTCTGCATTATGCATTTGCTCTCATGTAAATACAAGTTTAAGAAGAAGAAAATACCTTGATGTCGTCCTCTTTTGTCAGGTCACATGACACAAACGTGCATGACCCCGGTCCTTCCTCATTCAGCACAGACTCAAGAGACTGGCCAGCAGACAGCTCAGCTGACAATCGTAGAAAGGAAAAGGAAATGTTATTGCATTTATTGGCGAAATACGCGTATAGTTTAAATCAATCACATACTTTCTTGTGCGCAGAACACAACTTTGGCTCCGTTTTGCACTGCAAAGCAAACACAAAATTAATTTGACTTACTCTCCCTTTACTTTCGATTACTTCATGGAAAGATAAATATTACAAACCCTTACCAAACACTTTAACGATGCCCTTTCCAATGCCTCTAGTGCCCCCAGTAACGATGACAATTTTGTTGGCATAACGCTGAGCACAAGCCATGTTATTATATACAGCAAATGTCAAATTTCTGCACAGGCTGAGACTCGAGTAAGCTGTTTCTAATGCACTAAAATCATCTGATAGAGAAGTGATAGCCGATGTCATGTGTGTGTGTCAACTAGAGATGACCGCTTCCTGGACGAATGATATTTTGAAGTTATTTTAGTAAACTTGAACCGGTTCGCCTGAATCGTCTGAAATTTGATCCTATTCCGGTTTCCCAGCTCTTCCCAACTCAACAGCGCTGCTCCAGCAGCAGACTGAACTGAAAACAGTCTCTATGGGAAAACACTTTATATATATATATATAAACTTTATAATTGATATACAAAAATAATGTTCTTATTGTATATAGCCTACTTTGTCCAAACCGATATTACCATGTAAAATAAATAAATAAATAAATAACACGAACACTATTAATATAAATATTTCCACAAAAATCATCAGAGTAATATCCTTCTAGAGTTGCACAAACCAAGTAAGAGTCGCTATGAACTGATGCGTGAATCGAGGACTTCAATGAGGAAACGAAATGCAAGTTTCTCATGAATTCTGTAATAAGGTGAGCTGATTAATCACTTAATATGCGTTAGACTTGTAAAACCTCCGCGTTTACATATCATTGCATGTATTTGGCGCGTTGAAAAGCTTGAATGAGTTACTATTAGGCCAAAGGTGAATAACACGTCGACTTACGCCACCCAGCGTTGTTTACAAAACAGTCTGTGAGCGTTTCTCAATGTCAAGGAAGGATCCTCGGAAGCCAGAATTTCGAGGATGCTACGTCATCGACATCCGTCGAAGGACTGTTCCAATGTCGAGGATCCTCGGAATTTCAACCAAGGACTGAGTCCTTCGTTCGAAAAATATCCCATACACAGGAAAGGATGCATAAGTGTAGCCTTCGCGCTCTTCGCGCGCTAAAATCACCCACAATCCTATGCGCGCAGCTTTGCTATCTTGCTCAAAAATTCAAAATGTCGGACGTTAGCGGAGTCGGAGCGCCAACGGTGCAATATGCGTTCAAATGTAAGTATATTTACAAATTACAAATTACTTAAAAAACATTTTTGTATTAAAAAGTATTACTACCGTATTGATATTATAAATTCTAGAAATTACGTTATTGATAGCTAACTGAACCGGACCTGTCATTTCACAATTATTAGCCGTCACCGGCATTTCTTTAGTAAATAATTAACTTAGTTAAGTTGTCGGCAGAGGTGGCGACAAATTAAAATTCTCCTCCTTCGAGCCTGACACCGATGCTGCCTCACCATCTCCATTTCCATATCTGAAAAAATGCTGTACAGCAACCAAACCAGTAATGTTTGCACTTCCATTTTTTTTCAGCGCCAAAAGCGGACCGTTTCACTGACGTAATGACGCAATAACGTGCACTTGCTAGCCTGTTCCATTTACGTGTTCTCCGAATGCTTAAGAGGAGCCTCGCCTAGCCTCTGAAGGAAGTGACTTGGAAGGACCAGTCCTGCCAAGGACGTATCCTTGACATTGAGAAACACTGCGTTTGTCCAAAGCGGGTGTGTCTCACTCGTTCTGGAAACTGAAGCTGCGGGCTCTGAGGTCATAAACCCCGCCCTCTGCATGTAAACGAATGGGACTTGAGTCAAATTAATTACATTTCCAATACAATTTTCCAAAATATGATTTTGGTCATTTAAGTTAGTTATTATCACGCTGATATATGTTCTTTTTTTACAGTCTATGGTCCAAAGCTGTCAATCAGCACACCGATTAATAGCTTCAATCAATGTAAGATATGACAATAATAAATAATACATTTAAAACTATGTGACATTTTAGGCTATGCATCATAAAATGAAAAGTACTACATCATCATTCAAATTATTTTACAATTATTTAGATTTTTTTAAAAGCAATAATTATTATTATTCACAAAATAGCACGGAAATACAATAGATTTTATAATATTGATCTCAGTTTTAATATGGAAAACTTTTTAAATATGGATAAAAAAAACCAGAATCCTAAAACCATAAAATGTTAAACTGCTAAAGCTTCTTAATTTTTTTATACTACTACTATTAATAATAATAATAATAAGAAGAATAATAACAATATGTGATAATAATGATAATAACAATAAATGATTATTGTAATTATTATAATTCTTATTTTACAACCCGAATTCTGTAAATGTTGCGACGTTTTTTTTTTTTAAATTAGAAAATTTTAATTTTAAATTTGAATAAAATGAAAACTAAAACACATTAAAAATCACATGAGCCAATATTTTATTCACAATAGAACCTAGATAACATGTTTAAATGGGGAAATTTGACAATTTTATGCACTAAATGAGCTCATTTTAAATTTGATGCCTGCTACAGGTCTCAAAATAGTTGGGACGGGGGTATGTTTACCATGGTGTAGCATCTCCTCTTCTTTTCTAAACAGTTTGAAGACGTCTGGGGATCAAGGTTATGGGTTTCTGGAATTTTGGTGTTGGAATTTGTTCCCATTCTTGACTAATATAGGTTTCCAGCTGCTGAAGAGTTCGTAGTCGTCTTTCATGTATTTTTCATTTAATGATGCACCAAATGTTCTCTGCAGGTGAAAGATCTGGACTGCTGGCAGGCCAATTCAGCACCCGGACTCTTCTACTACAAAGCCATGCTGTTGTAATAGCTGCTGTATGTGGTTTTGCATTGTCCTGCTGAAATACACAACGTCTGGAGGGGAGCATATGTTGCTCAAAAACCTTTATATTCCTTTCAGCATTCATAGTGACTTCCAAAATATGCAAGCTGCCCATACCGTATGCACTTAAGCCCCCCCATACCATCAGAGATGCTGGCTTTTGAACTGGCTTTTGGAGGACACAGCATCCGTGATTTCCAACAAGAATGTCAAATTTGGATTCGTCTGACCATAGAACACTTTTCCACTTTGAAACAGTCCATTTTAAATGAGCCTTGGCCCACAGGACACAAGGTGCTTCTGGACCATGTTCACATAAGGCTTCCATTTTGCATGATAGAGCTTTAGTTGGCATCTCTAGATGGCACGGCGGATAGTGTTTACCTACAGTGGTTTCTGGAAATATTCCTGGGCCCATTTAGTAATGTCAATGACAGAATCATGCTGATGAGTGATGCAGTGTCGTCTGAGGGCCCGAAGACCACAGGCATCCAACAAAGGTCTTCGGCCTTGTCCCTTACGCATCAGAGATTTCTCCAGTTTCTCTGAATCTTTTGATGATGTTATGCACTGTAGATGATGAGATTTGCAAAGCCTTTGCAATTTGACGTTGAGGAATGTTGTTTTTAAAGTATTCCACCATCTTTTTATGCACTCTTTCACATATTGGAGAGCCTCAGACATCTTTACTTCTGAGAGACTCTGCCTCTCTAAGACATCCCTTTTATAGCTAATCATGTTACAGACCTGATGTCAATCAACTTATTTAGTTGCTTAGATGTTCTCTCAGATAAATCTTTTCAAAATTTCTTGTTTTTTCAGCCCTTTGTTGCCCCGTGCCAACTTTTTTGAGACCTGTAGCAGACATCAAATTTGAAATTAGCTCATTTAGTGGATAAAAGTGTTAAATTTCTCAGTTTAAACATTTGCTATGTTCTCTATGTTCAATTGTGAATAAAATATTGGCTCGTGTGATTTTAAAATCTTTTAGTGTTCATTTTATTCGAATTTAAAAAACGTCCCAACATTTCTGGAATTCGGGTTGTACATTTGTATTATTATTTGATGGAATAACATGTAAATCAGCTATGCATTTACTGTCCAAGAGAACCAGTTTGGGGATTCCCATATAGTGTCAACAGTGATGTCACATAGGTTATGTTCTTATAGTTACGGATGCTAAGAATTGAAGGTAAAAACAAACAAACATATTTCTAGATTTCTAAATTTTATAATAAAGAAATTATTTCTATAAAGAATAATAAAACATTAAGTTTTTTATTGTTATATTAACTGAGATTGGAATATTTGTGGAATATTGCATAAACAAAAGGAATAGTTTTTAAAATTCAATGTTTTAATGAACTACAAAAGAAGTGACTTGAAAACTATGAAAAAAAAAAAATGTTTGCTAGACTTATGTACATGTTTTAAACGAGAACCCCAGTTTATGTTATTATGTCATTCTGTATAATTATGTTTAGAAATGTTTATATTCTAAATATTTTATTATTTGTTTCCTGGCAGAAATGCTGGGGTGGGATAAAATAACAAATAGCAAAAACCTGTCATTCATACACGGAAAAAGAAAAGAAAAGAAAGAAAGAAGAAAAAAAAGAATATATATATACATACATATAAGAGAAAAGAGAGATACAGGCATTTTAAGGTGGTGCTGGTGTGAAGATGTTTGAGACAGTGAGCTGATGAGGGGACGAGGGGCTCTGGATTGAATTTCAGTATGACAGCATTCCCCAGCACTGCAGTAAGCGTGAGAGGGAGTGAAGACAGTGACCTACAAACAGGTTTAAGTGTCTGTACTGCACTGACCAAGGGGAGAACAAAGTTTGTGGTTCAGGGTACAGGAGAAAACACCTCCTGTTGGACTCATAGGGTAGAGCGTCTGGCAGAAAGGGGGGACAGCAGATACACAGCTCATGGTGTGGTGTAGGTAGGGAAGAAACACGGATAGCGTGGGGTAACTATTCTGGATTTACGGACACTAGTGGCAGAGGGTAAGTGGAGGAACAAACAGGGTGTCTCCTCAGAAACTTTTCAGAGAACCAAACCTCTATATTCCTAATACCAAATTTCAGATTTTAGGGAGATATTTACTTGCAAGGGATTGTGATGTTTTTGATGAACATTTTTCACCCCTTAACTTCACTTAAGTCTTGATTTATACTTGAGGACACAGGTTGTTTTGCTGTCTTCATATAAACCGGCTCTCTAAACAGGGACAGTTTTATAGTCTTTTTATTATTATTATTATTCTTTTTTTTTTTTTTTAGTCAAAGTCTTGTAGTCCTATTCTCGGGGTGAGGTTCAAAGTTGTAATGGATCTGTCTGCAGGAGTCAACACAGGGTTCGGATAGAGCACATGAATTTCATGAAATTTCATGAGAGTATATGATTTCATGGAACGGCAGGAGAAGTTTCTGCAGAAGAATTTATGTATGTATACCACGCATCTGCAGTTACATTATTGGAACAGGACTGTATAAACTTGATACATTTTTGTGGTTTATTTATCTATTACACAATTTAATTAAACTATATTACTTAGAAAATTGCTAAAAGTATTATGTTTTATAAACCTGCTTTTATTTTAATATATTAAATATGTTATATGTTATATAAAAAATGTTATAGAAATTTAATGATAGCAAACAAGATGTACACAATAATTATGGAATGATATAATGCTGAAATATATACATAATATTTACTTATTTGAATAATAAATAATTAGACACATTAGCAAATAAGTGCAAAATAATTTAACAATTTAAAATCTTTACTTAATATTTAATCAAAATTAACTAAATACATCTGTACATTCACAAGACTTTCAGGTGATATTAGAATCGACATTATAGGAGAAATAACCACTTCGGATAGTGTTACGTTAGATTAACACCATTTGTAGGTTTCTACAAACCTTTGACTCCTGGGTTCATGTTTGGCTGAAATGACTGTGTTTCTATCCAATATAACAGACTGAGTGAACAAGAAAGAAGAAGAAGAGATGGACAAAGGAGGAGGAGGAGGAGAAGGATCGGATGAGGGAGTGGAGGTCAAAAATCAAGCAGAGGAAGAGATCAGTGAAAGTGACAAGAAGCTCAAGGACCAGCGCAACAAGGCAGAAAAGGGTGACAAAGAGAAGGGTGAGAGGAAGAGAGAGAATCGAAGATCTGGTTCAATGTGCAGAGGAGGCTGGGCACTGTCCGAACGACTGGCCATCAACGTGTCAGGCATGCGCTACGAGACACAGATCCGAACCCTGGCCCAGTTCCCTGACTCTCTGCTTGGAGACCCTCAGCGCCGCCTGCGCTACTTTGACCCACTCCACAACGAGATCTTCCTGGACCGCAATCGATTCTGCTTTGATGCCATCCTTTACTTTTATCAGTCCGGAGGCCGGTTACGGCGGCCTGCTAATGTGCCTCTGGACGTCTTCATGGATGAACTGCGCTTTTATGAGCTGGGAGAGGATATCATGGCTCGCTTCAAAGAGGATGAGGGCTTCCCCAAGGAGGAGCCTCGACCCCTGCCAGACAATGAGATCCAGCGCAAGCTGTGGATGCTCTTTGAGCACCCTGAGTCCTCTGGAGGTGCCCGCATCATCGCCATCATCAGCGTGATGGTGATCGTGGTCTCTATCCTCATCTTCTGTTTGGAGACGCTGCCTGACTTCAGAGTAGAGAAGGAGCTGAGAGAGGTGAGAGGAGCAGTGAAAGACAGGTCAGCGTTACCGTATCTGACTCAACAGTACATAGCTAACAAGATTTACACAATTGTGTGTCACACATACACTAGCAAATTGTTATCATAAGCTGATATTCCCATACAGAAAATGCAGGATTTATTTTTTTCAATTATAGTACACGTAATGCACAAAACACAATATGACCAACAACCTCAAGCAAAGCCATAGTTATAAGAAAGAATGTTATAATGGCTGTTAGCATAAAGCAGATGGGTTCCTGAGCATATAAAGATGAATGAGCATAAATTAAATCAAATTTATTAGTATTAATATATTATTTAAAGTCAGCATGAAATGGAAATTCACACACATCTCTTTGCTAAGAATGTTATTAAGAAAGCATGTCACTGATCATATTGTGAACGATTCAACCATATGTTTTTTTGAATTCATGAATTTTAATAAAATTTTTATAACTTGATCTTCTGTTGAAACTAAAGACTTGTCTCTGGTGATGTACTTCTCCAATTATTAAAGGAACAGTTCACCTAAAAATGAAAATGACCCCATGATTTACTCACTCTCAAGCCAACCTAGGTGTATATGACTTTCAGGTGAATACAGTTGGAGTTATGTTAAAAAATATCCTGGCTCTTCCAACCTTTATAATGGCAGTAAATAGTGGTCAAGATTTTGACGCAAAATAAAGTGCATGAATCCATCATAAAAAAAGTGCTCCAGCAGATGACGCAGGACATAGAGCCAGGACATTTTGCAATATAACTCTGATTGTACTTGTCTGAAAGAAGAAAGTCATATACACCTAGGATGGCTTAAGGGCGAGTAATTCATGGGGTAATTTTCATTTTTGGGTGAACTTTGCCTTAAAGTTCACATAAATCCCACCTCTTTTTATAACCAACCTTTTTAGGGGAAGTCGTGGCCTAATGGCTAGAGAGTTGGACTCGTAACCCAAAGGTTGCGGGTTCGAGTCTCAGGTCTGGCAGGGATTGTAGGTGGGGGGAGTGAATAACTAGCGCTCTCTTCCACCTTCAATACCACGACTGAGGTGAGACCCTTGAGCAAGGCACTGAACCCCCAACTGCTCCCCGGGCACCGCAGCATTGGCTGCCCACTGCTCCAGGTGTATGTTCACTACTATGTGTACACGTGGATGAGTTAAATGCAGAGCACAAATTCCGAGTATGGGTCACCATACTTGGCCACACACTTTCCCTCTCCTTTTTGCTTTTCCTTTCATCCAATCAGCAACTGAAGGACAGAACCAAGTCCCCTTCATTTTTTTTTTCCATTTCAACAATCCGTTTAATTAGATGTATGTCTGCTACTTCCGTTTTGTTGCAACTTTAATATTACATTATTTATTATATTTATATTTTTTAAGTATTAATTGCTATCAATAACCATTTTAAAGATAAATTTAAAGCCTATATGTGTGGTCACATTTGCACATTTCACATGAGGTTGACAGATTTGGCAGCAGTTTCAAGTTGGTCGTGCAGATTATCTGCGTTGACCAACAGAGAGCAGCTTGGTTTGAAAGTGACTTCTATTTGAGATGTGCTTCATTCAGCACTACACTGTTGACAATAGAGACTTTTCTGCCTGCGAAATTCTGCTAATGTGACTGCACCTTATTAAATATTCTCAATGTACTTGTCATCCAAATATTATAACATTTTTTTATTTTTTTTGTGTCTCCAGTAAGACCAAAAAACAAAACAAAAAAAACCCCAAAAACTAATGTTGAGGAAAGCATATCCAAGTATAGGCAAACTTATCCAAGTAGTGTGCTGTGTAAATGTACACTGCATATTGAATTTCTATCAAATGTAAAAACAATGTTTATTGCTAAATGCTAAACTTTTTAGAACACAGAGGCATTCTTACTGACTACAGGCCGATACAGATTCACATACACATTTAAAAATGTGTACACATTTCAAATCACACATAGCCTAATAATAGTGTAAGTTTAAAGTGTGAGAAGTTGCAATAAAAAAAAGAATAAAAAAAAGAAAGCACAGAAGAAAGGTTTAGGAGCAGTGTAGGGTTATTGCTGAGATTATTTTAGACGTGTTGTTAAATCTGATACACAGATTGGGAGCAGACTCTGGGGGGGGTGGGGGGGGGGGCAGTCAAGTGACGTGTCCGTGGAAAGATGTTAGCGGCGTACACAGATAGAAAAAAGGGAAAGAGATGAGAAATGACAAGATGACAGGTGACAGAATGAAAGAGCGCCTGTGCTTGATCGAGTGAGGGAAAATAGAGAGATGCAGGGTGGCTTAGGAGCAAGGGGGGAAAGTTAGTAAAGAGTATCAAATTAGTTTCCCAGCAGCGATCCAACTGCTTCGGCACAAGACTGCAACCTCAACACGCTGCCAAAACAGCTCAGTAATTCTGCATGGATCAGACAGTCAACGACAAGTAAACTAAAGTGGGTGAGAGAGAGATTGTACATTCTCAAGTTTCACCTTAGAGATCTGAGGCGTTATTTTTAGAGTAAGGACAACCCTTCTGAGCATATTAACACTGATACAGGAGCTTTTATTAACAGACCCCCTCGAAAGCTGAAATAGGAATGGAAACACACTTTCACAACATCTTATGATGACTTTAGCAAAATCTAAATAAGCACTAAGATAGGGAACACTTAAAGGAACACTCCACTTTTTTGGAAATAGGCTCATTTTACAACTCACCTAAAGTTAAACAGTTGAGTTTCACCGTTTTTGAATCCATTCAGCCGATCTCCGGGTCTGGCGGTAGAACCTTTAGCTTAGCTTAGCATAGATCATTGAATCCGATTAGACCATTAGCATTGCGCTCAAAAATTACCAAAGAGTTTCGATAATTTTCCTATTTAAAGCTTGACTCTCCTGTAGGTAACTAGTTATGATATAGCTGGGGACTACTTTCAGGTGCTGCGTAATAGCATTCCTTTATTATGCCGGAATGAGAGTATAGTTCCTAGCCATATCGGTCTTGAAAATCGCAACTTTTCATTTTCCGTCTGTCTTAGTACACGATGTAACAGGAGAGTCAAGCTTTAAATAAGAAAAATATCGAAACTCTTTGGTCATTTTTGAGCGAGATGCTAATGGTCTAATCCGATTCAATGATCTATGCTAAACTAAGCTAAAGGTTCTACCGCCAGACCCAGAGATCGGCTGAATGGATTCAAAAACGCTAAAACTCAACTGTTTGACTCTAGGGGAGTTGTAAAATGAGCTTATTTCCAAAAAAGTGGAGTGTTTCTTTAATAGCCAGCTACCCCGACACAAGATCCCACACACCACATGTGCATACAAACACATCGCACATGTCATATTTTCTAATCTCCTATCTTGCTATTCATAAATCTGTTTTCCATGCAGACACATGCTTAACTTTGAGTTATACGACTGGAAATATAAGTAAGGCTATACGTGTTTATGGATGCATATTTGAAAATACCCCTACTCTGGTTACCTCTTACATACTGATGTGGTTTGTGCTCGTGTACACATTAGACTAAGTCATATTTTATGGAGTCAGAGTGATAAAGAGCAAAAATGACTGACCTTTGAGTGAAAGGTCATGTACTGTGACCCTAAAAGCAGAATGAGACATTCAACTTCAGTCAAGAAGTGGGTGTCAAATGGGTAACCAAATTGTTTCAGTCAGGTGAAACATGTTTGGTCTCAAGAGTAGTTTCAGAAATGATCTTTAAACAGTTTTATTAACTTGTGTTACACTGTATGCCCTCTAGCGGTTAAAAAATTAAAACTGCATGCATCTTGCGGGAAAACGTTTGGCTTGTGCTCTGCTTGGATGTGATTGAATAAACCGAATAAACATTAAAAAAAAGGTGTCAGCATATGATTTTTTTTTTTACTTGGCCTATTGCAAACACTTATGTTTTTAAATAAATTATGTACATGTGATAATTGCTAGTCTGATAGGTCAAACGTTAGATAATGAATTCACGTTACTGTTACTGATCTACATGGCTATCCATCTGTTCAATAGAACACCTGTTAGGTGACATTAAAAAAATCGCTGGGTTGCTTTTTAAACCTTTCAAATCTCGCATCTCTGGAAGTCCGATTCAGGCTTTATTACAAACTCCGTTGCTTAACACACGTTTTTTTTTTTTTTTTTGCCAATCTCATATTAATCTTGAGTACCTATACAGTAGCCTAGTATTGCCTCCTTTCTTATGTCCGAGGAGTCTTGATCAGATTTATAAAAGTAAGATACAACAGTTGAGCTCTGGAGGCGTGGCGTGGGCGGAGCTAAAGAGTCACGAGCACGCAAAGCTTTTGCGTAGCGTCCGTCTGCAAACTGCTACATCGACATAATTTCCTTAAAGCTGGGTTCTTTGGGAAGCTGAACAAGGTTATCTTTCCCTCACAACCAAAAACGCACTTGTTTGGCATTGTTGAATTTGTCAAGTTCAAATTTGAATTCGCTGCAGCCCACAAGATCCAAGGGGCGTGGTTGGATCCACATCTAGGGGGGTGGAGATGGGGTTAGTGCTCTGCAGCGAGACGCTCCTCGAATTTGTGGTCAAAAACAAAAATTAGCTAAAATCTTTTCTTATTATCAATTGCTGTGCTGAAGACTTCCGTAACCCGAATGAAGCACGTGCTCTTACTCTAACTCTTCTTTTATGACGGCATACAGGGCCTAACTTATCCACCTTATACTTCACGTAAAAATGGGCGTGGCCATTTGTAAATTTTATGGGTCTTGATTCTAGTCTCATTTGCTTCCAGCTATTTTTAGCTGTACAGAACCTCTTGTTTTGCTGCTTGATACTGCAAATGGTGTGTCTTACCATGGTATTTTAGTGTATTATCTTAATTATGAACACACTGGTTTGTAATGCCAACAGTTTTACCATTTACTGCTCGTTGTTATTCTTCACCTTATTTCCCCATAGTGGCTAATCAACTGGAAGTTTTGCTCATAGGCTTACCTCTGCGTTTAGGAATAAGGTGGATAAAATGCCTGGATTTGGCACAAAAATACTCCATCATATGTCCCACAAGTTTTTTGAGACTTTGGTCATGTTTACATACTTCATTAAAAATTTTTAACCGATAACTTTAATATATACAGTTTTTACAAACAAAGATGTCCACAAAAGTTTTTTTTTTTTTCAGATTTAGCTCACTTCTGGTTACAAATTTGTTTCCAAAATGCCAAAGTACACACACAGAGACAGAGACAGAGTTGCACAGTAAATTAAAAGTATTAGGTTGTAACCACACAGAAAATATCTCAACTACAGTATATTGAAAGCACACAAAATAATAATCTCAACATAGGCCTACCTTGAATATGCAAAATGCACTTTACACTCTAGCTGTGTTTAGTATGTTTTTGACTGTCATATCTTTTTATCCCATTTCTGCATCTAATTTCTTATTCTCATCTTTTTTCTTTTCTCTGTCTCTTTTGCAGCAAATGGTATACCAGGCTTACCTTGCAGGAAACAATACCTCGAACATCCCAATGTCCTCTCCTTTCCATGATCCATTCTTCCTGGTGGAGACCATGTGCATCTGCTGGTTCTCTTTTGAGCTAGTGATGCGTTTCACCTGCTCTCCCAGCAAGACGGTCTTCTTCAAGGACGTGATGAACGTCATAGACTTTTTTGCCATTATTCCCTACTTCGTCACGCTCGGCACTGAGCTGGCTAAGTCTAGGGGTGCGGCGCCAACCATGTCCCTGGCAATCGTGAGGGTCATCCGTCTGATTCGAGTCTTCCGGATTTTCAAGCTGTCTCGCCACTCCAAAGGCCTTCAGATCCTGGGCCAGACGCTGAAGGCCAGCTTGAGGGAGCTGGCGCTGCTCATCTTCTTCCTCTTCATCGGAGTCATCCTGTTCTCCTCGGCCGTGTACTTTGCTGAGGTGGACAGCCCAGAAACGTCCTTCACCAGCATCCCAGAAGCCTTCTGGTGGGCTGTGGTCTCAATGACCACAGTGGGGTACGGCGACATGTACCCGGTGACGGTGGGCGGAAAGCTGGTGGGCTCCATGTGCGCCATCGCCGGCGTGCTCACCATCTCGCTTCCCGTTCCCGTCATCGTTTCCAACTTCAGCTACTTCTACCACCGCGAAACGGAGTGTGAGGACAACCAGGAATACACACACATCAGCACCTCCCTTTGGGAGGAGGAAGAAGGTGGGGAAGAAGGAGAAGAAGGTGAGGAAGGGCCTGGGGAACAGGAAGACCGCGTTCCTCTCGAAGGAGGCACGGCCTATAGGGGGATCTGCGCCCCTCTTAACGGGACTCTCCTGGCTGGGCTTTGCGCGGGACAGACCGGAGTGCAAAGTGTAGGGAGCGTTTACCCTCTGGTCACCCAAGTCTGAGAGACTGGCGATCAAAGAGGAGGAATGAGAGATAGAGATGGAGGTGGTCCTGTACCATGTTTTAAGGAACACTGCCTCTCTGTGACTCACTGAATATATGTGGATGATGGGAAGGAATAAATGTAAGAAACAGAAAACGATTGATGAAGAGACTGAGAAGGTACAAAATGCAGATGCAGTATCCAAAGGAAAGGTATAAAGAAGTTACAAAAAACATGTACTTTCTAGCCACAACACATCTTTAAACCGCTTTCCTAACGTTCCGGTAACCAAACTTTTTTGACACCACAACCTTTATGCTGAACTTTAAATCACTGAATGTATTTATTTGAGAAACTATTTTTATCTATTCAGAGAGTGGCATCTCAATGCGTTTGGAAAATAGCTGAGGATGAGCTGAGCTGTGTTGTGCAATAAAAGTGTTTGCATCTTTGCTTTAAAGATCTTACTGGAATTGTTGACATATGTGTTATCGGACTTATTCGTAGGAAGAAGTGCCATGCGGTGTCATTTAAATGTCATGTATTTTGTCACCCGTGTTGCAGCCATGAATGTGTCAGGGATTTGTGTGTCCCGATGAATGGATAAACTCTTAAGCATCATTCATCTGGAACAGTTTTGTGTTACTGCTGTTCTGACATTGTTGAAATGCTGTGAATAGATGTGTGTGTTTGTGTATTCAAAGGCATTTTAGGAAAATATGTACAGTAATATATGATGTGCGTGTGCTCCATGAATTGTGTAACGCTGAGCCATGTTTGTGTACTATTTATTAAAATTTTTAATCACACAAAAATCATACTGAAGTGACTCAGTGTAATGCAAAAAGAACAAACAAACTGAAAAGCGGAATCCTCTCCAGCTGAATTGTAATATTTAAATGAACAATTGTATAATGTTTAATATAACAATATTTAAGTTACTTAAATTAATTTAAATCATTTTAGACCATAGCAAATAAATAAATAAGTTCAAATAAATACAGTTCCGGGCAAAGAAAAAATACAGTAACAAAACATTTTAAACCTTGCAGTCCAGTGATAATGTAAAGCATGCCTCCATAACTGATGTGCTCCGGTCCTCATTTCCTAGTATGCAGACTGGGACTGAAGACAGTCTGAATATGTGACTGATGTCCTATTCCTAGCGGGTCGTCAGAGTCCAGGTTTATGTCCTTAATATACTGTTTCACCTCCTGTATCTGGCTGTCCTCTCCTTTCCCTGCCATTGCCATCTGAGTATTCATAACAGGGAGGAACCGAGAAAGTGGGGCACCGTGTTTCTGCCCAGACAGCGACACAGGACTCTTAGTGTGTGGAGAAATGAAAAAAGAATATCCATCTGACTGCAGCAATTCCTGAAAGGTGCAGTCTCCTTCAGAGTAATGCGGCTGAAAAAGAAAACAAAACTCAGTACCAAATGTGTGCAAGGCTCCAGTGAAATTTATATAACAGCTTACTCAATGTTTACTACAGAAGGTGTTACAAACCATGACAAATCAATTCCACATTTAATAAATAATGAAATACAGGATTAAAAAACATACATATAAAAATATTACATGTAATAAAATGAAATCAACATTTCTACAAATCTACAATTTGAGTAGTTGTAAAGAGAAAATTAATTAATAATTGTAAAAACATTATTTATAAATAAATGTAATATTAATGACTTTTAAATGTGCAAATCATAAATTTTTAAATGTTTTTGAAGTCCCTTATGCTCACCAAGGCTGCATTTATTTGATCAAATTTTATTTATTTGACGAATTAATTTATATTTTATATATCATTTAAATATATTTAAAAATTTAATTTATTTCTTTGATGCAAAGCTGAATTTTCAGCATCATTACTCCAGTCTTCAGTGTCACATGATCCTTCAGAAATAATTTTAATATGCTGATTTGCTGCTCAATCATTCCTTATTATTATCAAAAAACAGCATAATTCTTTTGCGAAAACCATGATTCTTTTTTTTCAGGATTCTTTGATGAATAGAAAAAAAAGAGATTTATTTGAAATATATTCTCTGTAACATTATAAATGTCTTTACTGTCACTTTTAATCACTTTAATGCCTCACTGCTAAATAAAAGTATTAATTTCTTGTTTAAAAAAAACACTCAGTACCTTAACTATTACCTTAACTATCTAAAGTTATTAATAATTACCTCAGTTATTTTTAAATAAAATTGTATATTAAAAAATAGATATTTTGCTTTTAAATGGCAAAATAGTAAATGCTAGAATCCATTTTATGTATACACTGCTCTCTCTCTGCTACACTAGAATGGTGTCTTTTTAACTAATTGTCATTTTTCAGTTTTATACCATGCTCTATTGGATGTTTCAAATTTGTGAAGATGTTAGAATTTTCAGACCTGTCCTTTCAAGTTGTCTTCATCATCCACGCAGAGGAAGAGAGATGTAGCCGAACTCTGGATGACCGTCTCCCCCGCTTTCACTGAACGCAGGTTGAAAACACCTGCAGAGCAGCAAACAACAGGATCATTCACACATATCACCTTTGGACTACTGCCACTATAAAACATTTTCATAACATCAACCAAAATGACAACAATTATTGTTATTATTTGCATGAGCCTTTTTATGACAGATATTATGAATTATTATCTTTTCTGATAAGGTATTTGTCCTTTCTGGGAAATAAGGCCATAATGAGGGTTACTTAGTGTTTACAATAGTACTCTGACAGGAAACTGTGCCCTTTAACTCATGTGTGCAGCAGTTGCTTACAGTTGAGCTTCTCTACTGAAGATCCTCTAACGGAGCCGTCAGGTTTCATTTCAAGGAACAGCCCATACTTTATGTTATCTAAAATGGACAAAAACACACACAGACACATGAACACACTTATTGCCATTACCTCAAGCCAGTACAATTGCAGTGCAAAACGAATGCCCTGAAATAAAAAAAGCATACATTTTTATTGTAACATCACCACGCCAACTAAGAAGGATTGACTGATTCCAGATAGCCATGTTGACGGAAGAAAGTAGCACATGTCACAGTTACCCACATTAAGCAGACCCCAACATCTAAACACTGCAGCTCAAAAAGAAGCAGAAACTCATTTGCAACATTTGCAACAGGTTAAAGGTTAAGATTACCTGCGTAGAGCAAGCGTTCCCTGACTTGCGTGCTAAACGGCAGAAGCACGTTCTGTACAGGAACATACATACACCAACGAACAGGAGGAAACAGAGCAAAAAGAAAGAAAAAACAGGTAAAAAGCATGATTGACCGAGCCGAGCAGGTGGCCATCAATACAAATGGATGGTTTCCAAAAGTAAAAATATCCTCAAAAATAAAATATCTGTAATAATAAACCTTAAAACTGACTTCAAATGTAAATGATATATAAAAACGAAGAGGCTAACTCAAATTTGTGCAAAAAACAAAACAAAAACAAAAATTGAGAAGCGATGTCTCCAAGACCTCAGATGCTAAGATGGTCTACACAGAAGACATGTCCCTGTAAACTTGTATTTATACGGTACACATGAGAGAGAGCGACAGAGAATCCATGAGTCACTCAATTACGAAAAGGAAAAATGATAACAAACTTGTTTTCAGGAAACGAAGGAGGATAAACTGATGGTAAATCTCACAGGGCTATGCCATCTATGCCATTGATCTCAGAGGACAAGGGACCCCCGACTTCTGTACTGAGAGGAAAATATATAGTATAAGTTTGCATAACGCAGATAAATCATTGTTTATTTAATATAAAGTGTTTCCCAGTATTAAGAGAAAATGGGAGTGGAGGTGGCAGTTTAAACAGAACAGATAAGAGGCCATAAAAGAGGTCATTTTGCGCTCATCTGTGCATTCTCACCTAGGATACGACAGGACGCGGGGATAGTACACTACCGTCCCATAAGCTAGAGAGGGCAGTGTGGCATCAAGTTAAAATTTTGAATTAAAAGGTTCAAGTGTGCATGTCTTATCTTAACAAAAGTTAGCATAAACATGCTAACCCGGTCTGAAAATAATTGTTAGATCCCTGTAAATGATTAAAGACTGTAAATACTGAGGTGTCACTGAATCGCTGGACGCCATCAAGTGTCGCCTGATGTCTTTTAACATAGAGTCCCTAAAGAATCACATCCTTTTCTCCAATTGCCATTTTGCCCTTTCATCTTATTACAACTCCTTTAAGCCTTCTCATTCCATCTCAGTGACGTCCAGGATCCCCACAATAACATCACTATCCCTAATCATCTGTCTCCTGTCCTGGGAAGAATGAAGAGGACTGACGTCTTTCTGGCCATCTGCTGCTCTCTCCCATCCTTTGCTCTCTACCTCGCTCTTCTTTGAGCGGATTAAGCGTTTTGATGTCTTTGTCTCATCATTGTGTGAGGAAATGTTGACTCCGCGTGCATGAAGGGATTTCATTCACCCACTAGTCTTAATGCGAGAGGGGATTTAAAACATGCTTCGTGTTGATATCGAATCTTGCACAAGAGGCATTAAAGGACAAAGCACTCAATAAGTTAAATAAATTGATACGATTTTATTAAGCACACCATAAACAGCAGCTGATTTCATGGGGAAATGAATAGAAGTCTATCAGACATGATAAATACACGAGTCAGACAAAGTACACCATGAATAACAAAATACATTTTACTAGTTTGAGTGCAACACTAAACAATAAACATAATAGCAAATGACAACAATATTAACATCAAAGTAATTCTTGAATTGTAAAGGAAAGATAAATATTGCTCTTTCATATTTTAAAAGAAATCAGTCTCAGAAATACTAATGGAAACAAATGAGATGATTGTTGATGTACAGTAAGATTATAGAGCTATAATGTCCACTGCTTATGATTTAGGAAGGTTTTGATGAGGATTGCTGAAATCTGAGAAGCTTGATTGCAGACTTCATGGCAAATACTACTATTCAAAAGTTTGGGGTCGGGAAGATTTTGAATGTTTTCGAAGTCTCTAATACTCACCAAGGCTGTATTTATTTGATCAAAAGTACAGTAAAATCAGTAATATTAGGAAATATTATTAAATTTTTACATCTGAATTTTCAGCAGTCATTACGCCAGTCTTTAGTGTCACGTGAGCCTTCAGAAAATTTTGTAATATGCTGATTTGCTGCTCAAAAAACATGTATTATTATTATTATTATTGTTTAAAACAGTTCTGCTGCTTAATATTTTTGTGGAAAAGTAATACATAAAATATGCAAAATGTAATTTCAGGATTCTTCAATGAATAGAAAGTTCAAAAGAACAATCACAGAAATCTTTTGTAACATGATAATTTAATGCATCGCTGCTGAATAAAGTATTAATTTCTTAAAAAAAATGACTGACCTCCAACCATTTAACTATTATAGTTTAATACTGTTATTTAATTTAAAGGGTTAGTTCACCCCAAAATGAAAATTATGTCATTAATTACTCACCCTCATGTTGTTCCAAACCCGTAAGACCTTCGCTCATCTTCGGAACACAAATTAAGATGTTTTTGATGAAATTGGAAAGTTATCTGACCCTCCTGAAAGTATTCTCGTAGCATCGCAAAACTGAAGTTGAGCCACTGATGCCACATGGACTGTTTTACTGATGTCTTTACTACGTTTCTGGACCTGGGAACATTTCAGTTGCGTTGCTGTCTATGGAGGGTCTGAGAGCTCTCCGATTTAATCAAAAATATCTTAATTTGTGTTCCGAAGATGAACGAAGGTCTTACGGGTTTGGAACGACATGAGGGGGAGTATTTAATGACAGAATTTTCATTTTGGGGTGAACTAACCCTTTAATACTATTATAATTTAGCAATGAAATAATATTTATTTAAAAGAAAATATTGCAATTCTTTGGAAATATGTTCTTAAGTATGAAAAATGAATAAAAAAAAAATCTCATTTGTGAGTTTTTTTTTTATATAATAGGCTGGAAGTGAGTGGAAACTACACTGGCATTCATACAGCATGACAGTGGATGACTTGTGCAAGGACAATTGTTATACAAGTAAAATACGATGTCAGGTTTATGTAACTGCTTTTGGTCTGGCGACACTGAGGTGTGCAAGCCTGATGTCACATCCACTAATATAAACAGTGTATTGGTAAATCTGTACATGCAAATGATGTTTTCGTGCATGATTCACATTTAAGAAAGGGAAAGAACATGAGGGGTACGGAGAGAAATTGCATCATATTACTCACAGCTGCTCGTGACGTCCTCGCCACCATCAAAAGAAAAACCCAACAAATCATAAAACGGGAGAGTTGGAACAACTGTTTATAGGAACCAACTGCTTCGACTCATTTGAACTGCCTGTTGTCGTTTTGTTTATGTTACACTGGCAACTGAACAGAGGACATCTAGACTATAAAAGTAAACTAAGGCAGCTCAAATGAGTCAAGGCTATCTTTTCCCTGGACCATTGAGTAAGTCTGGGTTTTACAGTGCAGTGCAGTGACATCCAGTATCCCAGTAGCCTAGATAAATTATATGATAGGGAAGTCAAAGAATAAATAAAATCAAGATTGGCAGAGCACATGCAATAGAAGCTCAGAGCCACTCATCCGGTTTATTACTGAAATCCTGTAAAAGCAAATAAGCTACAAGTTACAAACAGTTGCAGTTGCTAGACTATAAAGCTTAAACATAAAACATAGTGAAACCTACATTCGCTTTTTATCAAGTTTCTCAATGCAAAACAAACACACAACAAACCTAGGTACTCAAAGTCTTTACCAAACAACAAAAATGCCAGCGTTCACTCAGAAAGGTGGGTTCCGAGATACGGAAGAAGCATTGTGAAAATGTGCTACAGCTTTGTTTCGTTCAGGGCAGGTCACAAGGTGGGATGCCGTGGCGCCTGTCGTACGCCGTGTCGTCGCTTTCTTCTCCGTCGCTCGCCACGTCCATCATTCTTTCTTTCTCCTCGTCCTCCTCGGTCTCGCTCCCTTTATCCCGCTCACGCTCCCGCAGTCTCTCTCTTTCTCTGTTTCGTTCCCGGTCTCTGCCTCTCTCTCGGAAACCTCTGGGAAGAGTGGTAATCTGTGGGATATGAGGTGATGAGTGACTTTTAACAGCATATCCACAACAAAAATACCTCAGGATAAAAACATCGGAATTACTTGATCAGACTGAAATGATCAGGTTACTCACCCTCATGTCAATACAATGTCATTTTTACAGAAAAATGTTGCGGTAAACATGTTACAGTAAAACCTGATTCACTGTAAGTTAACCTATACAGTGAAAAACTGTAAATGGTTTACCATTGTGGTGAAATTACTGTCAGATTTATGGTTGAAAGTAAACCTATGAATTACTGGATAATTTACAGTAAAAGGGAATTCCCCCCAGTCCCTGAGAGCCACTTCACATATTAAATGTGACCCTGGACCACAAAACCAGTCTTAAGTTGCTGGGGTATATTTGTAGCAATAGCCAAAAATACATTGAATGGGTCAAAATGATTGATTTTTCGTTTATGCCAGAAATCATTAGGATATTAAGTAAAGATCATGTTCCATGAAGATATTTTGTAAATTTCCTACTGTAAATATATCAAAACTCCATTTTTGATCAGTAATATGCATTGCTAAGAACTTCATTTGAACAAATTTAAAAAGTGATTTTCTCTATATTTAGATTTTTTTGCACCCTCAGATTCCAGATTTTAAATAGTTGTATCTCAGCCAAATATTGTCCGATCCTAACAAACCACATATCAATGGAAAGACCATTCATTCAGCTTTGATGTATAAATCTTTGAAAAATTGACACTTAAGACTGGTTTTGTGGTGCAGGGTCACATATATAAATCATTTGTTTATTCTTTTTGTTTGTTTTTTATTACTCTGATAATTAGTGAAATATACAGAATCCTAAGTGGCAAAATCTTGTAATACCTCAAACTCTTTTCTGGAAACCACAGCTGTCGTATTTGTTTACATCATAAATTTAACAGGATATTCTTTGTGTACTATTTGTGTATTGTGTAGTGTATTTGTTCTTTCGCAGAACTTGGTCCCTCTTATTCATGCAATTACAATGAACAAGGATAGACGTTTTTCAAAGGAAGGTTCAACAAGCATGCAAAAACAAACCCCACAGATCAGCCCAATTTGCGAACAAATTATTCAGATTGGTGAACTGTATATAACAAATCACTGACAAGATCAGACTCAAAAGAAAGATTTGTTTGATTCATGAACTCTACTAAACACGTCAAGAAGCTTAACAGAGAATAATGACTTTGATCTCTGTCTGTTGCTTGCACAAAACAACTCGTATTTGTTTCTTATTAAGAATTGGTAATACAGTTTGATCACTTTTGTAGTATGTAAAAAAGAAAAAGAGTGACTTCAGAAGAAGAAAGTCGTACAGGTTTGGAACAACATGAAGGTGAGTAAATGATGACAGACATTAAAATTTTAGGCGATCTGTTTCTGTAAAACCAATCTGTGCAGTCATTTATTTGAGAAACTCATAGCTTAAAAAACAAAATTCCAAACATAATATTTCTATTTTCTGAACGAAGCCTCACCTGGTTGTCATGAGTGGGCAGGGTGCAGTATCCAGGCTCCGTCCTGGGTAAAAGACGAGGGGAATGTGTTCGGAAGGGCCTTGGGGAGTGAGAGCACACGGAGCGAGGGGAGGGCGAGCGGATGGAGTGAGGTGACGGAGAGCGGACGGAGCGGGGCGAGTGCGGGATAGAATGCGACTGAGACTGCGAAGGGGTCAGAGACGGGGCGTGATGGTTGAGCTTTGGGGGCCGCGGGGAGCGAGGGGGCAGTTCGGGCGGTTTGAGAGGGTCTATGAGGTCTATTTCAGTGAGGAGAGGCGGAGGGGGGACAAACTCCTCATCTGATAGAGGGATGTCCCCGTCGATCATGGCGAGCTCTGCCCGTGATAGGTGGTCCACAATGCCCGCCCCGATAGAGTCGCCCACCACGTTAATGGAGGTGCGCATTCTGTCACTGAAGACACACAAAAACAGCTCTAAACGCTGACTCAGAACAGCTCAGGCTGCCATCAGGGCCCATAGATAACACAAACAGAGCCGTTTGAACTCACAGAAGCCAGTCGACAGCGACGAGCAGGCTGATGTCTTGAGTTGGAAGGCCCACGGCGGTCAGGATTAGCAACATGGTGACCAGACCCGCACTGGGAATACTGGCCGCTCCCACACTGGCTAAAGTCGCTGTCATACTGCAGAGAAAGATAGAGAGGGATTATACCACCACGACTGAGACAGCATGGGGCGGCACTGACGGATTTGATCTATTGAGGGGGTGAAAAAAGAAAAAGTTCAATGGTGGAAATGAGGAAAATAACAAGAAGAATTGGAAGAAGATGCTAACTCAGTTAGAGGAGGAACATCTGTGATGAAGCTGCAGGTTAAAGTTTTATTTTGTAACTGTACTACAATTATAGAGACATGGTAATAAAAAGCAATTAAAATAATTGTACTAATAACCAGATTGTTATGGCACAACACAAAGGATCATAAAACCAAACATGTGACTCATAAATCAAGACTGCATTCAGACTGCGTGTGAGAACTAGCAGGCAGATGTTTAAAAGAGACAACAAATGGCATTTTAAAAATGGATCATACGGAATCAAATCTTACCTGAAAAATAAAATAAAATAAAATATTAAATTAAACTAAATTAAATTGACTACAAATTCATGGTCATTAAAATTTGATGGTACAACCTAAAAATTGTATTTTATATAATTTTATATTAAAATAAAATAAATTAAAATACATACAAATGACAACAATTTTTCAGTCATTAAAATAATGGGATTTTATGTATAAGACCTGTGTTTGTGTTTTAAAAATTCAACCCATTTTAAAGTGAATTATAAGGAATCAAGTCTTACCTGAATAAAATAAACTGATAAAAATACAAATTAAAAGCTGCAACCTAAAAGCTGATTGTTCATCTTGTGACTAAAAAGACCATTTGAAATAAATGGAAATGAAAGGGATGTTGTTGTGTGCATGTGTTTCTTTATTGAAGCCACTGCATAAGCCACAATTTGTCTTGTTTCAGTTCCACATCTCCTTACCTAACAGTGACAATCTGTCCTCCATCTAGGGCAATGTCATTCATCTGGGCGATGAAAATGGCTGCTACGGCCTCATAGAGTGCAGTGCCATCCATGTTTATGGTGGCTCCAATGGGCAGCACAAAGCGGGTCACACGCTTGTCAATCTTTAGATTCTCCTCCAGACAACGAAACGTCACTGGCAATGTCCCAGCACTGAAAAAGAGAAAGCTAAATTGATTATAATTGTCAAACAAATGTTAATTTGTTGTTTGAAAATTGCTCTGACTAAATATTATTTCCAAAATAACCCACAAAACCAGTAATTATATATAAAAAAGCAAAGTTGATAGGATTGAATGCATATTCTGTGCCAAAATGGTTTGGCGCAACAGATGTAAACCCAGATTTATTCATAAACAACTCTGTAAAATATTTCCATAATTTCTCATCCATTTAGACTGATTCATCTTTCTAGACTTCCATTCTCTGATGTTCTCCAGAATGTGTTTGGCCAGATTAGGTAGTGTGGATGATTTATGTGGTGTCTAAAACATAAGTCATCCATCTGATGTTTTTTTGGTTATGTTGGAGTTTATATTAAAACATCTGAGACCACATACAAGTATAAAATATTTTCAACATGAGAATTGTTTTGGCTGTGCTATATGTAAAAGAGTAAAAAAAAGAGATAGATCGTGCTTCTCAAGACAAATGTTTTTAACCAAATGTGACCTTTAACTCTTAAGTCTGTGCGGCCAGAACTCTTCAATCAGCATATCACCATGAAACACATGAGGAGTAGTCTGCTGTCTGTACCTGCTGGCCGTTCCCAGCGCAGTGATCCAAGCCTGGAAGATACCAGAGTAAAACGTGAAGGGGTTTTTCCGAGTCATGGTGAAGAATATGATTGGCAGGATGAACCCGCCATGAATGACGAGACCGACTATAACCGTGACCATGTACATGCCCAGCTGCCTCGCCACCACTTCCAGGTCACCGATAGCAGCAATTTTCCCACAGATGAGGGAGGCAATGCCTACTGGTGAGTACCTGAGGACAGATTAGTTGAGTTATTAGTTTGGTCAGTTTAGCTGTTTAGAGTTGATGTCAAGTGTTTGTTTTTTTTTATGTTAGTGAGCCATAATACTTCTCTAACTTTTTGACTGACAATCAATACATTTTGTTTGTATCAAGTTTGTATTTGTGGAATATAAAAAGATATATTTTATTAAAAATAAAATAATTTTATTAAGAATAAAATAAAATATTCGGAATATTCTCAGGAAAGCTGCTTTGGAACAATATTTATATAAATCGGAAATCTGAATTGAAAATCTGAAAATGTTTACATTATAAATCACACTTACTTTTTTTCTTCACTCATTATAAATGTGTCTTTATACATGCAGTTATGTCCAAAAATATCGGCACCCTTGGTAAGTATGATCGAAGAAGGCTCGAAAATTAATCTGCATTGTTGATCCTTTTGATATTTTATTGAAAAAATTCACAAAAATCTAACCTTTCATTGGATAATAAGAATTTAAAATAGGGGGAAATACCATTATGAAATAAATGTTTTTCTCTAATATACATTGGCCACAATTATTGGCACCCCTAGAAATTCTTATGAGTAAAATATCTCTGAAGTATATTTCCATTCATATTTACAATTTTGAGCACTCCAGGGTGATTATGAACATGAAATTATCCAGCCATGGCTTCCTGTTTCACAGAAATATAAATAGGAGGGAAAACAAAGCCAAATTCCCTTAATCATCCATCACAATGAGAAAAACCAAAGAATGTATTTCTGATGTGCAGCAAAAGATAATTGAGCTTCACAAATTAGTGAAGTGGCTTTAAGAAAAGAGCTAGAGCAGTGAAAATTCCCATTTCCAAAAATAATTAAGAATTTCCAATCAACATAAAATGTTACGAAACTGCCGTGTGTCTATATCGTCCTAATGCATGGTGAGGAGGAGAGTTTGAGTGGCTAAAGACTCTCCAAGGACCACAGCTGGAGAATTGCAGAAAATAGTTGAGTCTCAGGGTCAGAACACCTTAAAAAAATTGTCAAACAGCACCTACATCATCGCATGTTGTTTGGGAGGGTTTCAAGAAAAATTCTCCTCGCTCATCCAAAAACGAACTCCAGCATATTCAGTTATCAGACACGACTAGAACTTCAAATGGGGCTGGCTTCTATGGTCAGATGAAACTAAAAAAAATTAGCTTTTTAGCAGCAAACACTTAAGATGGGTTTGGTGCACACAGGGATAAAAAGTACCCCATGGGTACAATTAAATATACTGCTGTATTTTTAATATTGTGGGCCTATATTTCTGCTGGAGGTCCTGGACATCTTGTTTAGACACATGGCACCATGGATTCTATCAAAAACCAACAGATAAAAAAAAATCAACAAGTGTCTGACTCTGTTAGAAATCTTATAATGGGCCATTTTTGCATCTTCCAACCAGACAATAATCCAAAACACAAACCTCAAAAACAACAAAAATGGGTCACTGAGCACAAAACCAAGCTTCTGCTATGGCCATTCCAGTCCTCTGACCTGAACCCTGTAGAAAATGAGTGAGGTGAACTGAAGAGAAAAAGCACCAACATGGAGCTGGGAATCTAAAGGATCTGAAGAGATTAATGCAGATTAATTTTCACAGCCATCTTTGATCATATTTACCAAGGGTGCCGATATTTTTGGTTATAACTGTATATAGCTGCCTTTACATTTTTAGAAGGGAGTCCCTTGCAAGGGGATCATCATATTGGCCCAGTTTCGCAACCTGAACACCATATGAGATGACGTTATTTCTTATGTGGTCTAAATTTAATTCATCTGAAATGCTGCATATAAATATTTCACCGTGTGTTATGTAAGAAACAGATTATGTTTATTGTACCGTTTGAACAGTTTACATACTGTGAACGGAAAACACAGAACACAGTTAGTTACAGATGGGACGGTCTCAGGGCTGAGAGGGGACTGGATTTGTTGTCATTAGCTTTTATTTTGGGCTATTTACTTATTCAGTGTTTATTCTTTTAATGTTAACGATGTATTAGAGTATGAAACAAACATGTTCCTTCCCACTGTCTCACTCCTTTTGTGCTGTAAAATGGCCTGTTACATTACGGATCAAGCGTTTCAGTTCTGCAGACATGATTCATAAGTTCATTGCTCTATCTGTTTTCTGCTATGTCTTTCTTTGCCAGCATGTGGGTATCTGTCTGTGGTTTATGTGTCGGAGGATATATTACATCCAGAATAAAACTCCCACATTTACTCATGGGAACAACTATGATGTTGCACTCTCTCAGATTCCTGTGCTGTTTTCTCCCTGACAAATCCCCCCCTCTCCCTCTTCCTTACATGCTATACTTTTCTCTCTGTCCAATTCTCTCACTCTGCTGAACACCTCTGAACATGTTTGACTGATTCAAACACAATAATTCCTTAGACTACAGAAGTATATAAGGTTTTTGTACTGCTTTATCCCATGCTTCAGGAATCAAAACATGGAGAGATTAATTAGTGTTATTTATGAGTGGATGACACCCATAAAATGGTTCAAATAAATTAATTTGTTTCAGTTGCAATAGATATATAATCATGATAAAGGCAGAATACTGACCACATGATCATGGACACCATCTTCATGATGATCTCATTAAGGATGTTGAAGAAATCACACATGAGCTTCCCCCTCTCTCCCATTTTCCCCATGCAGATGCCAAACGTGATGAAGAAACCAATCAAACCTTACAACACAGGTGACAAAAATGACAATTAAAAACAGTGAAATTAAACAGAAATTCATCTATTGATAAATCATAACGTTATTTGGTATTCTAATAATGGAACACAAATTTAAATGACCCTTTTTGTATTTGCTGGTAGTTAAAATTACATCTACGCTGTATTTTGTGCTTTAAGTAAAAAAAACAAAAAAACCCTAATATACTCTAACCTAAAACATTCATTCCCCACTTCATTTCCAGTTTTTTCCGGTTGACAAGGATCGGTTCTGTTTGGTTCTGGACTGGGACAGCTACTTTTTTCTGCACCGTTTGAACCTGAAAAGGCAAGCAAGAAACAGATGATGATTACGTAAAAGTGCCAGGACAACTGTCTCTCTCTGAATGTGAGCAAAACTAAAGAGCTGATCGTGGACTTTAGGAAGAGACAGCAGCGGCCCTACACTCCTCTTATGATCAGTGGAGCGGGGTCTCCGAGAACATCTCCGAGAACCTGACTTGGACTACACACATCCAAACACAGGTTAAGAAAGCCAGGCAAAGACTGTACCATCTGCGACAGCTGAGGAAATTCACCAGCAATCCTGAAAACTTTCTATTCAGGGACCATAGAAAGTGTATTGACTCAGTGCATCTCAGTGTGGTATGGAAACAGCTCCAATCAGGACTCCAAAGCACTACAGAGAGTTGTGCGCTTAGCTGAGCGCATCTCAGGGTCTGCTCTCCCCTCTCTGCAGGACATCTACCTCAAACGCTGCAAAAATAGAGCTGTCAAAATCTTCAAGGACACAAATCACCCTGGTAACCGACTATTCACTTTGCTTCCATCTGGTAAGCGCTTCCGTAGCCTGATGGCAAAAACTGAGAGACTTAGGAGGAGCTTCTTCCCCCAGGCCATCAGGCTCCTAAACTCTAACTCTGTGTCATAACATCACTTGACTCCATGTAAATATCACTATATCAATAAGATATTCATAATTTTTCTCTACCTCATATTGCTGCTATTTACATACCCTGGACAACTTTTTGCACATTCCTCTTTATTACTATTTAAGTCAAAAACATACTGACCTGCACATTTATATTTATATTTTTTATCTTTTATTTTATTTTTTCTACTTTCTTTTTCTTAATATTTGTATTCTATATAATGGCACTGTCCTTGGAGCGGACCTGACTTACATTTCACTGCTGGTTATACCCTGTATAATTGTGTATGTAATGAATAAAAATCTTGAATCTTGAAGTGTCCAAAAGAGTTTTGCTTACAGAGTAGTTTAGTATAAATATACTATTAGTAATATTACTACTGCATTGTAAATGTTATTTTTATTATCAAACATTCTATTTAACAGGACAATACAATAAATTGTACAAAAAAATTAAGTATAAAGTATGAGTTACCATGTAATCTATGGTGAAAATATATAGTAGTCAACAAAACTTGTCTATGGAAAACTATTGTTTTGGAAGTAAACACATAACCTTTTATTATACCTTACTAGTCTTAGTCATATTATTGAGTCTATCCTCTGCAATGTTGTTCTCATAAAATGTCTTGACCCACTTCCATTAGAAAATAAATGTATTTTTAGTGTGGCGCTGCTCATGTGATGTGCAATGCAGACATAGCAAACAAACTATCAGACAAAGAGCTTATGATGCAGGTGGAACCGTTGTGAAATGGTGTATATAAAGCTCTGCAAACAATTAGAAGGAACTTCTCAGATGAGAGCTTGGTTATCTGGAATCAGTTTCATACACACCGCAATAATGTTTATTATGTGCTCTGTTAAGAGCTGTCTCTCATAGGTTGACCGTACGTCCTCTTTTTCCTGGACATGATCTGGCTGGGATTTCTAAATTGTATAAATTGTCCAGGTTATATGCGTGTTTGGCTTGAAGCGGTGCTGCGCAGACCGTCGCCACACACAGACTGATCTGCGCAGCACCCCTTCAAGCTGAACACATCTTTTGGCTTTGTTTTCTATTGGTTTCATACTTGATGAAAGTAAATACTGCAAAGAAGTTTGACCAATGCAAGCATTGTACATAATCGACCAATCATGGCACGTGAGAAGGTGGGATCTACAGAGAACCAATGCAAATTTTCGACATTTTAGGCAATTAAGAAATCTCAGCCAGGACACGTCCAGGAAAAAGAGGATGTATGGTCATCCTAAGCCAGGGATACTCAAATCTGGCCCACTCCTGCAGAGTTTAGCTCTAACCCTAATCAAACACACCTGAGCATGCTAATCAGAGTCTTCAAGATCATTAGAAAATCACAGGTAGGTGAGTTTTACCAGGGTTGGAGCTAAACTCTACAGTAGATTGGCCCTCCAGGGAAAAATTTGAGGAACCCTACCCTAAGCATTCAAAAGCTTCAATTATTTAGAATAAATGGAAGAACAAATGCTTCTACAATACTAAACATCAACTACAATGTGAACGTAAGATATTGTAAAATTCATTTAAAAAGAAATGAACATCACAAATATGTAGAGTAACACCTGAATAATGTACAACATTTTAAGCCCAGCATTTTCATTTTATCTTTTAGTTTAGAAAAAAAGCCTTTTTTAGGCCTTTGTATACAACAACCGTAGTAGCACTAAATGCGAGTAAAATTTGGCTCTGGAAACGAAGTTGGATGCAGGAATTCCAACTTACAACACAGCTGAAACTGCAATGTAAAAACGGTAAAAGGACAATAAATGTACTTTTTTATCTGACAGCAGACAGCAGGAAAAAACTATGCTTAAATGAACATAATAAAATAATAATCCATCGTTAGGATTGCAAAATAAATAGGCCACTTTAAAAGAGAAGAGAAAATGATTCTCATATTGTTTGTTGGCTAAACTCAAATTCATCTGTCACTTGTTAGAAGCAAGATAAATTAGGCAGATGGACAGGACAGGTTGCGTGACATGTCCTCATGCTCAAAAACCATGAACAAACAATGTAAAAAACAACAGCTGTGAACCATTAGCCGCAGATAGCATGAAACTATCGGTCAATTGGGATATGACCCCAGGATCCCAATATACATCACAAGCAACCTGCTGTGCCACTGTTCTGAAAGGTTCATTTTCTAAACAACAGAAATGCAGAAAGATGACAAGATGATGTCTCTGTTTGTGGGAGGGACTCGGTTTCATGGTAAACCTCTGACCCCAAGTGCATACTGGGTGATCTTGTGACTCCACTTAAAACTTTCCAAAGCACAAGCACAATTTTTTACCTGTTGAAAACAGGCCTGGACCAGGTTCTCAGGGAAAAGATTTCGGATCAGATCCAGAAAGGCGTCCAGACTGCTCACTTCTTGGTTCTTGGGGGCGGAGTTGACCTGACCGGACCGGAGTTTTGGGTTCCCAGGGTGTATTCCAAGCACCAGGATGACACCCAGAACAGCAGCGATTACTGTGGTGGACATGTAGTACACCATTGCTCTGGTGCCCATTCTTCCACTGGAGCGAGCATCCAGACCGGCCAGGCCTGCGAGCCAGTCAGAAGAAGAGAGAGATCTTGTATCAACAAAGATAAATGGCTTCTGCTTTGGTGCTGTAGACACTCTGTTTCCATTTAGCAATCTTAAAACACAACACATGTGATTAAGGACTGACCTGTGATGAGACTGGAGATGATGAGAGGCAGGATGAGCATCTTCAGCATTCTCATTAGGATGTCTCCCGGAAAGGAAACCAGCATGAGAGTGTTTGTGTCCAGATCAGGAACATAACGCAGCATCATGCCCAGCACGGTGCCCGCTATAACACCTGTGAGAGTGTCGATTACACTGGTTATGTTCGGCTTACTTATTAAAAGGTGTATGGATCATTGTAGGACACTGGGTTTTTCACATGCACCACTGCATAACTGTCTTGTATCTGCATCATCTCAAACTACTGTTGTATAAACAGTGTCACTACATTGAGGCCAAAAAATTTGCTGAGAACTTGCTAGTTTGGTATTTGTCTGCGGTTTGACCGATGATCACAGTTATGAAACCACAGACAAGGTTTATGTTTTATATTTCTAAGAATGTAAGTATAAAAAATGAGTAGATGAAAGCTGATGATAAAGGCTGACAAACTGAGATTAAATTGGTGGTATCATACATCTATAAATTGTTTTTAGACACAAAATAGTAGTATTTTAGTTTTCATGAACATTTCTTTCCTCTTTACTGCTGCTGTGCCTTAAACACCCCCTTTTGCATACGCAATTAACTAATCTCTTCCCGTATATTATCCACAATTTTAGAGATGATGCCATCTCTCCTGCTTTGTCCTTATGACCTCACTGTGACTTGCTAGGTTTTATTAGTTTATGACCACAAAACAGGCAATAAAATGGTAAATTTATTTAATCCCCTGAACTTCCAAGGAAGGAGTCAGACAGACAGATCTAAAGTTGTGTACAAACACTCCCACACATGCATACATGCACGCACACACGAGCACACCTAGTATAGTGAGGGCAAGGAGCAGGTTGCGTGAAAACCAGCCACATTGTTGGTGTCTGTTGTCTTTTAAATCTGCTTCCACTCCATCGTCCATCTGCAATGCTGCACTTGTCTGGTTGCCCAAATGCTTATTCGTCATCCTATCTGTAGAAGTCAAGAGAAAGGGAGAAAGGAAGAAGGAAAATGCAAGGTAAATAAACAGTGATGATCACTTAAACATCCCTACCTTTCCCCTCCTTACCCTTCACTTTATGCCTCCAGTGAACTCAGGCTGTTTTTCAAGGGGTCAGGGGGTCAAATTTTTGCTAGTTAGCACGGCCCAGTTAGACCCTGCTGGTTGATAACATAGACTGTAAAAAAAAGATGGATAATGCTTCTACACTTCTTTCTACTATAGAAAAGTGAAGCCAGAACCTCCCAGTATGGCCACTGTCATCTTGCGCTGATAATGCCATTTGGAGCCCGAGTTTGCTGTCATGAGTTGGAGCCGTGGTATCAAAGTTGCCCCCAAACTCCTGCAGATCCAATCACAAGCTCATAATCATGACACCACACCCCGTTTTTACAGAATTAAATAACGAACTAAAGGCAAACTTATCCACCTAATTGTTCAATGCAGAAGTAAGCCTATGTGCAAGACTTCCAGTTCATTAGCCACTCTAGGAAAATAACGAGAAGAATAACAACGTGCAGTAAACGGTAAAACTGTTTGCACTACAAACCAGTGTGTTCATAATTAAGATAATACATTGCAATTATATGGTAAGACACACCAATTTGCAATATCAAGCTGCAAAATGAGCTGTTTTGTACAACAAAAAGTAGCTGGACGCGGATGAGACCAGAAGCCATAAAACTTACAAATGACCGTGCCTGCTCTTACGGGAAAAATAAGGTGGATTAGAAAAACAAACACTTGAACATACATCAATGTGAGGAGAAAATGACAGAAGCCATCTTTGGGAAAAATTAGTTGAAGTGTAATTTGTTTATTTAATTTGCCTCAAGTCCCATTTGTTTACATAGTGAGGGCAGGGTTTATGACCTGTAAAGCAGCCAGCCGCCAGATGGCGATCAAAATGTTTTGGCTTCACTTTTAAAGGACATGTGCGGCACACTTGGTTGATACCAAATTGACTCAACTCTACTGCCAAAAAGCATTTATCTCCATTGACATTTTGCAATATGTACCCTACCATTTAAAAGTTTGCGGGTCAGTAAGATATATCTATCTATCTATCTATCTATCTATCTATCTATCTATCTATCTATCTATCTATCTATCTATCTGTAGTTTAGGTATACCCTACATTATGGGGATGAAATGTCCCCACAAAGATGGCAATATTCAAAATTCTTTTTTGGTCCCCATGAGGAAAACAGATGTTTTTTTGAAAATCTAAAAAGTTTTATGTGAGGGGTAGGTTTAGGGTATGGGGATAGAAAATAGCATTTGCACAGTATAAAAACCACTATGTCAATAGGATGTCCCGATGAAACATGGAAACCCAATGTGTGTGTACACAGTATCATTTTTTTCAGTGTGTGTGTGTGTTTGTTTGTTTGTTTCTTTACTGTGTTTTTATTCTTTTACTATGAAAATATATTAAATCAATTATTAATGTTAAATATACTAATTACATATCACATAACTGATTATTGCTGAGACTAAAAATGGTCAAATTAAATTTTAAAATCTTTTTGATTAATCTTCGCAAAACAGTTTTGACTGCTAGCTTAGAATAGCTCTAAGTTCTTTAAATAGCCAGAACAAGAAAAAGAACAAAATGCTTTTCAGTCAAGCATTGAGGAAGGTGGTTATGATCTTGCACAGAACATACAGAAGCTGAGTAATAGCCAATAAGATAAATGGGAATGCCAAGGAATTGCTCTCTCCAGGTCTGACAAACTTCCTTCGGCACGCCCGGTTTCTAAAAATTTCTCTAGAAAAATACTAGTGCAATGAGGAAAAACAATGAAAAATATCTTTATCAATACCCCAAGCTCTCTTTCTATCATGCTAATGAGCAGTGTCTAAGCAAAACAATTCACCAGAATGACAACAAACTTGGCGTGTGTATAAAAGTCATATTAGTAATAGAAAAACACAAAGACCACAGAGATAGATGAAGTAACCGCGATGTCTGAGACTGAACTGTAGTTGTGGATGAGATCAACACCCTCACAACTAATGCATTGGTCACAAATGTTTTGCCTCAGCAACACAGGCCTATATTACAGCAGGAGTGTCATAATAGGTTCATGAAATTGCATCTGAAAGCCTTGAATGACCCTCTGCTGTGTTTACGTGACCATGCCGAAACATAACACACCACATTACCATAATTGGTTATTATTATTTTCATCTGTTGCTGTTTATGCTCATGACACTGGAGGCCAATGTATCGCGAAGCCTCATTTGATTGTATTCCTCTTTTTTAATCTTTAAATGATTTATGACTGACTATGACCAAGTCTTTGTACTGACAATCTAAAATGCATAAATAAACAAAAGGCTAATTTGAAACTTCCCAAGCAACATCTGCACCACACAACATGTTGCTTTTCTCATCTGCATCAAGCAGTTGGCAATTCCGTGATCTGTATGATCACCAAAACAGTCAAGCCAGAGATTTACTTCTCGTGTATCTTACAGCTGTTTCTCCTATAACGCCATGCCTCTTTTATAAAGAGAAATCAAATGATGCCGAAACTGGTTCGGTTTGGAAGTCACTGAGATCATCGCTTGCAAAGGAACAAAGCCTTGCAAGAAAACATTATAACCTCCTTCCAATCTTTTAATCTTCTAAACTGCTACTTTTCAAGCGCTCCCTTATACGCACACAAAGACACGCCCATATGTACTCTGTCAAACCTCCATATGGGAATAATACACAGCTCCTGCTCCTTTAGAATACCATGTGACTGCCAAGTGTGGCCGATAAACATTTCATCAGCCTCGGCCCATTAAAAACATCTGCCTGAAGCCAGACACTGATTGAGGTGGGAGAAACTGAGGGTTGAGTAATGAAACATATAGAATAAACACACGTGTTCAGAAGAAAGCAAGAGCTGAAAGACAGAGCGACAAACATCTATGAATTGCATCATCGTGAAGAATAATCTTGTCTCTTTTAACTAGACAAGATAAATACTCACCTGAGTTTCCTGTCTTGGCTTTTTTGCCCTTTCTCTTCTTACTGTTTTTCGGTGCTGTTTGGTTCTGACTCTTTGACCTGCATTTTTCTTTCTTTCTCTGGATGTTCCCTGTCCTGTTCATCTGTTTGTTCTCCATCACAGATTTAAACTAAAACAACAGTTGCTGCTCAAACATAAAGACGGATTGGCAGCACTGCTGAAATGTTTTTTTTTTTTTTTTTGGAGGGGGAGGGAGGGAGGGAAGTCATTTGCCAAGTTTCAATTGCACAAACATAATCCTCTGTGAAGCCTCATGGGAGACGAGAGAGAGAGAGAGTGAGAAAGAGCTTATGACCCGCGAGTCTGTATCCCTAACAATTTTCCCTGAAGTCGTAAGCGTAAACCTGTTTTCACGAAGGTCTCCGCATTCAAACACAGGCAACAACATGCCAGAACTGCGCCTATAAAAATGAAGTGCTGCTACATTCTGCTAATCCCTTTTTTGGAGAGCTGCTTTGTTTTTCAGAGAGGAGGTTACAGGTTGTAACCAAGTAAGTAACTTTAAGTCACACCGCTGGTGGGAGGTCACAATTTTCAAGAAAGGTCAGGATGTTAGTGAAACACTGGAGGAATGCAAGTCAACAAGTAAGGCACAATGACTTCAATTCACGAAAGAAAACTGATAGCCTTTGCAATAATAAAGAGCAATTACTCTCACAATGAAATACATAAATTCATGCGCTCTTAAGCCATGATGCAGGTCTGTAATATCAGCCAGAGTCACAATGCATCCCTCCCCCGATAAAGTATGTGACCTTTTTCTTTTCCACCAATCTAGATTGATTTATGAATAAGAACATGAAGAGGATTGGCCACCTATAATGTAAGAGCTTTGGCTGTCAGTCAGAAGATGATATTAAAGTGTTAGTTCACCAGTAATATCTTCCAATGAAGAAAAAAAAGTCATACAGGTTTGGAACACTGAACAGAAAAAGAAAATCTACTAATGGTTGTCTTCTGGGTTTAGTGATGGGAAGTTCGGATCATTTTACCGACTCGGACCTTTGAGTCTCGTTCAGCAAAATGAACGAATCTTTTTTCGGGTCATTTCGTTCATTTCGTTCATTTTAGCAAAATATAATTCAAATGTTATCTGTTACTTTCCAAACACATCTACTACTTATGCAAACGTTTATCACACTACAAACAATACAAAACTATGCTATAAGAAACAGAAAATATTACTTAATTGTTTACCTGGGTCTTTAGTCTATGATTAGCGCACCACCTCTTATCTGACAAGTGTTCGGGTTTGAGTCGTTCGTTCATCACGTGACAGCCCCATACGCTTAACCAATGCAGCGTGAGCCGGAAAGAGAATTGATTAGTTCATTCGTTCATCACGTGACAGCCCCATACGCTTAACCTCGGTACTTCCGCCTAAGTCAACCGTGACCTTTTCAACGTCATTGCGTATTACGTGACGTCACGAACGCGCATCACAGAACAGAGCAAGGCGAGCATTTGTGCTTATAAAACTTAAACTTTTTTATTTATTTTTGAAATGACCGATCGTTTCGCTAGATAAGACCCTTATTCATCGTCTGGTATCGTTTAAAGCCCTTTGAAGCTGCACTGAAACTGTCATTTGGACCTTGAACCGTTTGGGTCCCAATGAAGTCCATTATATTGAGAAATGTTTTCATCAAAAACCTTAATTTCTTTTCAACTGAAGAAAGAAAGACATGGACATCTTGGATGACATGGGGGTGAGTAAATTATCAGCAAAGGTTTTTTTAAAAGTGAACTAATCCTTTAAGTGGCATTCACACAGGATGTGAGATGGAACACAATGGAATCTTGAGACGTGTTTTTAGATTAACTACTTCTAACTTGACAGTAGCATCAAAAAATGCAAAGCAGACGGTGTGAAGCGCTGAACAAACCCAGATATTGTGCAACAACCAAAAAGCGTCCATCTGGTACATGTGTACAAAGACCAAAATTTAAAAAGAGAGCATATGGAATATGCAAGGAATAATGCATTCCAAAATTACTGCAAAATAAACCTAACAGGGCAATCAGGGCGCTGAGGCGAAGAGGATATTCTGCTTTCCTCACCGGATTAAAAAATTAGGCCATGA
The DNA here is from genome assembly GCF_936440315.1 of Barbus barbus. NCBI lineage: Eukaryota > Metazoa > Chordata > Actinopteri > Cypriniformes > Cyprinidae > Barbus > Barbus barbus. Next base: position 34,407,875 of record NC_136731.1, on the reverse strand, counting down.
AATTTTAATTTGCTTTGCAATTATTTTATACTTTTACCTGTATATTACATTGAAGAAATATACAAATCAATCGGCCTAGCAATAAGACAATTTTACAACAATACAAATGCCAAAGTCCTCTAAGGTCTTGCTACAATCGATCTGTCCATTTTACAGAAATGCAGAATTAGGTAACACAAAATACATTTAGTTTTACATTGCATTTACATTCATGCATTTGCCTGATGCTTTTATCCAAAGCGAGTTATATTGTATTTAAAGTAGGGGAGCACGGGGCACAACCTAACAGTGTTTGACTTTCTTAGTTTGTGTAAATCCACGTGGGGTTCAGAGTATAATTTTTTTATACACTTTAATTTCATACTGGTCTAGAGAAAATATGTTGTGTTGTTTCATAATTACAGTGTATATGTTTTCATTATTTATTTCAAAAGAATGGAAGTGAAATGTGACAGCATGCCCTGTTATTGGGGTACATTGTAACATATGAGGGGCACGTTGTAACATAACCATATGACAGCTTAAAATGTTATCGGATCTAATATATGGCAGATCATTGAATATCGGATCATTGATATGGCAGCTAGTAAATACTGTAAATTTGGTTATGCTATTATGTGTGGAAATATTTAAAACATGTGTGTTAGAACTAACCCCGTGTTAGTTTGTGCCCTGCGCTCCCCTACACATTTTATTAAGTTATTCATTCCCTGGGTATCAAACAGGGGCAGCGCTAGGGGTGGGCTAAGGGGGCTGAAGCCCCGAATGTTTTTATTACCATGTCTTGTGCACATTAAGATTGAGTTTTCATGCGCATTAAAATTATTTCTATTACAAACCCGATTCCAAAAAAGTTGGGACACTGTACAAATTGTGAATAAAAACAGAATGCAATGATGTGGAAGTTACGAATTTCAATATTTTATTCAGAATACAACATAGATGACATATCAAATGTTTAAACTGAGAAAATGTATCATTTTAAGGGAAAAATAAGTTTATTTTAAATTTCATGGCATCAACACATCTCAAAAAAGTTGGGACAAGGCCATGTTTACCACTGTGTGGCATCCCCTCTTCTTTTTATAACAGTCTGCAAACGTCTGGGGACTGAGGAGACAAGTTGCTCAAGTTTAAAAATAGGAATGTTGTCCGATTCTTGTCTAATACAGGCTTCTAGTTGCTCAACTGTCTTAGGTCTTCTTTGTCGCATCTTCCTCTTTATGATGCGCCAAATGTTTTCTATGGGTGAAAGATCTGGACTGCAGGCTGGCCATTTCAGTACCCGGATCCTCCTTCTACGCAGCCATGATGTCGTAATTGATGCAGTATGTGGTCTGGCATTGTCATGTTGGAAAATGCAAGGTCTTCCTTGAAAGAGACAACGTCTGGATGGGAGCATATGTTGTTCTAGAACTTGGATACTTTCAGCATTGATGGTGCCTTTCCAGATGTGTAAGCTGCCCATGCCACACGCACTCATGCAACCCCATACCATCAGAGATGCAGGCTTCTGAACTGAGCGCTGATAACAACTTGGGTTGTCCTTGTCCTCTTTAGTCCGGATGACATGGCGTTCCAATTTTTCCAAAAAGAACTTCAAATTTTGATTTGTCTGACCACAGAACAGTTTTCCACTTTGCCACAGTCCATTTTAAATAAGCCTTGGCCCAGAGCAAACGCCTGCGCTTCTGGATCATGTTTAGATATGGCTTCTTTTTTGACCTATAGAGTTTTAGCCGGCAACGGCGAATGGCACGGTGGATTGTGTTCACCGACAATGTTTTCTGGAAGTATTCCTGAGCCCATGTTGTGATTTCCATTACAGTAGCATTCCTGTATGTGATGCAGTGCCGTCTAAGGGCCCGAAGATCACGGGCATCCAGTATGGTTTTCCGGCCTTGACCCTTACGCACAGAGATTGTTCCAGATTCTCTGAATCTTTGGATGATATTATGCACTGTAGATGATGATAACTTCAAACTCTTTGCAATTTTTCTCTGAGAAACTCCTTTCTGATATCGCTCCACTATTTTTCACCCGCAGCGTTGGGGGAATTGGTGATCCTCTTGCCATCTTGACTTCTGAGAGACACTGCCACTCTGAGAGGCTCCTTTTATACCCAATCATGTTGCCAATTGACCTAATAAGTTGCAAATTGGTCCTCCAGCTGTTCCTTATATGTACATTTAACTTTTCCGGCCTCTTATTGCTACCTGTCCCAACTTTTTTGGAATGTTTAGCTCTCATGAAATCCAAAATGAGCCAATATTTGGCATGACATTTCAAAATGTCTCACTTTCAACATTTGATATGTTATCTATATTCTATTGTGAATAAAATATAAGTTTATGAGATTTGTAAATTATTGCATTCCCTTTTTATTCGTAATTTGTACAGTGTCCCAACTTTTTTGGAATCGGGTTTGTACTTCTTATACTTCTTATTTCTATTTCTTTCCTGTAGCTCAAATAGTAGAGCATGGCGCTAGCAACGCCAAGATTATGGGTTCGATTCCCAGGGAAAGCAATAGCTGATAAAAATATAGAAACTGTAACTTGAATGCAATGTAAGTCGCTTTGGATAAAAACGTCTACTAAATGCATAAATGTAAACGTAAATGTATTAAACCAGCACTTAAACAGCAAAATGCAGTTGCTTCAGGTATCTTTAACTTACTGTAGCCTATAAATTCATAATACCGATATCCCCATCTGACAAAATTAGATTACTGTTACTGTATAGCAACAAATATAGATTTTAAATCATGGTATTATAAACACAGATTTTCTAGGACACACACAAACATTTAGAATGACTAGATTATATGAACAGATTGGTTAGCTTTTAGCATGGTCTGTGGCAGACAGGTGAGTGTCAGGGCAACAAAATTCAATAAACAAGAAGTTAATATTAAGTGATTTAAAATCGTGAAGAAAATATTGTCTTTTTGCTCTATTTCGCAAAAATTGTTCTAAACAAAGCCATGTTGTGCGTCTCCGCACACAACAGTGTTTCATTGCTGAATGAATTTACCTTTTTTGAATGCCTTGAATCAGTGATTCGTTGATCCATTCATAAAACCAGTTTCTTCATTCCTAAATGAATCAGCAGTTTTTAATGAATTGATTGAATAAATGACTCAATGGCTCAATCATTAAGACAATGGCTTGCTGCCACCTACTGGTACTAGTTTTAGTCTCATCTTTAAAAGTATAATTTTTTTTTTTTTTAATCATTACATATTTTAGTGTTCAAATTTTTTGTGTTTATATTTAAAACATTAATACTTTTAAAAAGAAAATGTTCAACAATTACAAATAATATCATCAGAACTATTACTCATGAGTTATTGTGATTTTTATGGGGTCCGGGTGGTAAAAATAATGGATTACAGTGCTGTACCACAATTTGATTGTTTTTTACAGGTCAAAACATGTTTAAATTACATGAAAATAAATACTACAGCACTGATACTGGAAATGAAAATACAGTAATAATACTGGAAATGAAAATACGGTAATAATACTGTAATTGAAAATACAGTAAACCCATTATTATACTGTAAATGCAATTACAGTAATAATACTGTAACCGTTTTTACAGTAACTTACTGGCATCCATCTGCCTGTAAGTTACTGTCAAATTTACAGCAATCTTTTTACAGTGTAGAGTTCAGTGGATTTTAGGGGATTTTACACTCATGTATTGCTATTGCAAACATGATTGATTCTAATAATAGTTTTGTGGGGTGTAAAATCTTTCTTCAACTTACTTTGAAAATGAAGACCAAAAAGAACACATTGCAACTCAACGCTATAATTTCAATTAAACACCATCAAAGGAATTAAATGATAATTGTTCTCAAAAACAAAATAAAATGAAGTCTTAACTTGCTGGTTGCTACAGTACCACATCTTGAGGCAAGGACTATGTATTCTACTTAGACACTATTTATTTCCTCCCCTTACTGACATTTAATGAACATTAGCTGAGATCATTCCTCAAACAAGCAATCAAACAAATACCTACAGCTTAGCCGAACTAAGCTGCTGGACTTTAGCCATCTCAAACAGTGCAGGTTCGGTTTACAGTTGCAAGCTCTTTATGACAGAACAGGATGCTCAGGAACGGAATAGATGAAAAGATCAGCCGCAGGCAAAACTACAGCTTACCAAAAAAAACAAACTCGGTTGGCCTCCTTTTGTAGATCACACAGTGTGAAAATTAAAGATTCTGGGGGTTTTAATCAGTGTGCCAGAAGATGTTAGATAGAGAGATATCACTTTTACTCCTCCAGTCAGAAGACTTGACATTGCGGTCAAAGCAAAATCCCTGGAAGACAGAAAGGCCTAGGGGAATCCTTTTAGAAAGCTAGCCAAGAAGCAAAATAAGCAAGTGAGAAAAAGATTAGTGTAATGGAGATAAACCTTGACCAAGCCTGGTTTAAGAAAATTTAGCTAATCTCCCGATCTTGACCAGCTGATATTAAAACCATCACACAGGGACAACTGCTAACCACATAGCTGGGTTTTTTTTTCTTTTTTTCTAGAGGTAAGTTGGAGGAGGAGGTATGTTTCTTGTGGTTTGGCTGCCCTTATTTGCAGGCGCTTCAGTGATATTGTGTAAGATAGCAATGTCAAACAAAATGAAAAAGTTACATAAACAAGTTTGAACAACCACATTTCTGTCATATTACAGATAACTTTGTCCAATTAGTGGCTTAAACTAAACAGAAGAACTACTGAAGAATAAGACCTAATGGATTATTTTCTGAGGTTGATTGTTTGGTGTGGGCTTTGCAAAGGGATAGAGATATAATCCCATAACTCCCTGCCTCAGTGAGAAAATGGAAGAAACACAGTGACAGACTGGACACCACAGTTGTCTTTCAACCTCACACATGAACTATGCAAACTAGACCCATCCACATAATCTCATTATATATGGAGGGGGTCACATACATTTTCACATACAGATTAATATTTAAGACACTTTGAAATTAAACTATATATTTGACCAGTTACATGATCTTGATGTTGCTAGCAGGCGTTCTACAGTTTGAACTACAGGATTTTTTTTTTTTTTTTTCTTTTAACAGGAAAAATCTCATGTACTATATCACATTCCAAACATCAAATGCAATGAACTATTTTATTTATCAGCATTTTAAATATCTACATACATTTACGTATTTGGCAGCTGTCTATAGCCCAAACAACTTACATTGCATTCACAGTATATGTTTTTTAAGTTCATTCATTCCCTGGTAATCAAACCAACGACACTAGTGTTGTCAATGGCATTTGCTACTGTTTGAGCTACAGGAATACTAAACAAAATGTCAAATACTAATATATATATATATATATATATATATATATATATATATATATATATATATATATATATATATATATATATACACATACATACATGTATATACACACACACACACTATATTGCCAAAAGTATTGGGTCACCCCCTTCTAATGAACATGTTTGACTACTTTAGTCATTTCTATGAGTACAAATCTGAATGTTTAAGCATATAATGGTATTCTAGGGAATTGTGTGCTTCTTTTATAGCAACAGTTTGGACAGGACCCTTTTCTATTCTAACATGACAGTGCCTCTGTGTATAAGGCACGGTTCAAAAAGACATGATTGATTCAGTCAGCGTGGAAGAACTTGACGGGTATGCAGAAAGCCAAGTCCTGATCCCAGCTGAACTCCTCTGGTGTGACTTTATATGCAAACCTTGAGCCAAAAACTCATCACTTATACACACACATACATATATATATATATATATATATATATATTTTTTTTTTTTTTTTTAGTTCATTCACAATGATATTTTAAATACTTTGAAATATATTTTACTTTTTACTCTATTGGCATTTTTAAATGCATAAACCAAACTTAATTATGTTACATTTTCCAATGGGATAATAATAATATTAATAACAATAATAAACTTTATTCAACAACTATTCTGTAAAACAAGTCATAATATAGTATGCAATTTATATTCTCAAGTACGAAACATTATGTTAAGGAAGTTTAGTTATTTTAACTGGACAAAGAGATATAAGAAAATATATTAAGAAGCCATGCATCTTAACCTTTTGCCAGAATGTGAGCATATACTGTGAAAATATGTTTTAGACTGATGTAAAGCAATGAGATGTATTTATACTGTAAAGTAAGATTTATTACTTATTTTGCCTGCATGTGGTTAATTCTGAAAGGGTAAGCTAGCACATCTGCAGGTAGATGTGTGTAAGTCCATCTGGGGGCTTATTCCTTTGCATGTGCTGACGTGTATGGTCATCTTGCTTAACCACACACATCCGTGCACACACACACACACACACACACACAAACTTGCACACACCCTCCCCCTTACCCCTCTATCTCTGACTATAATCTGAGTGTATTAATCTGTTGTTTGAACTCCTTAAGCACAGACTGTCTATCACATCTGCTCGCCTTACCCTGCTAAAGCTTTGCTATTAATAAATCCCCAATTCCCCCTTCTCTGTTTCTCTACTGCAAGTTTTTCCCTAACTGAGCCCCGCAGGAACCCTCATTTTACCTTCCTAAATCCCTGTCAATCTGCCATTAAGCTCCATGTCTGCAGAATCAACTATTTCGTTACTTCATTTCTGAAGCCACCCTGATCTCCAATATGTCTCAATCTAGCGATCTGTCTACGGCTGGTTGACTCCTCTTTTCACTAGTGCCTCTAATGAAGCATGCCTCATTCATAATCTGCACTCTTAAAACCATCCATCATCTCTCTGACACTTCACACTACCACTACGCTCAAAGAATGCCCAACCAGGGCTATTTGTTAACTGATATGTGCTGTTAAGTTTGCAGCAATTACATGTGCAATGACAACACTGAGAGGAATTTAAAGGCAAAAAGGAAACACCATGCACGCTTCAACAATCATGGACGACCGATGATAATCATGAGCAAGAACTCATGTAAAAGGACTTTATGTCCAATATACGGTGTTTTAGCATGCCATAATATAACAAGCCCAATTAAATAAAGCATGAACAAAAATATAGATAAAGTTCTATGGCATACTGAGAAGGTAAGGGACAAGTTTAAACAGAAACAAGAACAGTAACGTGCAGTAGATCATAGTCTTACCTGTGCTGTTGTGCCGTCTCCCATCCAGCAAGATTTAGGCATTAGGAAAGAGACATGTGAAAAGAATTGACAGAGGGTGAGAAAGAGAGAGCGAGAAAGAGACGAGGCAAAGTCACAGTCTTTGCGTCATCTGAGAGAATTCTCAGATTAATAAAAACGGTTTGATTCCCTGAGCCTGGCTTGCTCGCTCAACCTCTCTCTCTTTTGCGCTCTCTCTCTCTTTTTCTAATTTTTACACTGACACTATCCCAATCAAAGCTATTTTATTAATCCTCCAATATCCTGTTATTTTTTCAGCTGTGTATGCTTTCACCAACTAATACATAAAGTAATTCATTGAATTATGGCCTGACAGACAGACAGACAGAGAGATGACAGACAGACAGACAGACAGACAGACAGACAGACAGACAGACAGACAGACAGACAGACAGACAGACAGACAGACAGATAGATAGATAGATAGATAGATAGATAGATAGATAGATAGATAGATGACATTGACAGACAGACAGATATACAGACTGACAGACAGATAGACAAATAGCTAGATAGATAGATAGATAGATAGATAGATAGATAGATAGATAGATAGATAGATAGATAGATAGATAGATAGATAGATAGATAGATAGATAGATGACAGAGACACTGTCAGACAGACAGACAGATAGATAGATATAGACAGACAGACAGACAGACCGATAGATAGATAGATATAAACAGACTGACTAGGGATGTAACGATTACCGGTTTGACGATAAATCATGATAAAATTCCCCACGGTTAGTATTACCGTTTCATATTTTAATTATCATTAAAACCGTATTCGATTACCGTGATTTGAACAACTCGCGATAAATAAATACTGTCCAGCATAAAGCAGAGTTTTCAGTAACAGTCTCACGTGCGCACGGCAGCAGAGTAGTTTCGTTCTGAGTGAAAATAGGGCGGAAAAGCTGGGAGGTTTTAAAAGAGTGCTGAGGGAATTATACAAATGAATATATCAATGAATTAATTATATGAATGTACCTCTGAAGGTTCGGACTGTCTTCAGAAACGATTTGATGGCATTTTGTTCTCATCTTCGCTCCATGTAATAGCTAAAGGAAGTGTTTGCGGAGTTCACGGGAATCAGCTGTAATTCAGCTTTTCTGTATAAAGCGCCACCTGCTGTCAGAGAGTGGATTTACAGACACTTATTTACATTCAGTCTGTGTGCAGTTTCTGTCTGGCCAAAAAATGGACCAAATTTGCATGACCTGCTGTAAATTTTAACCGGTTGATGAAAAACAAGCTTATGTGGTTTCTACACATTTAAACAATTCAGATAAGCTATATGGAATTATTTATGGAGCAGATAAAATACATATAATCATTTATTAATCAATTATCATTTTAACTTAACCCTTTTCTTTAAAGGCTGAAATGTGTGGTCTACCTTTATGTTAAACTTTTTCAAAGCTTTATTTGAACATTTACATTATTTATTTGAACATGCTATTAAACTGGTGTCAGTCAAATTGTCATTTAAAATCCAGACCTCATTGGTAATGTTATTGTTTTAGTGATTATGCAAACAAAAAGTCATTTTATTTGCTGTTTGTTGATTTTTAAGTATGAAACTTGGTGAAGTGATTTATGTGTGGGTACTTTTTGAACATCTCCAGCACATTTTAACAATACCGTGATAATACTGATAACCGTGATAATTTTGGTCACTATAATCGTGATTAGAAATTTTCATACCGTTACATCCCTAAGACTGACAGACAGATAGACAAACACACAGACAGACAGATCAATCGATAGATAGATGACAGAGACATTGTCAGACAGACGGACGGATGGATGACAGACAGATATTGTCAGACAGACAGACAGACAGACAGACAGATACATTGTCAGACAGACAAGCGGATGGACGGATGAGACATTGTCAGATAGACAGATAGATAGACAGACAGACAGACACATGGACAGACACAACCTAATTGGGAATTAAAAAAAAAAAAAAAGCGCTATCATACTACAAGAATGACATCAGAATTTGGAGGATATGTAAATGAAGATAAAGATGGAGAAATAACTGGCATTCTGAATGATTTAAGATGTGGGACAAGTTTTTTTTATAAATGTGTCCCTCTTCTACCCACTGGATGGCGATGTGGCTCTATTTCCTTATATATATATATATATATATATATATATATATATATGAATGATGCTGAGGGGGCGGGGCTTAGGACAGGTATTTGCATATGTAGAATCACATCAAATGCCTCACAACTTAGTCATAGGACAGAGAAAGATTGAGTAACGTTCATCTGTCACCTGAAATCTTCACTTTTATGGCTGTTTGGCTGCTGAGAACCTCATAAAAAATGTGTGGAGATTGAGGCATCACTCAGATTCACAACAATGGTATGATAATACTACACACAGGCTCATTAGATCTCCTGGATGTAATGGTTTAAACACGTCCAGATTCACTGCTGAGAACTCAAAGTGCTCTGCTAAATCATTACTTACAGATGACTACATACTCTGCCCTGAAGGCTTTATTCAGTAGCAAACCAACTTTTTAGGCTCCAACTACTCGCCTCAATTTATTTGATGTGGAAAGAAAAGAATACATAGGGACTCTGTATGCCAACTGTATCAAAACAAACATTGCCGCAGGTTGATTAAGGTTTTCCCCATAAAACATCTGTATGGAATCTGGTAACATTAAGTAAAAGACATCAATTACTCAATATAATACTAATGTTTGCAGTTAATGTCTATATGAACAAAGGCCCTAGTGACTTTTTCCTACTATTCATGACACCTATTATTAGATCCTGTCCTGTCCCAGTTGAATGCAGAGGAAAACTAATACTGATTATGTTAAATGACCCATTACGGTGTCAGATGGTTTTGTGTGTTCAGAGTAAGATAATGTAATAATACTAATGTGATAGTGTTTCTTGGCTTCAATACACTTCTTTTAAACATCTGGCTTTTACAGGGATAGTTCACCCAAAATGAAAATACTGTCATCATTTATTCACCATCCCAGATAACAGGTAACATTGCCAGAACTTCTAACGTTCTGACAAGGTTCTTTCAAAGTTCTTCTATTAACATTAATATTATTTTCATTCAGAGTTATCTTATCTTTAATAACATTTTCAAAACATTAGCACAAAAATATTATTTATACATTGTTAACGGAATGTTTTTTTAAATGAAATTTCTAGATGTTCATCTAGAATTTTTTAAATGTTACTACTTGTTTCAGAATGTTCAGAGGTTATTCAAAAGAAGCATTCCGATGTTTGCAAAATGATAAAAATCACACACACACAGTTGTGCAATGACCAAAAAAAAGAAAAAAAAAAAAAGAACGACACACACACACACACAAATACACAACAAAAACGTACATGTATACATTCCAGTCACTATCACACACCCTGTCCCACAGGACTGACAGATGGAGGGGCAGAGGAGAGCTACAGACCCTGACCATTCCCCTCTCTCTCCTGCTGTCTATTGTGCAGCGGTTGGGCTGTAAGTCTATCTCCTGCTAATTGCCACAGTGGTTCAAACACAAAGTCTGCCGCTGAAACAGTACCCAACAGGGTGTTGTATAGCGAGTAAAATTTACAATGTGTTACATTTCTCCTTCAGCATACAGGGTGTCTACCGCATCAGTCAGAATTTAAATGTTTAAAGGCACATACACATTTCGAAGCACACAATATTGATCATGCTCACTGGAATGTCTATCTATTTTGCTTTTTTATTATTTATTCAAAAACACTGTTTTGGCTATAGTGACCACTGATTATTTATAAACAGTCTCTAATTTGACATCTTTGCAGCAAAACAGTTATTTTTCTGAGGGCACAAGTGATTTTGGTGACTCTTTGACCATTTAGACAGAAATCTTGAAGATTTGAGACAACAGTCCTCACAATGGAAACCGCAACAACTTCCCCAATGAAATACGGTTCATCCTGCCTCTGCTGAGAAAAAGGAGTCACGTATCTCTAAAAGTTGCAGTATATGATACAACTTCTAAAGGAGTCCCAGGAGCTGTTATGAATGGTTTGTATTGCACAGGAGAAAGACAATGGTGTGAATGCTATTAAGACTCTGCAGGTACAATGAGATAAAACATGTCTTATACTTCCTGTGCAACATGAGCCAATTGTTGTCCATCAAAGAAACTTTAGAGAAACAGACTATTACCATTTAATCTGATAAATTCATGCAAATTCTAAACCAACCAACAACTTTAGCAAATAGAACGCTGTGTAACCATATACAGCTTTTTGTTCCATTTTTTCCACAATTAGACTGACACACAATAATATGGAACAGATTCTGTGACCACAGGAGTGCATCTAAAATGGGGCTTGGTAAAAACATCGCTACTCAACTGTTCTTATTCCATGGTGTTTGACACTTTAAATCACTTTCTTCTCCCCATCTCCAGATGCAGTTTAATTATGGGAACTTACATCAAAACCCTGTTCCCCTTCTTTGCGTTTTGACAAACTGTTGTGCTTTTCATCAATGCTTTTATTAGGAAAACAAGATGTGGCTGATTACTTGGTGGCATAAGCCAATTTAATTTAAGGAACAGACAAAGCATAATTAGTTTGGTCTTGTTAAACATGTCAATGCTACTCTGGCTAAATAACTATCATCTGTGCAATTATCAAACAGCACACGTCATTCAATCACCTCTTTTATGCAAACCTTAATGACCGCAACACATTGACAGAGATGATCCACTCATGTATATAAATGGATGGGATAAATAATGTGCTCATTATGACTAGTCAAACCTTCAGCTATCATGTCACAAACAATAGCATATGATACTAACACCACCAAGATCATTGTTTTAATTCCCCGGGAATGCATGAAATGAGAAATTGTATGCAATGTAAGATGAAATGTAAAGTTCTGTCATGAAACGCTAGATGGTGCAGGCTGATGGGTCATTAAAGAAAATTGATGGCTTGGCACAAGCTGATTGGTTCAAGTTGCATTTGCAGCCAATGAGCTTACTTCTTTACATTTAAATGGCTGGTTGGCATTCACTAGAGCTGTTTGCAGCTTTCAGAGTTCCCTCCACCTTCCCCAGCTCCACCTGTATAGATCTGCTACGGGTTATTATATATGTTATTTGTCCAGCAACAGTATGTCTCACAGTGCAGTACTCACAGCACCGTATCGGCATATGAATTGGTAATATAAATTCCTGTACTTACTTTGCAGCAGCAACAGCAGCAGCAGCAATAATCTACAACAACAATAACCAACAACAGCAGCAATTAAGCAGCATAATAGGTCTATTCCGCTAAAACTACAAATACATTAACACTGTCATATCCATTACCATGCTAAAATCTTCAGAGATTTGTCATGATATAACTAGATAAGTGTTTGTCAAATGTGTAAATGTAAACAAAAAAGTTTTTGGTAATTTAAAGGGGTCATATGGCGTTGCTAAAAAGATCATTATTTTGTGTATTTGGTGTAATGCAATGTGTTTATGCGGTTTAAGGTTAAAAAAAACATTATTTTCCACATACTGTACATTACTGTTACTCCTCTATGCCCCGCCTTTCTGAAATGCACTGATTTTTACAAAGCTCATCGTTCTGAGAAGCGAGGTGTGCTCTGATTGGCCAGGTATCCAGTGCGTTGTGATTGGCTGAATACCTCAAGCGTGAGATTGAAATATAATGCCCCTTACCATATTGTGATGCCGTGTCCCGGCGTGACGACACAAAAACAATAAAACCCATTATAAACGAGGCATTTGTTGTATCCAGTGGGGACATAATTACTGATTATAATGATTTATACTGTCTTTTTACATGTCGCGTTGCATCGCACCGCATAAACATTACCATGTCTGCATTTGTGATCGGAAAAACGACAAACAACAAGCGCTACCCTACACTGCTCAAAACTCGCGTTTGAATCATCAGTGGCAAATTCTTTAAATAAGAAAACGTACTTATAGGCTGCGAGTCAGAAGCGCCAGACTGTCCTTGCAAAGTTGGGATTGCCCCACATTATAGAAACAGCCTTTGTGCAAACCAGCATTGTAGGCTACTCTTCCAGGTTCAGGAAATAGTCCTCCATAAAATGCGCTGCACGCACTCCAATGTTTGGGTTGAACTGTTCTGGAACAGTGTTGTAAATGCAGCTTAACCACAGATTTCTAGTTGTGTCCACTTTTGGAAGCCCAAACAAAGTACTTTCGCTTTCACAAGGAAACACAGCATCTCCAGGACATGGCGCTAGTGGCAGCAACAATAGTACAGCGAGAATAATAGTTCCGCCTTCTTTCATTGCGTAAACTTTTGCAAATATTCCCACACCGTGACTTAGACATGTGGGGGCATGTTTTAATAAGCCATTTTAGGGGGGCGTGGTCGAGTCTTAACTTTTATAAAGAATATCACTTTGGTTTTGAGATTTTAGTCTTTGCAACTTCAGGGATCTTATCTATGCACAAACAGCTTGTAACACTCCAAAGAGAAAGGAAAACTTGAAATCGTATCATATGACCCCTTTAATGTTAGAATGCACAATTACTTTGCATACAAAATATACATTTTATCAATTCACACTTTCCTGGGAATCAAATCCATGATTGTGGCATTACTAGTGCTGTGTTCTACTGTTTGAGCTACAGGGATCATTGTAATCTGACTTGATTTCTAATTTGAAAAATTTGACCCTGGACCACAAAACAAGTCATAAGTAGCTCAGGTATATTTGTAGCAATAGCCAACAATACAGTCTAGGGGTCAAAAATATAGATTTTTCTTTTATGCCAAAAACATTAGGGATATTAAGTAAAGATCATGTTCCATGAAGATATTTTGTAAATTTCCTACCATAAATACACTGAACAAAATTATAAACGCAACACTTTTGTTTTTGCCCCCATTCTTCATGAGCTGAACTCAAAGATCTAAGATTTTTCTATGTACAAAGGCCTATTTTTCTCAAATATTGTTCACAAATCTGTCTAAATCTGTGTTAGTGAGCACTTCTCCTTTGCCGAGATAATCCATCCACCTCACAGGTGTGGCATATCAAGATGCTGATTAAACAGCATGATTATTGCACAGGTGTGCCTTAGGGTGGCCACAATAAAAGGCCACTCTAAAATGTGCAGTTTTACTGTATTGGGGGGGGGGGGGGGGGGGGGGGTCCGAAAATCAGTCAGTATCTGGTGTCAGAGATCAGGTTGTCCACTCCTCTTCAATGGCTGTGCGAAGTTGCTGGATATTGGCAGGAACTGGAACATGCTGTCGTATACGCCGATCCAGAGCATCCCAAACATGCTCAATGGGTGACATGTCCGGTGAGTATGCTGGCCATGCAAGAACTGGGATGTTTTCAGCTTCCAGGAATTTTGTACAGATCCTTGCAACATGGGGGCATGCATTATCATGCTGCAACATGAGGTGATGGTCGAGGATGAATGGCACAACAATGGGCCTCAGGATCTCGTCACGGTATCTCTGTGCATTCAAAATGCATCAATAAAATGCACCTGTGTTCGTTGTCCATAACATACGCCTGCCCATACCATAACCCCACAGCCACCATGGGCCACTCGATCCACAACGTTGGCATCAGCAAACCGATCACCCACACGACGCCATACACACTGTCTGCCATCTGCCCTGTACAGTGAAAACCGGGATTCGTCCGTGAAGAGAACACCTCTCCAAAGTGCCATCGAATGTGGGCATTTGCCCACTCAAGTCGGTTACAACGACGAACTGCAGTCAGGTCGAGACCCCAGTGAGGACGACAAGCATGCAGATGAGCTTCCCTGAGACGCTTTCTGACAGAAAGTCTCAGGTTACGTATGTTACCATAGTTCCCTGAGAGTAGGGAACGAGACACTGCGTCCTCTAGGGGTCGCCTTATGGGGGAACGCCTCGGCGTGACCGGTGTCTTGAAGCATATATCTAATCATGACAATAACATTGGCCGGCGACAGCCTATGACGTTACTACCTGCGCGGCCACAGTATAAAAGGGTGCCAGAAGCATGGCACAGAACCTAGAGGACGCAGTGTCTCGTTCCCTACTCTCAGGGAACCATGGTTACATACGTAACCTGAGACGTTCCCTTTCGAGGGAACTTCGAACTGCGTCCTCTAGAGGTCGCTATGGGGAACGGAATACCCACGCCACCATGCTGAGGGGAGTGCAAGCCAAGCACAAAAGGCAAGCACTAAATACTAACTCTATCCGGCTAAGGGAGCTGCCCCTGGGATGGTACGACGGCTATCCCCTTCAGCCAAAGGCCTGAGCTGCATACCCCAGAACTTACCTGTTAGGGGCCGGGCCTCCTGAACCCAGGGTAGAGCTCAAAGGCTTGAAATCAGAGGAAGAGATTCCTTTAAGGGGATACGACCAAGCACTTAGGATAGTAACTAAGGGTGTATTCACACCAGGAAAGTCCTATAGTTCACTTGCTTTGGTCCGGACCAAATAGAATGTTTGTTTGTTTTTGTTTGGTGCGGTTCGCTTTCACACTGCCCTTTTTGCAAGTGAACCAGAATTTGGAAACAAAACCACACGTGTGCCAAGGTCATCCATTCATTGGACAGAAATTCTCAAGCAGGGAAAACAGGAAGTGCAAAAACAGGCTAATCGTGGAGATCTTTCGTAGTGCAATTTTTATTCTTTCACTAATTTGCTGTTATGTATAGCCTACTAACGCAATATGAAGAAACTTATGAGCATCAAATGAGACAATGTCATACGATGTAATTAAGACTTGCCGGAAATAAAATCTATAAATATAAAATACTTGGAGCATATCAAAATGTTAGTTTAAACATTTAACCTAGATAAATGTGCGTGCATATCCAATCGTTTGTGCGGAGAGTGAAAGCTGAAGCGCGCTTCAGGATATCAGTGGAAATAAATTAAATACGCCGTAATCGTTGCTCATAAAGGTAAGAATAATACTTCGTTCGGAACTGTAAAGGGTCTATTTTTATTTGTGTGCTCTCACAATATAAAAAAACGTAGTACTTTTCTAAAATAAATAAAACTAATAGGAAGCGCTTGCCGTCAGTCTTCACAAAAATGAACTGAAACTCTTTGTTGAATATTTTCCTAACATACATGATGAATATATATAGAGACTAGCGTGCGCACTTACCATAACATGGATTTGTAAACACCGTCTTTTCAGATGCTCTGGAGGGAGCAGCATGTTCATAGTTGACCCTCTATGCTGAGGGGGGCAAAGCTAGCTCTACCAAGGCAGAGCTCTAGAGAGCGGAGAACTTAACTCTCAGCATGAGAGGGAACTCAGACCCTCAGAAGGGAGCGACATGCTCATAGGTGACCCTCTAAGTTGAGGGGAGCAATGCCAGCTCAACCATCAAGGAGAGCTCGGCAGGGAGCGGCATGCTCATAGGTGACCCTCTATAGTGAGGGGAGCAATGCTAGCTCGCCCAAAGAACAGCCTACCAGGGAGGCAGGAGGTGGCCCAACAACCTGGCATGACTGCTAACCAGAGCTCTAGAGAGCGGAGGCCTAACTCTCAAAATAGGAGAGGGACTCAGACGCTGAGTTTTGGGAGCGGCGTACCCATAGTTGACCCTCTAGGGTGAGGGGAGCACTGCTGAGCTCAACCAACAAGGACAGCAACCTGACAGGGAGGCAGAGAGGAGCCTAACAACCTGAAGTTGCTGCTCAATGGAGCTCCAGGGGGAACAGGACCCAGTGAGAGGAGTCTTCAGACCCTCGACCGGGAATGGCAAGCTCAAAAGTAACCTCTAGGTGAGGAGAGCACCTCTCCCTCGAGAGTTGAACGCGCTTGCTCTTCACCACACAACCCACGAACCGTGTGAAACCGCGGGTATCAGAACAAAGCCTCCATGCGAGAGAACATGCACTCCTAGTCGTGCTTAGCTTCTGCTAACATAAACAAACAGTCAGTGAAGACGAAGAAGGGGGTGACGTATTTTCCCGGCGCCCCTTTATACTGTGGCCGCGCAGGTAGTAACGTCATAGGCTGTCGCCGGCCAATGTTATTGCCGTGATTAGATATATGCTTCAAGACACCGGTCACGCTGAGGCATTCCCCATAGCGACCCCTAGAGGACGCAGTTCGAAGTTCCCTCGAAAGGGAACTATGTTTTATGTTCATGTACTTGTAATTTATTCTAAATTAATTTCAAGAAAAACTAGTACAACATTTGGTTTTACTTTGAAAAATGTTTTGAGTGTTTTTACTCGAATGTGGTTCAAAAACCACATTGGACCCCACTGACTTTCAGTATATCGAAAATTTAAATAAAAAATCCCTAATCAAAATATCTTCTTTTTTTGTTCCATAGAAGAAACTCATAAAGGTTTGGAACAAAATGAGGGTGAGTAGATGATTTTAAGATAATTAAGATAAAGTAATAAGTTCACCCAAAAAATTAAGTCAGTGATCCCCAACCACCGGAGTGCGAGCCAGTACTGGGCCGTGGAAGATTTGTTAACGGGTCACAAGAACGTTCTGGGAAATATGTGTATGGATATGACACTCAGTTATTTACTGCGCAGTAATGATTGTTCCTGTTATTCTGTATTTTCATTGTACGTGATTGCTATGGAGTAGCAATTTGATGATTTTATTGTTCTGATCTGTCATATATTAGGGATTAAACGGATCGCAGTTGATCCGTGATACGTACGGACTAGACCCCACAGTTATTAATTTTCCTATTTACACGTTCAAGCGATTTTAAACCACAAGAATAAGAAACTAAAGAGAACTCAATTCACAACTCACGTGCTGTTCTTGCATACTCCCAAAGCGCACACAAGTGTAACCAGTCCGTAGTGTAAAAAAGCTTTAAGCAATGCAAGGCCTGCCTCAAAGGCAATCACAGTCTATGCTTATCTTCTCAAGGACACTTCTTGTGAAGATAAACTCAAGGAGTAAAACATAAAGCCCTTAAGACGGCATAAGAGCCCACCAGATGCCTGCAGCGACAGCGGTCCACCACACTGTGCTCAACCAAGAACCATTAGGACTGCTAGCCCCATTTCCATACTCAAATTAATGGTGGAATATTCCAAGCAAGTTGCTTGTTGAATGTATTTCTCTAATGGCTTTCCCTCTATTGGTGTTATGAGGATTGTAAAACGAGGCTGAGGGTGAGATTATAAAAAGGGGCTCTATATGAGATGTAATCTCGGTTTACAGAAAACACACAGCGTGGAGCCACACTTTTACGTGCTTTATAAAGCTGACAAGCTTTTCCTTGTGCACTATCATTCCTTTTAAAGTTCAAGCATTTTTTCTGCTTCCGTTCCATATGAAGCTGTTTCTCATTAAGGATTAAACACAGAGCTAAGCTCTCCATTCCCATAATTAAGGCATTCCTAAAATCAGTCTCCCCTCTTAAATCCTTTGGTCTAACCCTACACTTTTCCCAGTAGCAATGCATTCCACAGATCCGATACCTAGCACCTATCATCTCAAGGTGTGTGAGATTGCGGATTATGTACTTTAGTCTATGTGTTTTGTTAAGAACGGTGCTCCTGTGTTCTTGATCTCCCCTCTTTGACCCTTTTGTCTTACTGTGAAATCCAATTTCAGGCCTCAGTAACCCTCTCTGATCCCGAATACTGAAGAAATTACAGCAGTCGCACTTTTAAGATGGTCATTTAAGAACATGCCCTTAATGGTGCGGGACCTGACACATCAATCAAAGGCGCTGCTCCCTTATCCGATCCATGCTCCCACCTACGACCCCTGACTTCTGACCTCTAGCCTGTCTGCCATGGTGGGTGCTGTTGAGGGCGAACACACATGACGGGGGCTAATTAGGTCAGATTGCGGCGAACTGTGCATTACAGCCCAAATTGGAAACACATGCTGCAGCCCACAGAGAGAGAGAGGGAGAGAGAGAACACTAGGAAAGAGGTACCGGTGGTGCTGGGGGTGAAGAAAATGGGGGTAATGTAAGGTGGAGCGGTGGGGTTCAGTAATGAAGGAGATCTATGAAATTGAAGTGCGTGAGGTGGGATAAAAAGAGGAAAAATTATTTTAATGAATGAATGACACCTCTTTGAGACCATAAATCTAACCTCAAGCTCAAGAGAGCGTCTGTGGACAGGATACTGGTCTCCTTGACAGCTCCGCTATTTTCAATAATTGCTATAATGCTATGTAACAGATTGTAATTGCTTTGATATTTGAGGTTTGAGGTGGGATATCCATTGCCATGGAAATAAATCTGATGTAAACACACACTATGAACAAGGGACAAAGAAAACAAAAATGTACTGCAAGTAAACCTTTCCAAAGTTTGAAAGAAGAATTAATTAATAATAACATTTAAAAGATTAAATAAATAAAGTAAGTATTACATTTGTTCATTACATTTATTATGAATATTATAAATGTAATATAATATACATTAAATTGATTTATTTTTAATTAAACTTTATTATTTTTATATTAATTTCATAAGATTAAAAACAATACAAATTATAATATTTTAATTACTATGTTTATTGTCGTATTATGATTAGTATTAATCATACATATTACTGTAATAATTACTTACATTATTGTTTTAACTGTATTTTTGTGTTTACATTTTAATAGTATAATGCATTTATGAGTTATAAGTTAACTAAATCAAAAACATTTTTGCTACTTTAAACAAAATAAACATTAACTGAAAATAATATATAAAACAAGGACACATTTATCATTTTCATTTAGTTTAACTTTCTAACTTTAACTTTAAGTAAAACTAAAACAAACATTAATAAAAAAAAATATATAGACATATTATTTTCTTAATTATTAAAAATAAAAAACAAAATCGCTAAAGTTTTAAAATTAAAATTAAAACAAAATATTTAAAAATACTCAAACACTATAACAGTTTATCAATGATACTAAAATAACACTGGTATAATGATAATATTCAGCATCTATTTATTGAGTGTCTTTTGCAGAGCTCAAGGTCGTATTATGTGAGAAGGATTGTCTCTTATCTGTGGTATGGTTTCGGCATCTGAAAGATGTGCAATTTTGTCAGAAGCTCCTATGTACGACTCAGTGTCAGTGACGTGCGGTGTGGTCCTTGTGTGATGAGTTGCCCTGTATAGGTGTTTGGGGTGTAGGGTGCTAAAAGGTCTTTCACAAAAACAAGTAAAGCTGGTTCACACTACTACTTGATAAGACTTTTTGGCTGATATGCAGAAATGTATTTTTATCCTTCAACGATAAGGTGTCAGAGCTCTCTGTGCGTGTGTATGTATGTGTTTAGCCATTTGAGTGCAAGTGTGTTAAAGAACTTTTGTACTTCCGTTTGAGTTTGTCCCTTCTTCCCCTTTCTACCTTTGTTCGCCTGTCATCTCGCTCAGTACCTCAGTGACTCCTTGCTCTCAATCTTTCTCTGTTCCTGTGGCTCTCTCTCATTCTCATTCCTTCAATCTCACCAATGTGCCCTGGGGTTGAAATATCTAAGTGCATACGAAACAAGTTCAGACAAAACCAGAGAGACAGAATATTGTTAAGGAGGTAAAGACTGGGAGTGAATGACACTAAATGCCAAGAGGGAGGAACAGCGTCATGAGAGGACAGGAGCAAAGATATGAGGGGGCCGGACCACATTTCAGACCTCACTGGGCTTTGTATTTGTGTGTGTGTGTGTGTGCTCACCTGTGTTTGTGTGTGTTAAATATGAAGTTCCACACCAGTTCCCCATTGCTCATTTGAAAACCTCTTTTCTGTACCCCTCTCGTTTTCTTATTCTCTCCCCCATTTCTCTCATCCCCAAACCCTTTCACGGACAGTCTCACAGGGGCAGGGTTGTAACAGAACACTTCTCTCTTTTGTCTCCTTTCTTTTCCTTATCCTTTCATCTTTTTAAACTTGGGTTTTGGTGGGATGGAAATTTCTGCTAGGTGAAAGGAGGAGAGAACGAGAGATGGAGAACGAGAGAAGGCAATGTAGGTCTCCTAAAAACCAAGGGCTGGTTGGCGGTAGACGCTGTAAAAAGAAAATAAAAAAAATCTCCAGAGGAAATTGCTTTAACAAATTGCCCCCTAATTCAAGAGCTGCACAGCCCCAAAATCCAACCCGTTCAGACCACCATAAACTGACATGAAATACATTTGAAGTGGATCAAAAACCTTTCATCAAAGTTGTCCTAAAACAAAAATGCGTTAACTTTTTTGATCCACTTCAAATGTTGACTAGCTACTGTAGGCTAAATTAAATTCTTCTGTCCGCTACTTTTCGTTACATTTATTTACAACTAAAAGGTCATAAGGTGCAGGATTCACTTGCTTGGGGTGATTAGGTTAAACTTAATTAACTGACAATAAATCAGTTCCTAAGACAGTCCATCCATTAGATTTAAGCCATTTTCCACTCTCTTTTTTCCCCATTCTCAACACCCACCGCGAGCAGATGGTCCTCGTCCTTTTTTTTCCCCTCCACCATAATGTCTTCTTTCACTCTGTCCATTCCTCTTCTTCTAAACCAGCCCTCTTTCACTCCCACTGGCTGTTGTCCCCTCAGCGCCTTTCATGAAGATACCTTACCTTACTTCAGCACTCAAACCTCGTCGGCGCGGGAATTTCTGCATCCACTTTTTGAACTTTTATTTCAGATTAATCTTTGTTCATTTATAGCTCAAAGTCTGCGATTTGTGGTCTGACTGCTGGAAAAGTAGAGCTGACGCTCATGCACGCAGTGTCAGAGGTGTATCATTGCTGCACGCCAATCCTCCAGAAACTCGCGCGTAAAGAAAGACCTGAGATTAAAAGGCGCGTTTTAAACAGATAAGTGTGGAAGTACACTCGACGTGGACCTTCTCAGACTGGACTTCGGAGATGATATGGGAGACTTCTGCAGTTTGAACTAAATGTGAATCGAGAGTTCTTCTGGAAACTTCGTTAATTTTTGCGTGAGACTGACAGACTGTATTATCAATGTGGTGTTCGCCGAAGATACGCGTGGCCCGAGACTCACCTAAACGGTAGGTGCTGCGTGTTTCCAAAGACACTTAAAAAAAAAATAACATTAGCCTACTTCTGATAACAAATAAAGTGGTGTAATGACAGATACAGTTTAATTGGGTTCATTTTTGATACAGTTAATTTAATGTGAAGCAGGTGTTGATCGGACTCGTTGACAGGTTGTCAAGCTTTGGAATTAGCAGAATTCATTTGAGTCGAATCTTTACATTGGATCTGATGAACCGATTCGCAAAATATTTATTTCACTCAATTCAATCCGAGCGAGTCTCTCAGTGAATCGAGTCTCTTTCGATACATGAGCTGATAGTTTGTAATACGAAAACGGCTGGTTTTAATAGCATTTTATTAAAACATCTTTTCCAGCCAGGTGATGATACAAGTATTGTTTATAGCAAATTCCATTTAGATAAATTATATGTTATGAGCCGAATCATGGCTGAAACAAACTGGACAACAAATCACAATAAAAATTTGCATAAAAAATGAAACTGCAATAAACAACAGTTTGTCTGGACATGTACAGTTTTGTTGAACCGGTTAGTAGAGCATGTAATATGAGACCCCATCATCACGTACAGTAATTTAACAGCGTTTTTTTTTCTTTTCTTTTTTAATCTGAAACGATTTCTTCGAAAGAAACTATTAAAAATGAGTTGGACTCGTGATTGTTACCAATCCGAATGAAAGCGATTGTGAGAGCCGTTTGCCTCGGGCCTCGAAAGAGATGACTGAAAAATATTTAGGCCAAAGACCAAGTGTGTTTGAGCTTCATATTTTTTTCAACAGTAGCCGCTAGCGACTCGACAAAACTATAAATTGAATTGCGTTCAGCGGTGCTGTCCCGTCTCTCGCGTGCAGTGTGCGGTTAAATCGACGCTGTCCAGTTCAGGTGTTCAACCTTTGTGTACCTGTCTGTCTGTCTGCGTACCTCGGAAGAAGGTCTCTGAAGTCAGTCCAGCATGCTGTTTAAAATACACAGTAGGTGTGTGTTTGTTTTTGCATTTACTATTTCTCAGAATGACATCTCAAATAATTCAAATCGATTTATTGTGTTATATTATAGAGACTGTCCTTTGGAGGAAGCCTTAAAAAACAAAGTAGATCTACACACGAGAGTAGTTTGTCAGTGTTAATGTGTTTACACAGTAAAGCTGTTAAAGGGTGGAAGCTGGCAGCCATTAAAACAATAATTAACACACATGCACATCCTGTCAGTCACCTGGCCAGCTAGCCTATAAAAACAGAAGCTCACAACCTTTGTTTACTACATAATGAATGTTTATGTAACTGTTTTCTCACCCCTGTGTAACACATAAAAAGCCTCTAGGACAGTACAAGTGAGAATAAACCTACAGGTATTTATGAGAGATCGTGTGAAGTCTTCCTCCAGTTTTCCAGGCAGGGTCTGAAGCAGACTTTGGTCAGAGAGAAAGAGGGAGAGTGTGGATGGAGATGATCCTGAAGTGTGAGGAGTAGTGGAATGTGTTGCTCTGTGTGGTAGCCATTTTCAGATGTGTTTAAGCTATCACAGTGCCTTTGATCAGAAACATCTGTACAGCTGTTTTTTATGTAAATGATTTAGAGACAAAAAATATTTTATGAGAAAGAGGAGGGACAAGTTATGTTTGTCTTGGAATAATAATCGCTGCCTGCCAAGAAAATGTTTCTCTCTCTCTCTCTCTCTCTGAATTTGTGCAGTATCTTATTTAGGAAATGTCTTTCTTCCTCTCTTTCTTTTTTAAACTAATAATAAAGAGGTCAAACAATTGTTTACCTTTTTTCTTTTACCCAATAGGTTTATTTATATTTCATAATTTAGTTTTACTCAACCATTGTGGCTGTTTTTTTCTCTCCATTTGGAGCTTTAAGAGTCCATGTGAACTTCTCAATATATACGTTATGATTGGCATCGCCCCATCCTTCAGTTAAAGCCTGATTACAAAGTCTGCAATAAAGACATCTTCATAAATCCACACAAACTTCAGTGATGCAATTAGGCAAAGTCGAACAAATTAAAAAAACTCTTTGAATAAATTTGAATCTTCTTCATTATTATTTGACTGGGTTTGGACTGGACAGATTGCTAAACACTGAGTACCAATGTGTAAATGTAGCTGGTCATTGCTTTTTATTTTTAACTGGCCAATAAGAGATTTTTGGAAGCTGGAAGCCATTACTGTAGTTCAGTTCAATAAATAGTATTTTTTTGGACTGTATAAAACGTTTTGAGTTCTGAAAGTTATAATACAAATAAATGTAAATGAAAAGTAATTTTGTCATGAAATTACATGTTTAACTTGATTTTAAACCTGTGTCTTTGTTTCATTTTCTCTCCAATTCTTTGTGGCTTGATATGGGAGTTCAGACTATGCTGCGTTGGACGCTTATGGTCGAGTGTATAGGGTGAGTGGGATGATGGGAAAATTCCAAAATTGTCAGTCACGTCAAGTCTGAACAGGGGGATTGTAGAACGTCTGTCATGAGTCACGCTTTTGTTTTCGGATTGGAGAGGATATATAATAAAGGCCATACATCTGCAATAATTGATTTGACAGGCTTATTATAGTGTGATGGCATGAAGTGGTAGTGGATCCTCTGGCTGATTTCCAGTGAAAAATCTTAGAAAGAGGTTATTTATAAAACATGTTTAAAGTTTTTGGTGGCGTGAAGCCGAGAATAGAACGAGGTGGGAGAGCCAAAGTGTTTGTCTAAGGTGGCTTTTTGTCTAGAAGATCGCAGATTACGCTTGTCATGGGGGTGGGAGTAGTGGGTCCGATCAAAGATATGTGTGGATGTGCGCGCACAGGTTCCTGTGAGGTAGAGTGTGTAAGATTGGGTTAAACGTGCGGGTTCATTGTGTTCAGGAGCTTGATGTTTTTTTGTGTGAGGCTGGAATCTCATTTTTGAGCTGTGCGTAAGGTGAGGACAGAAAGTGCAGGGCTACTCTGGATGGCAGAGTTTGTGAAGCATGTCATTGCTGCAAATGGAGCGCACTGATGAAGTGGTTCTGCATGTCGCCCAGCGTCTACGGATATGCCTCCTGCACGTGTGTCTGCCTGCCTACTCTTTGTGTTCCTGTTCCAAAGCAAACATACGCATTAACCAGCAAGTCTTCCTCTCAGGTCACACTCGTACGCATGCACTACACCCTTTTTCACTTAGGTGTGCACACCCACATACTGCCTTCAACCATGAAAAATGCTTATAAATTTTGTTGTTAAGTCATTTTATGCACTAAAAATGCAGGTCATACATAAAATAATTTGAATACAGTTCTTCTATTTTGAGCATGTTTTTGAATTGAATGGGGAAAAAAACCCTCAAGACTGTTTCAAGGTCAGTAAGTCTCTGATTTTTGACCATTTTATGACAAGTCATGATTAGTTCAGGTTGAAAAATGCCATGTGGTGTGCCTTAAAAACTTGATTATTTTTATGAATATAAAAATAATATAAAAAATATATATTTGATAATCATGATCTTTCATTTCAAATGTGTTTTAATATAGATTCATATGCAGGCCTATGTAGATAATGTAGTGCTGTCAAACGATTAATCGCATCCAAGTGTTTGTTTACATAATGTGTGTGTGTACTGTGTATATTTATTATGTATATATAAAGACACACACATACAACATATATTTTGAAAATATTTACATGTATTTATGTGTGTATATATAATTTATATTCATATAAATTATATCATATACAGTCATGGCCCAAAATATCGGCACCCTTGGTAAATATGATCAAAGAAGGCTGTGAAAATGAATCTGCATTGTTAATCCGTTTGATCTTTTATTTAAAAAATTCACAAAAATCTAACCTTTCATTGGATAATATGAATTTAAAATGGGGGGAAATATCATTATGAAATAAATGTTTTTCTTTAATTCACATTGGCCACAATTAACGGCACTCTTTTATTCAATACTTTTTGAAACCTCCATTTGCCAGTTTAACAGCTCTACATTTTCTCCTATAATGCCTGATGAGGTTAGAGAACACTAGGGCTGGGTATTGTGACCAATTCTGCGATTCGATTCTTATTTTTATGGTTTTGATTCGATATCGATTAGCTATCAATATTTCATTTAAAATGTTAGTTTTGCAGACATGGGATCCATATTTTGATATAAATGCTGGTAACTGAAATGCTGGTACTTAAGTTTATTACTGAAATACACATCTACATTAATAATAGGGTGCACACAGTTGTTTTTTTTAGTGGAGCAATTCGAAAGATGGTGACACCTTCAGGACGAGAGGTGAATATTCATATCCTCTTACGTGAAGCACGCGCATTAAGAATCGATTCGGGGATTTCCCGAATCGATATCGTTGCGTTAAACTGAAGATCGGAGAATCGATATTTTTTACCCAGCCCTAGAGAACACCTGACAAGAGATCAGAGACCATTCCTTCATCCAGAATCTCTTCAGACCCTTTAGATTCCCAGCTCCATGTTGGTGGTGCTTCTCTTCAGTTCACCTCACTCATTTTCTACAGGGTTCAGGTTAAAGGACTGGAATGGCCATAGCAGAAGCTTGGTTTTGTGCTCAGTGACCCATTTTTGTGTTGTTTTTGAGGTTTGTGTTTGGATTATTGTTCGGCTGGAAGATCCAAACATGGCCCATTATAAGATTTCTAACAGAGTCAGTCACTTGTTGATTTTTTTTTATCCGTTGTTATTTGATAGAATCCATGGTGCCATGTGTCTAAACAAGATGTCCAGGACCTCCAGCAGAAATATAGGCCCACAATATTAAAAATACAGCAGTATATTTCATTGTACCCATGGGGTACTTTTTATCCCTGTGTGCACCAAACCCATCTTGAGTGTTTGCTGCTAAAAAGCTCATTTTTTTTGTTTCATCTGACCATAGAAGTCTGATAACTGAATATGCTGGAGTTTGTTTTTGGATGAGTGAGGAGAATTTTTCTTGAAACCCTCCCAAACAACATGCGGTGATGTAGGTGCTGTTTGACAATTTTTTTTTTAAGGTTTTCTGCCTCCAAAACTCAACTATTTTCTGCAATTCTCCAGCTGTGGTCCTTGGAGAGTCTTTAGCCACTCAAACGCTCCTTCTCACCGTGCATTAGGACGATATAGACACACGTCCTCTTCCAGGCAGTTTCGTAACATTTTATGTTGATTGGAAATTCTTAATTATTTTTGGAAATGGGAATTTTCACTGCTCTAGCTCTTTTCTTAAAGCCTCTTCACTAATTTGTGAAGCTCAATTATCTTTTGCTGCACATCAGAAATATAATTTTTTTTCTCATTGTGATGGATGATTAAGGGAATTTTGTTTTCCCTCCTATTTATATTTCTGTGAAACAGGAAGCCATGGCTGGATAATTTCATGTTCATAATCACCCTGGAGTGCTCAAAATTGTAAATATGAATGGAAATATACTTCAGGGATATTTTACTCATAAGAATTTCTTGGGGGTTGCCAATAATTGTGTCAAACGTGTATTTGAGAAAAAACATTTATTTCATAATGATATTTCCCTCCATTTTAAATTCTTATTATCCTATGAAAGGTTAGATTTTTGTGAATTTTTTAAATAAAAGATCAAAAGGATTAACAATGCAGATTAATTTTCACAGCCGCCTTTGATCATATTTACCAAGGGTGCCGATACTTTTGGCCATGAATGTATAAATATATTTAATATATAAATGTAACATGTTTTTTCTTAAATATAAATATGCACATGTGTATATTTATATCTACATAAAAAATATACACAGTACACACATATATTATGTAAACAAACTTTTATTTTGGATGCGATTAATCGTTTGTTAGCACTAATATAATTACATATTTTAGGTGTATATAAATGAATTTAGTTCATTTATTTAATGGTTACACCACATGACATTTTTAGAGTCATTATATTTAATCTTTTCTTGAAAATGGAGAAAAAGATTTTCAAAACCATATGAAACCAACATGAGTGCAAAGAGTAAATTTCTAAAAACTTGCCTTGTGTGTTTCAAACAGGATTTGTCCTTTATTGGACTCATTGGTCGTTGACCTTTTAATCTAAACGTAGTATAAATATTGTGAAGCAATACCTAAATATTGATTCTTCCATGCAGTCATATATGTAACTTCATTTCAGCTGTCAGCAACATGCTGGGATTTAGTGATACTTGTTTTGATATTGTAGTATTTTGTAGTTTGTGAGACAGTATGAAGGTATGTCAGATGCATAAAATATGATTCTGTCATTATTTACGGTTGTGAAAGACCAAGGTTATAAATCTCTGTGAACATACCTGCAATACTTATCTTACGCACAGCTCCCTTAAGCAAGTATATTTGCATTTAACAGACGATAGAGCCTCATTTGCACACAGCACACCTGTTACTATGTTGAACGTAAACAGGAAGTAAGCACTTATACATGTAGTGCTCCATGTCCTGGCATGCATATATATAGACTTGGTGGCATTCTTTTGCTGCGTGTGACCACAGGCTCAGTAGTGCATTGTGTGCGAGTGCGTGCGTTCGTTTGGTTTGAGTGTTATTAGAAAACAGTGTCCGGGGCGGGGTGATGTTATTATGAGTGTCCCAAGTGGTGATTTTGCACTTTACACACAACCTTTCTGTCCACCCACTCTCTCACTATGAGCCTAATGATTATCTCTTCTCAAACGAACAGTCACTTGACTCTGCGTACACTGGCTTTACTCGCCCTCGACCCCCTCCTTCTAGTGTGTCCCGCCTGGGGAAACCCAGGAGGAGTTTTCTCAGTTGAAGACACATCACTGACATTCTGAGCATTCTTCTTTTCTTGAACTCTCTTTCTCTCTAAATGCCTCTCCCTCCCTCATCTCTCAGCACAACAATAACAGGATTGGTGAGTGATTTAACATTGGGCAGGTTGACTTCATCCCTCACTTTATCATCAACAAGATGACACACTCTAGGTCTGTGTGGTCACATTTCTCTTGTCAAATACTTACTTTAAAGCAAATTTTCTAAATTTTAAGTAGATATGTTGGAGTTTTTGTTGCCGTTAAGAGGATCACACCTCATGTCTTACATGCTTTATGTAGTTTGCACTCATTTTTGTATAAATTTAGTATAAATGTGCAATTTTTAAATTGAGACTTATACATCATCTGAAAGCTGAATAAATAAGCCTTCCACTGATGTATGCTAACTTGATTTGTTAGGATAGGATAATATTTGGCTGAAAATCTGGAATCTGAGGGTGCAAAAAAAAAACATCTAAATATTGAGAAAATCACCTTTAACGTTGTCCAAATGAAGTTCTTAGCAATGCATACTACTAATCAAAAGATTTGATATATTTACGGTGGGGAATTTACAAAATATCTTCATGGAACATGATCTTTACTTAATATCGTAATGATTTTTGGCATAAAAGAAAAATCGATAATTTTGTTATTTTGATAATTTTATTGCTACAAATATACCTGTGATACTTATGACTGCTTTTGTGGTCCAGGGTCATAAATTGTGCCTATATATAATATATACCACCATTCAAAAGTGTGGAGATTTTTAAAGATTTTTTGTCCACTCAGATGCATTAAAGTGACAGTAAAGACAAATATTTCAGAATATTTCAAATAAAGGGTTCAAGTTTAATTCTTTCTATTCATCAAAGAATCCTGAAAAAATATATGACTGTTTTGGTTTCCACGAAAATTATAAGAAACACAGATTGAGCACAAAATCAGCATACTAGAATGATTTCTGAATGATCATGTGATACTAAATATTGAAGTAATTGCTGCTTTTCCATCACAAGAATAAATTACATTTTAAAATATAGTCCTATTCAAATAAGTTTTCACAAAGTCAATAACATATTGTTCTGTCAGGACCACTATTGTCAAAGATGATTGAACAGAACCAACAAAAGTATTGCAGATTTGTTAAGAAGTTAATGTACAGTAATTTTATGTACAATAATGTGAATCAATTTTTTGATTCAAAAAAGAATCGGAAGGCTGGATCCAGACTGACAGAGGAGGAGTTGGGGATGGAGGAGGGTAATTTGCTATTGAGCAATGCGAAAACTGCTGATAATACTGAGGACCTTATATATGGATGCTTAGGTGTCGAATTCCTATAGGTAGATGGGGATCAGCTGAGAGTCAGCTAATGCGAGCTTGACTAACGTGACCTGCTAGAACTAACGCTACGCTTGATTATTTTTGATCCCTTAAATGCCAACTTTTGTCAAAAAAAGAAAATAAATCTTACTGACCCCAAATTTTTGATCTTGAACAGTAGCATGTGTGTATTTTATATAATGTTTGATGATATTTTGGTTAATCATTTCAACCCTCTCCTCACAACTTTACATGAATATTATTTTGATTGTACAATGTGGCAAAAAACTAAAAAAGACAAAAAAGTGCCAATGATGAGGCACATTTATAATTTTTGATGTGATGGTTTTGCTTCCACCTGGTGGTTGGCAGTAGTGCTTGAGTGTCTTCTCATTAAGTGCTGAAAGTAAAAGGAAGAGCGTTTATCATCCATCATTGTAGTTTTACTCTGACCCCCACTAAATAAGCACATAAATCACTACCACTGGGCCGGTCACTACCCAGTAGCTTGTCTTAGGTAGAAGACTGCTGAACTTCGGCGTTCCTGTCAATAAATAACCCAAATCTCTGAGGTATTCTCAGTACTGCTTAGAGTCATGTTACAGAAATGTGTGAATATGGGATCATCAGGTCAAACGTATGGAAGAAAGTATATAAGACAAGCTTGAACAACAACAAAAAAGATGAAAAGAGCATTTATTTGAGGCCCTAAGCAACGTCGTTGTCTTTTATTTATTTATTCTGCAGTAAAGTGACATCTTTTTGTTTGGCTCAGTCATGCTCATAATCTGTGAAATTTACAACCTTTTCCACACATACCAGGGTTGTTTGTGGTCTCATGTGAAACTAGGCCAGCACCAGACCAACACTGTTAGTGGCTTTATTTCAAACAGAGCTTTGCCAGACGTCGGCTAGCCGGTAACTTCATGTCTGCACCAACCAACAAGAGCAGGCGATAGTGAAGCAAGTTTGCAGCTCGCCGGCTCCACTCTCCCTCTGCACTGAGACATGAATCTGCTGCTTGCAATTTTGCATGTTTTTTCCACTAGCATACGCCAAAGCTGTAAAGCTATAGTTTTACATTTTTAGGCTTATTTTACCTTATTTTTATGAGCTGGCATTGAGCCTGTTCTTTTGAAAACCTGTTTCCGCCTCAGAGTAAAAAAAGTATACAATGGTAATTGCGAATTTTATCTCCCAATTGTGCTTTTACATCTGTGATTTTATTTCTTATTCTGAAGTCAGCATTAAATGAAACACTCCCTATCTATTTTCCATATGCATATATTTTCTATATGGATCTTATTGTGAGCAATTCATCCATACATATGTTTTTGTTTTGTTTTTTGGTAACTTTTCAGTTCAGTTCAACTTTATTTGTATAGCGCTTTTTACGATACAAATCGTTGCAAAGCAGCTCTACAGGAAATTAAGTTTCCACAATATATTTATATATTGTATATTAAGGGGAAGTGTATATATATAATATATTTATATATTAAGGGGAAGTCGTGGCCTAATGGTTAGAGAGTCGGACTCGTAATCGAAAGGTTGCGAGTTCGAGTCCCCGGCCGGCAGGAATTGTAGGTGGGGGGAGTGAATGTACAGCGCTCTCTCCACCCTCAATACCACGACTGAGGTGCCCTTGAGCAAGGCATTGTCTGTTGTCTGAGCGTTGGCATCCTCTGAGGTCCTCTGAGGGGTTGGCATTATCTTTTGTCAGGTGTTCAGTCATCTCAGATCATTTAAGGGTTGGATCCAGACTGAAGCTTCTGTCATTCCTAGTTACCACGGGATGTTAATCCCGTGACAGAAACCGAGAAACAAATAGAGACATAATTAGCGTAGCTGCTGTTCCATCTAAGCAAAAATGATTTGTTCAACCCAAGTTAAAGAATAATAATAATGTACATTGGATCAGATATAACTGCAGTACAAGATTATAAAATGTATTATGTGAATGCTTGGCTAAAGAGATGTCTTTAATCTAGATTTAAACAGAGAAAGTGTGTCTGAACCCCGAACGTTATCAGGAAGGCTATTCCAGAGTTTGGGAGCCAAATGTGAAAAAGATCTACCTCCTTTAGTGGACTTTGCTATCCTTGGTACTACCAAAAGTCCAGAGTTTTGTGACCTTAGGAAGCGGGTTGGATTGTAGCGTGGTAGAAGACGAGTTAGGTACGCAGGAGCTAAACCATTTAGGGCCTTATAGGCAAGTAATAATATTTTGTAAATGATACAGAACTTAATAGGTAGCCAGTGCAGAGACTGTAAAATTGGGTTAATATGATCATATTTTCTTGACCTGGTAAGAACACTAGCCACTGCATTTTGGACTATCTGTAGCTTGTTTATTGAAGATGCAGGACAACCACCTAGCAGTGCATTACAATAGTCCAGTCTAGAGGTCATGAATGCATGAACTAGCTTTTCTGCATCAGAAACGGGTAGCATGTTTCCAAGCTTGGCAATGTTTCTAAGATGGAAGAATGCTGTTTTTGTAACATGGGAAATATGATTTTCAAAGGACAAGTTGCTGTCTAATATAACACCCAGATGAGGGTGACTTTAGAGGACGTAACCGTACATCCTTCTAGTTGCAAATTGTAATCCAAGAGATTCTGTGTACTGTCTTTTGGTCCAATAAGTAATATCTCTGTCTTATCTGAATTTAATAGGAGGAAATTATTGGTCATCCAATCCTTTACATTTTTTACACAATCTATTAGCTTAGTTTAGAAGTTTCATCTGGTCTTGTTGAGATGCATAGTTGAGTATCATCAGCAAAACAATGAAAACTAATCCCGTATTTTCTAATAATATTACCAAGGGGCAACATGTATATTGAAAATAGCAGAGGACATAGGACAGATCCTTGTGGTACTCCATACTTTACTGGTGATAATTGAGATGACTCCACATTTAAATTAACAAAGTGGTAGCGATTGGACAGGTAGGATCTAAACCATCTTAAAGCCTGCCCTTGAATACCTGTATAGTTTTGTAATCGATCTAGGAGTGTGTCATGGTCTATAGCGTCGAACGCAGCACTAAGATCAAGTAATACTAGCAATGAGATGCAGCCTTGGTCTGAAGCAAGAAGCAAGTCATTTGTAATTTTAACAAGTGCAGTTTC
This sequence comes from Barbus barbus, assembly GCF_936440315.1. Classification (NCBI taxonomy): domain Eukaryota; kingdom Metazoa; phylum Chordata; class Actinopteri; order Cypriniformes; family Cyprinidae; genus Barbus; species Barbus barbus. The sequence continues at coordinate 34,374,401 of NC_136731.1, read as the reverse complement.
TGTGCTATGGTGAGGCCTGAAACCTGACTGAAATTCTTTATAGAGAGAATTTATTTTTGCAAGAAGGCGCACCATTGAGCAGACACAACTTTTTCAAAAATTTTAGACATAAACGGAAGATTTGAAATGGGTCTGTAATTTGCCAGTTCATTAGAATCTAGTTGTGGTTTCTTAATAAGAGGCTTAATAACCACCAGCTTGAATGATTTTGGGACGTGACCTAAAGGTAACGATGAGTTAATGATATTGAGAAGCAGTTCTTCTGCTACAGGTAACCACTTTGTCAGTAATTTAGTGGGTACAGGATCTAATAAACATATTGTTGGATTAGATGCACTGATAAGTTTATTTAGCGCTTCCTGTCTTATAGTTGTAAAGCACTGCAGTTTTTCTTTGGGTGCGATGAATGAAGCTGAAATACTAGACGCAGTAGAATCTACATTTGATATTGTATTTCTGATGTTATCTATTTTATCAGTAAAGAAATTCATAAAGTCATTACTATTAAACTGTGAGGGAATATTTAGATCGGGTGGCGTGTGTTTATTTGTTAATCTAGCCACTGTGCTAAATAAGAACCTTGGATTGTTTTGGTTATTATCTATGAGTATGACCTTCCAAGTTAGTTTTTCTCCATTTGCGCTCAAGATTACAAATTTATTTCTTGAGAGAATGGGTATAACTGTTGTACCATGGCGCAGTACGTTTTTCTCTGACCTTTTTCAATTTGAGGGGGGCAGCAGCTTCTAATGTATTAGAGAAGATAGTGCCCATGTTGCTAGTCATTTCGTCTATTCATGTGTATTTATAGGTACACAAAGCAGTTGAGAGAAATCAGGCAGGTTATTTGTGAATCTGTCTTTGGTGGCTGGAAAAATAGTTCTGCCCGTACGATAACGCGGAGCCATATAATTAATATCAGTAATATGCAGCATAGACAATACAAGGAAATTATCAGTAACATCATCACTTTGAGGTATGATATCTATATCGGTAAGATCAATTCCATGCAATATAATTAAATCTAGCGTATGATTAAAACGATGAGTGGGCCCGGTGACGTTTTGCTTGACTCCAAAAGAGTTTATTAGGTCAGTAAATGCAAGTCCTAACGCATCATTTGCATTATCAACATGAAATCTGCTAATTATTTTAGGAAATCTGTAAATGGCCCTGGCGGTCTATACACAGTAGCCAGAGCAAGAGACAGGATCTTCTAATCAAAGTTTCAAATGGTCTTCCGGTGAAACAACAGACTTCTCTCTAGTGAGAGATGCTGGACTTTTCCAGTAAACTCCATCACTTTATTACAATTAACAGCAAGCTTGCATTCAGATCTGCTTCCATCCACTCAACAACCGTTTGAAAGAACTAAGCAATCAATCAACAGTAGGACTGCAAAAAGGTGGAAAATTTCCAGTCAATTTCAGAAACATTCCAGAAATTTTTGGAAAGTTTACAGAAATTTACCAGAAATTTTCCACCCCCTTTGCAACCCTAATCAACAGTTACCCTTGGACAACTGTAGGTAATCGATAGATGCGTAGAAAAAAACAACCAAAAAAACAGGTCCAACATCAAAGCAAAAAGAATAAATCCCGCACACCCTCTGCACTTGCAATTGTATCAAAATATATGATGAGGTAGGCTTAATAATGCATAACACCATTGATTTTGATTGGTAATGGTGTGTCCATGTAATGCAGTTGTTTTTAAACTGAATTGTCAGAACTGTCTGTATATGCCTGATGAAGGGGACAGAAACATTGTGAGTGAATACGTTTATATTTTTATACAATTGCAAGTGCAGCTAGTGTCCAGGATTTATTATTTTTTGTTTCGATAATCTGTTACAATTTTGTTACTCTAATATTCTAAACATTCCAAAGTAAATACTTGTGATGTCACTGTTCTTCCTCTTTATGCGCTTTCTAATTCTTGCTTTTTTTTTATCAACTCATAGTTGACACGTCTTGGGAGTGATGCACTGGCTTCCCCTGGTTGCCATGGTGATCGCCTCGGCCCTGCCTTTCCCTCAAAGTCCTGTGCCCAGGCTTGTTGCCGCAATGATAGAGCCTAGCAGAAATGACAGCAACCGCAGCAGCGTCCCGACAGCTAACATCAGCATGATGGACCACAACTCTTCTCACAACAACTACAGCACACATGACATAGCTCCTCACAGAACAGTCAATAAGCAGAGCACGTTTGAGGAGGACCATATATCCAAAAGTAGACCAAACCAAGAGAATCTTCAAACAGAAGACATTTTTGTCAATAACCCAAAGCAGGACCACACAGGTGGAGGTAGGACTACAGGAGCAGATGCCTCCAGGCTGCATAATCCTAGGAAATACAAATCACAAAAAATAGCCAGTTCCCAAAGCAACAATATTCTCAAGGACTATCAGCTTGAACGTAGCCAGTTTCATGAAGAAAGCAGTATTGAGGCAGAGACTTTTCTTAAAGATGACAAGAACGCAAGACGTAAACTGAAAGACGGGCCTCTTGATCCGAGCTCTCCAGTGCAGGAACATCTGGACAAAGCTCAAACGGATGCGAAAGAGTTGCTGCAGCAATCTGGAGGTTTTGGAGCAGAACCAGGGTTTGGGTTTGATGACATAGGCCTACGAGAAGAAGATCAGCTGCTTTTGCTGGATGCCCATCCACGGGTACTCTTCTCCCCGGCCCTTTCCCCACCCAAACACCCGCCACTGCTCTTAATGCTGGAGTTGGGCTTATTGGCCAATGACGCTGACGACGAGGAAAGTCACATGATGGATGCTACCACGTCCGGTCACGGAGGCGACAAAGAAACATACAGGAACTTACTCTTGGGTCTCTCTGATTCTGACGGCCCCGTTCCAGGTGTCCGCCGCAAGCGTCAAGCCGCCCACAGCGCACAAGGCATCGAACGCTCTGTATGCGAGGCCGAAAGCGGGTGGGTGACCAACAAGAAGATGGCGGTGGACTTCCGGAGCAACACCGTCACTATTCTGCAAGAAATCCAGACCCAGACTGGGCCGCTCAAGCAGTATTTCTACGAAACAAAGTGCCGTAAGCCAGATCCAAATAGGAACGGTGAAGTGCAGGCGGTGGAGGGGGCCAGCTGCTTGGGGGTGGATAAGAAACACTGGATGAGCAGGTGCGAAACCAAGCAGTCGTATGTACGCGCACTCACCTCGGATGAAACCAAGAGGATAGGGTGGAGGTGGATCCGTATTGACTCCTCCTGCGTTTGTGTGCTGCTCACTAGAGGAACCTACTATACTGAGAAGAGGTTGGAGAGGGGAAGAGAGCGAGAAAGCAAAAGGTACAGATAGCTTAGACTGTCTGAACAAAGGATTTACACAGAGTTGAAAGATCATGTGAATTAAAGAGCGTTTAAAGGAGTGTATCTGTTTTGGTCCACTGTGTGGGGGATATTTATTTTCCAGATGTTCCTGCATCTCACTTGACAAAACCTTATCGCTGTACCCCCAGTGTCTCACTGAGGGATAGTCATGTAAATCACCCTCGTGTTGCTCAAAACCTGTATGATTTATTTTCTCCTGTGGAACACAAATGAAAACAGTGGTAAAGTTTTTGGACACCAAGTCACTCGTAAAGATGTTTGAATTTCATCGCATTAGATACTGAATATCAAACCAAATGGCATCTGCAAACAAGTAATGCTATAGCTTTTCATTTTTCTGAGCCACTTTTTTTAAAGTTATTTTTATGAAGTCAGTTCTCAAGTTTATGCAGGTTTTCTAGCAGAATAACTGCTGGTGTAGTTCATTTTAATAACATATATGAGATGTTACTTAAGAGTTTGACTCCCAAAAGGACTTTTTGTCTTGAGTTTGAACAAGATTTAAAGACTAATAACGATAACAAGTGTGCATGTGGGATGTTTCTTTAAAAATACATCTGTTTTGATATTTTCACATGTAATGCAAAAAAACTTTAGACATTTTTAAATGTGGCTTAAGTGTCCAAATACTGTATATTTAGTGCATTTAATACAACAAAGCCTGCTGACTTTCAAATTGTTGTGCTATGAAAATGGTCCATGGTTATATAGACTATATCAAAGTCCCTTTTAAACAAATTCAGTTCACTCTGCAGTCATATTTGCAATGCCTCCAGGTGAGCATTTTAAAGGATTAGTTCACTTCCAGAATAAATTCTTTCTGAAAATGTACTCATCCCCCTGTCATCCAAGATGTTCATGTCTTTCTTTCCTCCACTGAAAAGAAATTAAAGATTTTGAGGAAAACTCCTTTTCTCCATTTAGTGGACTTCAATGGGTTGAAGGTCCAAACTGGAGTTTCACTGCAGCTTCTAAGGGCTCTACATGATCACAGCCGAGGAATAAGGGTCTTATCTAGCAAAACGATTGGTCATTTTCTTAGAACAAGACAAATTTATTTACTTTTATCTATTTATCACAAATCCTCATCTTGCACTAGCTTAACTTCACACAAGTTGTAATCTTCACACATTTTTAATCATGTTGGAAAAGTCACGCGTGATGTAGGTGGAAGTACCAACCCAGTGTTAACAAAGTGAACGTCAAACACCCTTTACCAAAAAAAGGTCAAACAACGATGTAGGGTGATGAATGAAGGAGAAAATGAGATGGAGTGAGGCCCTAGCCTACCTTTTTGAGCCGAAGTACACAGATGAAGAACTAACCACATGTGACCTTTCCAATGTGATTACGTAATGCGTGAAGTCACGCATTCACATCACAAAGCTAGTGCAAGACGAATGTTTGTGGTTAAAAAGTGTATATATATATATATTTTTTTAGAAAATAAATCATTTCGCTACATAAGACCCTTATTCCTTGGCTGGGATCATGCAGAACCCTTTGAAGCTGCAGTGAAACTGCAATTTGGACCTTCAACTCATTGATCCCCATTGAGGTCCACTATATGGAGAAAATTGAATTTTGGATGACATGGAGGTGAGTAAATTCTAAGGAAATTTTCATTATGGAAGTGAATTAATCCTTTCAGGTATGCAAGACAAGCTCCTACCTATGTGAAAAGAGAAATACTAAAACCCTAGAAAATAATGGCCAAATTAACAATTAATTAACATATTTCAAGACAGCAAACAAATCTGACATGAACTGTCCCATCAATGCTGTTTCTTAAGCTCGAATAGCATTTAAAAAGCATATATTTAAGTTTGTCCTGCAGTCCCAAGAGCAAGTCTCATATTCATGTGAAAAATGGAGATTCTAATAGCTCTTTAATTTGACTCACTAGATTACTAGAGCTGCCATACTGTGTTGCCATTTGCCCATTCTACAAGTGAACTGTCGGGTAATAATATACAGTCTTTGAGGTTGAAATTCAAGGTTTTCTAGGTGCATTCACTGTAAGTTATTTGGTGTTTCATGAAACAGTATACGGGTTTGAAGTGATACGAGGTGACGATGAGTTCCTCCACTCTGCTGTCATTCCTCCGGTCCATATCCATGTCTCACTAGGCCAGTGTGTAAACTCACACAAACAAGAAAACCTCAATACCGAGATCGTTTTTTGTTTTTTCTCGTACTTTTCGTATACTGTTGCATTTGTTTTATTGTATCTATAGTATACAGACAATAAGTTATTACTGTTGAATTAGTATGTAAGCGTAAGTACTTGATATTAATATATTTCTTTATAAATGTACAATATGTGAAACATATACATCATGCAAATATGTGTATTTATAATAACCAAAACCAATCTGAGCAGTATAGAGGTCAGCAGAAGTTGTAATTGCAGATGAAGGCTTTCTCATAAGTGTCCTTCAAATGACTGTCTTCGGATTCAGTGTCAGCTACTTATGGTTCACCCACGTACTGTTCACTCAGCAAATGTTACAGAAATACAAATGAGTGTTGGATGAAATGAACTTAGGTCCAATTCCGCGGTTACTGTATTAAGAAAGCTGTGGAAGCCAGTACATAGAGTTTGATGTCATTGTTCACATTGAGTCACTGTAATAAAGTATTATGTAATCTTTGTAAGGTAGATACTTTTGTATGTTTTTTTACAAAGTAGTTGGAAGAGCGAGAGGGGCTTTAGTAAAATACAAAGTGGAATATATGAATATGTGATTGTAGTTCTATTTGTTTTGTAATAAAAACCAAGAAGTACCTTGATTTGCAGTGGTGGACTTCAAACAAACGTCTCCTCGCACACAAATTAGCATCTGAAAATCACGAGCACGCCGAACTCTTCAGTACCATTAGGAACACTTTATTTTATTTTGATTTTCATCATCATTATTGTTTATTTTGCAGACATCATTTTCAATTTGAATCACTGTCATCCTCATCAACAGTAATGGTTTGTTTTTAAATCATAACACAATTTTGTCAAAATTTACACATACAAGTAGCATATTTTAATGACCATGTTTTTTTTTTATATTTCATATTTACGCTTTAAACTAGATCAAATTAAATTAGTCAGAATTATTAAATGAACATGTACATACAGTTATTCAATACATAAAGAAAATAAATATAGTTATCATAAAAAATAAAAATGAAAATACACACATTTTACAAATTGTTCCCCAAGCTCTTAACCTCATATGTTAATGTACACGTAATTTTTATTTTTAACTTCATATTGTCTTATTCCCCGAAGGTTTTAGTTCGTTGTCGTCTTGGTTGTTTGACATGCATCGCAAGACAGAAGCTAAACGTTTTCTCTCACTTTGGCCCTCCCTCCCACCCCGTCCCCCCGTTTCTCCTCCTCGGTTCACCTCTTGTCGTTCTTTTTTATGGCTTGCGTTGTTAGAATGATTCTGTCCATCAGGACTCGTGTCTGCTGGTCACTTGCTTTGTCCGCAAGCATCTATCTATCTGCCACCACCAGCTTCCCTTCATTTGCTGACTCTCTGCTGACTTTTAGTCTTTAATCTAAATGTTTGAAGATTCAAAAAAACACCTAGTAGTATTTGAGCAAGAATTGTGCCCTTGGCAGCCTCACGCGTAGCTCTCGCTGCGGTCTTTCTCAGCTTGTGCTGATTCAGAAACACATACAGCCAAGTCTTGGCCTCACACAGCCTAGCCCCTCGACTGTGCTCTTAAGTACACTTCCTCTGAACCTTACCGTATGTAAACATCCCTGAAGTCCAGGTTGAGTTGCCACAAACATCCTTTGCTATCGAGAGACTCAAGAGACCAATTGCAGGCGGTCAACGAAAGCCATTCTGAGGAACTAGGGCTGTGGGCAGCGCCATTGAAATGAAGGATGGAAAGACGAGAGAGTTCATCTACAGATGTCCCATCAGCACAGACACAGGAAGTGAGAAGAGAGAACGACAGAAAGAAAGATTAAACAGTCATCCGATTCCTCCAACCATCCCATTTCTTACCACTCTCGTGTCGTACATTCTTCATGTCTTTTGTCCTTTTTTTTTCTCTTTCTCCATCCCTCTTCTGTTATTGCAGAATGGTCAGACCAGTAGAGTTATATTTATAAATGTATATATTCATTGCTTTTTTTCTGCTTATCCCCCCTCCTCCCCGTGAATGAAATGTAAAGCCGGTTCCAGCTCTCTGACAACGGCGCCTCCTGTGTGCGAGAGACAGAATTACGACACATGGTCACCGTTTCGTGTACTGACCTTCATCAACAAAGCATCAATAAAGTCTGATTTATGGAAGCCAATTTCCACCTCATAAGAAAAAAAATCATGTCGTAACTGAGATAAATACACAATTATGTAAAAATTGAGATAAAAAGTCAATATTACACTATTACACTGAGGCATAATTATGAAATAAAAAGTTAAAATGATGACACTCTGTCGTAATATACACAAAAAGTAGAACTTATTAGTAAAATATGACAATATTTATTTTTTCATGTCACTTAATGACTTGTCTCAATTTTGACTTAGTATGTCAACCTGAAAAAAGTGAGTTCAATCAAAACATTTCAGCTTGATATTTTAATCTCATAATTATTACATTTGATGTCGTAATTATGATTTTTTATTTCACAAATAAAATTCAGCGATGCATTATTATTTTTCCTGCGTGGTGAAAATGGGCTTCCATACAGATGGAATCCGCAGACTGTTTTTTATTTTTTCTGATCTGAATTTAGGCAAAATTAAGCATTTTAAACTAGGTAAACCTGTTAAATGAGCTGAAAGTATTACAGCTGGATTTATTATCATAAATGAACAAACGAGGGGTGTTTGTGTGAGAAGGACTCCATGATTCCACAGATTCCATGTGGGCCTGATAATGATTCACAAAGCGCATGATGAATCTCAATAAAAACATGAAAAGCAACATCCTTTCCAAAACAAGTTTAGCGACAAAACACGGAGGTGTCTACTCCGTTACAGCAACCCAAAGAAACCCAACAGAATGCTAAAAGTGCTTCAGTCAAACTCATAAATGAGCACATTTTCATGATTTGGTATTTACAGGCATCAGCAGAGGGTAATCATTGGTAGTGGTGTACCGCAAATCTTGGAGGCCCTGCCCACACATGATCATTAAATACTTTCATGACATACTTTTCTCTTTATCCTGTTCGGTTCCAAAAAAATTTCTAGATTTAGAAAGTCTGGTAGGCTAGAGCAAGTGATTTTTTTGCCTTTATATATATTTATTTTTTTCAAATTGTGTACAATAATATATCTATGTAATTGAAAAAAAAGCTAGGTAGTCATGTCTGACCTTTGCAGTCCCTCAACAGGAGTAGGTCCTCACTGAGCCAGACTCTGCCCTTGGAGATGCTGAAGAAACAGATAAGTGAGAGATGTAGTTGTAAAATGTATTTCTAAACAGCATTATACAGCTTCGGCACCACTTTCTCATAAGGAAACAATCTTCTTACAACGTTCATCTGAAAACTAACACAATATCCCTCTGTCATAAATTTATTTCAGACCTAATTGCGGGGATTTCCACAAAGCCTCGCTTATCTTTGGGTCTTTAGGTCTAATCTTTCCATTAGTCTTTCCTCTTATTTATCATTTCTTATCTGAATTATGGTATGTCCTATAGTATAACGCACTGTATGTCTGCTAACTGGTCACGTGTATGCTGTATTATGTATGTTAGTATGCAATATTTCACACACAAAGCAATTAAAATTCATGCAGTAGTACAACTGAAAATATCTCCACATCTTACCGGTATCTAGTTTTGTATATTTGCTTTGTCAATGGATCTTATATTATACAGCGTGCCATTCAAAAATCTGTCAAGCCGAAAGAGCATGGAAATTTGGCAAAAATGAGTTCAAAACAGCCACTTAGCATACAAGTGGCCTGTGCCATTTCCTGATCCCATTGCCTTCTTTCTCTCTGACTACTTGCTTGTGAAATAAACGCATTACATTTTGCTAGCAAAAAAATAGCTAGAAACCATTTCTCAGTACTTAGATCACTTTTTCAAAATTCTTCACACAGTGAGCACAATAGCAGTCTCCATTGCTTTGGCACAAAATACTTTCAGTTTACATGAATTTCTTTCTCACTCAGACATAAATCACCACAAAACTCATACAACCGAATAAGACAGCAATTTGCTACATTTCGACTGCAATATTATACTGGAATATATTCCTAAAATACTATCAAAACAATAAGATGTAGCTGGTTTCAGTGCATGAAGCTAGAAACTGTAAAAAAAAAACTATAATAGGATTATTAAAATGAAAAAAGTGGCTCACCATCGCTCTGGACCTTCCTCAGGGTGACTGAGGGGGTAGAGATGGCTGAGGCACGGAAGTTAGCAGGCAAGGTCTCTGAGGAGTCAGAGGTCACTCCTCTCAGATCTTTCTCCCGGAACATCTTCCTCCATGAAGGGGAGCGGGTGAACGTCTTAGTGCCATCCTAAAGGACACGGGAACAGAGGAAAAACATCAGAATCGATATTAGCGAGACTAATTCTGAACTCAACTATCAATCATGTCATCAAAATGCATCTGACTGTTGAAAGTCCTGTCATTATACTAGAGTATGTATTTCAGTGGTGGGAGGTAAAGGATGATCAACATCCAGCTGTGTTCATGTCCCATGGTGCTCACCTCGTCTGGCCTCCTCTCTGTTCCCATGGCGATGAGAGAGTTGTATTCTTTCTCCAGCAGTTGTCGTGCCTGGATGTGGAATAAACATAATTTACATGTAATCAACCCAGTCCGGTCAGGAGTAATGAGTAGGTGCTGCTTTCATCTATAAAGCTCTTATTGTTTGGAGACTTGATGAATCAACAGGGTTTTCATGCAATAAAAATGCATCTACGGTATAAATAGACTGCCTGTACATATAAATATTTATTTTATGAGTAAATTTCCTTTATGAGTAAATTGGAATATTACAGAAACAATTTGTGAGGAAAGTTCAAAAGAAAAAAAAAAAATCACAACTTGATGTGCATGTAAGAATTTATGTTTTCTTATCAAATAACATTTATTCACCTTGAACAAATACGTTTTTGTATGCGCATTTTCCATCTTAAATTTGCATTAAAACGTGGACATTGTGGTGCATTCATATGTGACAGGTCGCGTTTGAATGAAAACAAATTCCAAAAAACTAATTTATTTTTCTATTTATTTTTATACATGATCTGTATTAAATTCCATTTACTGGGATAATGAATTGAATCATTATCCCTGACAATATTAAAGAAACAGCTGTAAACTCATCTCTTCGATGAGCACTTGCACGAACTGCATCCTGCTGAAAATAAATTAATAAATAATTTCATCTATGCTTTAATAATGTTCTAGCTTTGAAACAATGTCTGAAACTTGTGTTTATTGCCTCCTTGTTTTTTTGTATTCCTCATCTGTAATTCGCTTTAGATAAAAGCATCTGCCAAACAGATAAATATAAATCTAATTGAATGCATTAGAATATAGGTTTTTACTTTGGAAATGTAATAGGTTACAGATTACAAGTAAAAGTAATTTAACATGTAATTACTTTACTTCATTAAAGTAATGTAACTGATTACATTTGATTACTTTTTGATTACCTTTCTAAATTTCTAATGTTTTCAACTGCAAATCATTTTCAAACATTTAAAGCAGGCGGGGTAACACTGATTATTGTCAGACTTCAAAATTAAGATTATAATAATTAAATTTTAATGCACAGACACCACAAAATCAGACTTTGGCTCCTCTTTTTTTTTTTTAAGTTAAATCTTAAAATATACACATAAACCCAAATAGGAAATAAAACATTTGTCTAATAAGCATGTGACGTATTGGGTGTCCTAAACTCCTTAAACATTGATGCCTCATAGCGCAGTCAATGCAATTTATGAAAGAAATCAGTTAAATCTGTATGTGTGTGTGTGTGTGTGTGAACGAATTCAGATGTAACCTCCTATGTAATCGTTAACATTTTCATAAGTGACTGTAATTTAATTATAAATTTTTTCTCAGTAACTGATTAGTTACGTTTATTTTGTGATTAAATTGCCGTTACATGTAGCAAGTTACTCCCCAACACTGGTCATGTTTGAAAGTGTGTACAACACAAATATATATTTGTGAGGAGTGTTGTCATTGTACCTGTGTGTTCTGATTGGGTATCTGCAGGAGCAGGGCGAGGTCAGTGTAATCAAAGGTGTCGTCTAGGGCGAGCAGGGCACCATGCACACCGCTCTCAGTCAGGTTATCTGCATACTCCTTCAAGCCAATAGACTGCACCCAGCACATCACACGCTCGTTTGACCACACCATCACATCTAGACAGGAAACACAAGGGCTGGACTATGAATAGAATTCCAGGAGGGTGTTAACCACTGATCATTATCGCTGGATAATCATTGATTTCCATCTTGGGTGATGCCTCTGGATTTCATCTTTTGTTTCATTTGCTCCTGATCTTTCAGATGGACCTCTTATGGCCAATGCAACATTTGGACACATGTGTTTTTGTTTCAGACAAAGCCTTTGTCTCTGTTTTGTATTTCCAGGGGATTGCAAGGGCTTTGCATTTGTTTTGTTGATTCAGCTTCTCCAAACCAAAGTTCAAAGGAAGGAATGCAATCATGGAAAACAGTCAAACCGTTCCTACCGAGTCATTTAATATAATGGTGACTATATTAAAACACCCTCACAGCTTCAGATAACTGCATATTCTATACATCACTGTCTGTAAAGGGTGGAAAAGCTATTGATGGCAACATGCCATGAACTAGGGGCCTGATTTAGCCAGTATTGCTACAGTTAAGAAAGAAAGAAAGTTTTAGATTAAAAACTTAAACTAAGAAAACATTTGAAATGTTTTGCCTTGGTAAACTATTGAAATAAAATAAGTTGAAGTTAAAGTGCTTAAATTGCAAAGACTAAAATGGAAATAAAAATAAAGCTAAATAGAAATATTTAAAAATGAATAAAATTGACAACAAAATTACTAAAATTAAAATATAATAATAAAAGCAAATTCCAAATATTAATAAAAGCTATTATAATATATAGCCAAAATAACCCTTGGTTACATGTCTTAGTAACCACAGTTAATCATGCAGAAATATCCAATAGATCTGGGTATTGACTGTTTTAGTGTGTTTTCAGGTACCGTAGTTGATTTTAAAATAATGAAATGCCAATAACTGATAAATGTCTAACATTAAAACTCTACTTTATCTATAAAAAATAAAACACTACAAACAATTGTTTGGAATACAGCAGGTACATGTAGGCATCAAAACATTGCAGTATTGTACAGCATGAAAAATGGAAATTAATTTTGACATTTACTAAAGATTACATGTAACTCTTTTAAATTATTAGTATTTTTAAAGACTCACTTTGCATGTAGCAATGCTCACAAAAGTATCCCTGCACTACAGTGAGCAGAGATATGTGTGCATGAAAAGCTATTCACTCATGCTTAACATCGTCTCAAATGGCATGAAGGCATCTGTGTTGCTACGCGATGAATCACTTCTAGATCAGCGAAGGCATCTGTTTCTAATCAAGGTACTGAACGAGGCGGTAACTGCACCTTTAAAACAACTCACAACTTGTGAGATTAATAATGCGATCTGTGCATTGTGCTTTGATCAGTTGACTCTTCAAATGTGAAATCTCTGTTGTGCCATTGAATCCTGTGCATAATGGAAGGATGGGCCGCTCAAAGCTTTCCAGACGTCATTGCTGGTAATGTATGTTATTATTAACAAATGCATTCTGTGTAAACACCCTTCCTCTCTCTCTCTCTGCCATATTCTCATTCATTGTCCGATGTTTTGATGAACTGTACATTCCACAAGTGATGTACAGTTGTTGCTTTTTCCCTTTTGTGCATTTTGTTTATCAGACTGTTCTGTTGTGTGAATTGATTGATGATGCAAAGCAAAGATTAACATGAGAAAATCCAAAACTTGGAAAAGCACCAGAAAATGTCATGAAAGACCAACTCGGACTTCCATGATCACGCAGACTGGTTTATGCTGGTTTAATACTGGTTGAGCTAGTGGATCAGTATAACTCAGAATGCAAAAGTTTTGAAGGACAGCCTTCCTGGATTAACTAGTTAAAGGAACGAAGAAAAAAGTACACTAGCAATCAAAAGTTTGGAGTCGAGAAAGATTTTTATAGTCTCTTATTCTCACCAAGGCTGCACTTATTTGACCAAAAATACAGTACAAATGCTAATATTGTGAAATATTATTAAAATTCAAAATAACTGATTTCTAGCTTAATATGTTCTAAAATGTAATTTATTTCTGTGATGGCAAAGCTGAATTTTCAGATGCCAACAGCTTCTGAAAACAACTGTGCTTCTTAATAATTTTGTGGAAACTGTGATACATTTTTTTCACGACTATTTGATGAACAGAAAGTGCAAAACAACAGGATTTATTTGATTAAGCTTTCATAACAGCGCCAGGGCAAAAACGTTAAAACTACTGTCAAGATTTAGCAAGACTAGCTGATGCTGAAATCTTAATTCATGCATTAATGCTCTATTTCTTGGTCTGCCTAAAAAACTTATTGCAAGGTTACAGTATGTAATAACCTCCGCAGCACAACTTCTTACCTTCACCAGGCGTTCTGCTCATATTACTCTACTGCATGATCTTCACTGGCTACCTGTGGCATCTCGTATACATTTTAAGAGATTACTTCTAACATTTAAGGCATTAAATGGTCTTGCACCTCCATATCTGTCTGACCTACTGTACTCCTACTCTCCACTCCGGCCCCTCAGATCTTTTGTCCATTCCTCGTTATCGGCTGTCCACTGTAGGTGGTAGGTCATTCAGTTTCAACGCTTCGAAATTATGGAATTCGCTTTCCCTTACACTTCATAACTTATCTTCTTTGTCTACCTTCAAGACGCATTTTGGATAATGTGGCTTTATTTGGCCTGTATGTTTGTATTGTCTTTTGGGTATGTAAATGTTTTGTATAGCACTATGTAAAGTGACCTTGAGCAATGGAAAGGCGCTACATAAATAAAACTTCTTCTTCTTCTTCTTCATTTACTAAGTGGGAAATTGGTGCTGAAAAGGCACAGTTATTTTTGCGACTTGTGAACTGTTATAAATTCACTGTAAACCATGGCTTCATGGGGCATATTGCCTTTATAAAATGGTTATTCCATATACATAGCAAAATAAAACAAAGCTAATAAAATGTAATATTGATAAAAACATTCTTCCGTCAAACAATTCAGAAACAGTTGTGGTTGCAACAAAGTAGTTGCCAAGCATGCAACACAAAGATGCAGAAACAAGCATGTGTATGTTTGTAGAGTACAGCTTCCAATATGGCTCAACCAATCAGAATCAAGGACTGTAACTATCCATTTTAGAATTTATATTTTAAAACAAATCCCATCAAACAAATAAATAATACAAAAAAAATCTCTTCATATAAACAAACTCAAAGTCTTTGCCTGTGCTCTTTCCATTGAAAATCAGAGGCAACCACTGTATTTTGATCACAGTACAAACAGAGATGCTTCATACATGCAGCATACATAGTTTTTTATCTAAATTAGACTGTATAATTTTGAAATTTGAAGCAAAAACAGAAAGGTCTGCCTTTTGCTTGATCCTACACTACACTTGAAACTACACCACACAAAACATATGAACGAAACAAAATCAAATTCACTCTCTGCGATTTGTTTAACATCTTATTTGAATCATATTTGTATCGATTTTTAACTGGATCGGGGTGCACTGTTACATCCCTAAACAGTACCGTAGTATATTACAAAAAATATATATTTAATTAATATTTGCAAGCTACAATAGTGTTAATGGTGTGTTACTGGCACCAACATGCCATGCAAGGGACCAGCATCATATGCAGCTTGGACAAGACCCCTAAAATGACACTGTAGCCTTGTCAGTGTTAGGCATCTCTGTTAGCAAAGATAAGCAAGTAAGAAAAAGAGACGAAGGAAAAGATTCAAAAAGAAAACCTTTATTCTGGTGCTGGCTCTCATCTCTCCTCCTCTCCAGCTCCTTGCGGTCATAATTGAGGCGCTTCAGGCACATGATGCCATAATGCAGGCTCACCCTGTGGGGTCAAAAGGTCACAAGGATCAAGAGAGAGGTCGCGGGGCTATCTAAATTCATTAGGATATGCTACCCTGACAAACTGTTACAAGAGCTGACCCCAGGCACATTTGAGACTAGGAAAGGCCCTAAGACACACACCTGCACCATCAGAATAACTGATTGGCATTAGATGGAATGAGATTAGGAATGATAAAGAGAAAGAATAATGAAGCGTGTGGCAGCATTTAACAGATGGGGAGAGGGAGGCAGAAAATACCTGTGGAAACTGTCCACCATTTTCAGCTGCCCACGCAGCTCTTTCTTGGTCAGATGGTCCAACATGCGGGCGTCCACCAGTGACTCCATGAAGTAGCTTCTGTACTGGGGCAAACCCAGACTGGGCAGCCAATCATTGCCCACCCACTCATGGTTCATATCTCCATAAGCCAGGATCTACCACAAAGGAGGGCCAAAAAAAAAAAAACATGTTTTCTATCACAACTGTATTCCAGTTCATTCATTACAATGTGTATTTGATGCTTACAAATCCAAACTTTAGGGCTTAAAAATAAAGTTCTGGGCCAGTCACTTGCCTTATTGGATCAGCACTATATCTTTCTTTTTTATCATAAGTTCATAAATCTTTACGCCTACTCGCCTA
Organism: Barbus barbus; assembly: GCF_936440315.1. Classification (NCBI taxonomy): domain Eukaryota; kingdom Metazoa; phylum Chordata; class Actinopteri; order Cypriniformes; family Cyprinidae; genus Barbus; species Barbus barbus. Next base: position 34,358,238 of record NC_136731.1, on the reverse strand, counting down.
GCATAAAACAGTGTTGTTATTGTTAACAAAAGCTAAAACTAAAAATATTAAAATCATTTTGCGTGACTGAAATAAAGGAATATATATATATATATATATATATATATATATATACACACACACATATAAGCTAATAAACATTATAATAGTATATATTGCTATTACAGCTATTGGAAAAGAAAACATTTAACATATCTAAACTAAGATTAATATTTAATAGAAAATGTATATATTAAATTTTAAATAAACATTATTTTGAATGTAAAATTGTAAACAATACATTAACAACAATTATTACAATTATAACAGTTATTTTAACATTTCATTGATTTTATTTATTATTGAATATTTGTTTAAAATTTGGAAAATCAAACATTTTAAATCTGAAATTTAAAGGAGATTTTAGATACATTGTTGAGGCTAAATCTCTGACCTACCTTCCAATTATCAAAAAGGAAACAGCAGTTAAGTGATTCTATGTGATTTTGATCCGAATACACACTTCATTTACTCTTAAAGATCATTTAGTCTTAACTATCTGATGGCACCAACAGTTTGAAAGTGTTTAATGGACGTATTGACGTTACTCACCTGATCCCAGCTAATCTCTTTCAGCTCCTTGTGTGCGGAGGTGATAGCATGATAAGAGAGAGGTGAGGAAGAGGAGATAAGGAACGCAGCAGAGGGGCAGCAGGAAAGACACATCGATGGACAGGAAGAGGAAAGAAGAATGAAGAGGGAAAGCAGGAAGAGAGGTACAAAGGGAGGAACAGTTTGTTAGTGACCGGGTCATTAGTTGGAAGCAGTTCACACTGAAACAGAAAAAAGAGGGAAAGTTGAGGATGTTCAACGCTACAGTCTAGCCAGACACACAGAGGGAGAGAGAGAAAGAGAGAGACACATCAACACATGTCCGATCACTCCACTCTCTCCTCGTGTCGCCTCTCATACTGTCCACTAGGGGACAGAACACTTTAGAATCCAACACTCCTGGTCTTTATTTTAGCGAGTTGAAATGTATTTTTTTTTTAAACTGGGGGGGCGGGGGGGCAGGACAGTCTGATTAATACAGATATATTCACAAAATGAATATCGGTTCCAATACAGTATCACATCAAACACGGTCAGAACGAGTGCAGTCATTGGTGGGTAAGAGGTTTTGTGTCAATATGCATTCTTTAAATGTATTCCGAGTAGTTAATGGCTTCAACACACATTATTTGGATCTGTTACATGTTCTTTTCCCAAGCTAGTGATCTAGTCAGGCATCAACAAGTACTGACAGAATGCAAAAAGTGTGGCTACTAACTGGTTTGGTTGCTGCGGTCAGGGACTCCATCTCAGCGTGGGTCATCCACACGTTACTGGTTGACTGTGGTAAGAAAAGAAAACAACACATACAATCAGGATTACTGTTTATTAGTATTATGTTGGGTAGGGTGAAAATGTCTATGATCACACTGAAAATCAGGAATTCAGACTCTAATGTTTAATAAGAACAACAAAGTAATTTTATTATATAAAATGAATAAAAAATATTCACGATGCTGTACTCTTTCTAGGCCACTAATTACAAATAAAGTAAATATGTAATACTGATCATGTGACTTTTTGACCATTCTGTAATCAAGTTGGAGAATATGAGTTCATACAGCTCAAATGCTGCTGTAAGAAACATTACATACACTACCTTTAAAAAGTCTTGAGGTATTTTTATAGTATTTTTCTTTTTTAAAGAAATGAATATACTTTCATTCAGCAAAGGACGTATTAAACAGGCAAGACAGCAAGGACTTTTACATTCTTATAAAAAAGTGTTTCAAATAAATGTTACTATTTTTAACTCTTTAATATATTATAATAAAAACAGTTATTCTAAAATAATATTTCACAGTATTACTGTTTTTACTGTATTTTTGATCAAATATGTAAATGCAGCCTTGGTGAGCATAAGAGACTTCTTTCAAAACCATTTAAAAATCTTACTGACCCCAAACATTTGAACGGTAGTGTATGTTCATTTTCATTTGAACTTTTCACTTAAATTATTTTGCTGATAATATAATGTGTAATAAAACTAAATTAAGTAAAACGATAAACAGAGGTATTTTAATTTATCTCAGTTTTTGGACCCCAAAGAATCCTCTTTTTTTATGGTGCATTTAGCATATGTGAGTGTATGTGAGTGTTTGTGTGAGCGTGTGTGAGCGTACGGAGCGTGTGCTGGCCGGGGCCGAGGGGCTGGTCAGGGACACCATCTCCTGAATGGCCAGTCTCAGTTTGAGCCGGTGCAGAGGGTTACTGATGCCGATCTCTCTCTGGATTTCTGTGTCTGACAGGTTTGCCATTATGGCTCCACTCTTCACGTTAGCACGACAGGCAGCAACGTACCATGCCGGCATGCCCACCCACAGCTGAAAGAGAGAGAGAGGTGACCTTTAGGAAAGCACAAAAAAAAGTGCTAACAGGAAGCGCCTTTTCTTAGGACATCAATGTTACAGAGACTGTAAGTAGATAGTCTGAAACAATAATGCCATATTTTTTAAACATAATAGCACATATCAATGTAAAACTAATCAAGCCCCTTTCTATCCATTGCAACGCTCAGATATGGAGTCATACTTCCAGCCAGGAGACAACAGTGGGTCCATCCCAAGATGCAAAGGGTAGCCCCTGTCGGCATGCCTCCTCCAAAAGCTCATGCCTAAAAGAAATGGAGAGAAGTGTATTCAGTACAAAGAATGAGATACAGAGTAAGAAGAAAAACTACACTAGACTGGTTAGAGTAACATTACTTCTTCTTGCTGCGACGGTCCTTGTCCACCGGACCGGCCATCTTAGTGAGTCCGAGGGGATCCACAGAGCCCAGATCATCTGAAGGGGTCGAGGCTACAGGAGGCACAGAGAGGTTACGGGTGGCAGTTAAATGAACAGGACTGAATGAACAGTGGATATTAAGCACTTTACTGCCCGTTAAAGGAACATTAAGATGTTGTTTATCCTGATGCAGTTATCAATACCGCAAATTCGCAATGATTACCATTTTTACATTGTTATATAATAATATTTGGTAATCAATTGCATACTACAGATTTAGTTTACAGGGCTTGTTTAGAAACCATCTGTTTCTTGAGCAGCAAATCGGCATATTCAAATGATTTCTGAAGGATCATGTGACACTCAAGACTGGAGTAATGATGCTGAAATTCAGCTTTGCCATCACAGGAATAAATTACAGCTTAATTTATTTAAATAGGAAACAGCTATTTTAAATTGTAATAATATTTCACAATTTTACTGTGTTTGCTATATTTTTTGATCAAATAAATGCAGCCTTGGAAAGCATAAGAGACTTATTTCAAAAACATAAAAACATCTTACCAAGCACAAGATTTTAAATGCTAGTGTGCATACTGCATATATAAAACATAAGTTTTTCTGTTCCAGGAGAATGAACCAAATATAGTGATGACTCGTGTTGTACTACACAGATTTTTGTCAAATCAAATGCTCTCTAGAATGAGAATGTCCTTCCCACTAGCACTAAAGGAAACAACTAGCATGTAGAAAATCATGTTGAATGACTGTGACATAAATAAAGGTTATTTATTATTTAAAAAGGAAATGAGCCCTTTGATATGTCCCAAGCAAACAAATGGTTTCATTAGGAACAAGTCAGCAATTTCTTAGGAACTTTAAGGAACGTTTCCAGAGAATTTAAACATATTCCTCTGATTCTGAGCAGTGCTATTTTTTATTTTGTTGTCAAGCACGTTTTTTGTTTTAAAAGGAATAGTTCACCCAAAAATGAAAATTCTGTCATTAATTGCTCACCCTCATGTTGTTCCAAACCCGTAAGACCTTTGTTCATCTTCAGAACACAAATTAAGATAAGGTAGTAAGGACATCATTAAAATCACCATCTGCTGTCAAAAATATCTTAATTTGTGTTCCGAAGATGAACGAAGGTCTTCCGGGTTTGGAACGATACAAGGGAGAGTAATTAATGACAGAATTTTCATTTTTGGGTGAACTATCACTTTACGCATTTTAGTTAGACTCACCTAGAGATGCTGACTCACGTCCAGGCTGACCCATTCGGACCTTATCCTTCTTCCCAAAGAGCCGGCCGATGGAAGACTTGATGCTTTTCTTTTTGCTGGCCTTGTGGAGGGAGTCCTGGCTACTGTTTGAGCTGCTGCCATCAGCGGAGAGGCTGGAAATCCACAGAGAGAGACAGGGAAATGTCACTTTAAAAAGACTGAAGTTTGAAGGGAAAGACATTTTGTACAGTGCAATCTCAGTCCTATGTAAAGATGGATTTCAGGCCGGGCCGTTTAATGCACCTGCGGAACTCGCGACTGTCATCCAACATTGCACCAGGGTGAGTATGTGTCATCCTGTCCAATCGCAGTGCACGGGGGGTGGGAGGAGGAGTGGAATCCAGAAGGGCCAGGGACCTATCGTCATCTTTGTTGTTCTGAGGGGCAGAATGGAGTCAGCTGTTTGCACATTTATTCAGTGTGTGATAGCAATGCTTGTGAATAATCACACACACGCTCCTACCTGTCTGTCTGTCTCGCGTGCTGGGGAGTGGGGCAGGCGGGGAGTGGAGTGCCCGGAGCTGGGTGGAGAGGGCGATGCCAGGGTGGAGGATGTGAGGGATGGGGGGATGAAGCCACGGCCTGTGCTGTCCCGTCCCAGAGAGGTCGGAGGGACTGGAGGGCCATCCAGAGCCACGCTGCTGACTCTGCTCTCGATTTCTTCAGCACGAAGCTCTGTGCTCTCCTTCTCTTCCTGAATCAGCCTGAAGAAAATATGAAGGGAGGGTAAGACAAAGGCTTCTGTAGGTATTCAAGACTTTTTAAAGGTGTGTTCAGACCAGAAATGATATCTATAAAGATAACTATACATATAACTACAGTATATTAGCATTAACAATGGACGATACTGTTCTTATTACAAGCTTGCGTTGCAGTTTTGTCATCTACCATTTTAAATGCCTGAGATAGATTCTGGTTGGCTGTCAAAAATGTATTGATCATCAGCTGAAAGTGAAAGTGATCCAAAGATACTGTTACCCTGTGTTGTTATCCTTATAGCTTATCCTTATGCTGTGGACTTCCCTTTGTTCTAACGAATATTGAAACTTTGTAGTTATTGTCCTTGGTACGAAAGGTGTAAACCTTTTCAAAGACCACCTAAATGGAAATTGCTATCATATTTTTATTGAACAAAATTTTATTTTTCATAATTTTAAGTTCCTAGGGAATACACATATGGTAACAAATATAAACTTGCAAACTTGAGCTCTTCAGTGCCAATAATAGAGCATAAAATATAAATTTACCTTAAATCTACTTAAATCCAACAAGAATCAATCACAAGTGCTGTATTCCCTCATACAACATTAAATATTAATACAAATATGAAAAAAAAAACATTTATGGCTCCAATTTCAAGCCTTGAATTGAAAAAAATTAAATGAAATCTCAAAATATTTTAAATATTTTAAAAATCTATATTTATAATATATTTTAAAATAATATATTTTTATATAAAAATCTTTTTATATTTCCAAAATTCGAAGGACAGAGAGAATGAATCAAAGATAAATAAACCAAATTTTAGGCTGGTTAATATCCATCAATCTACTAGTTAGTTATTCAGTGCTAACTAGTCTGTTCTAAAAATACACAAGTTTGAGGTTAGTAATTTTTTTTTCTTTTTTGAAAGATATTAATACTTTTATTTAGCAAGGGTGCATTAAACTGATCAAGAGTAACAGTAAATATTTCTATTTCAAATAGATGTTGTTCTTTTGAATGTCAGAAGAATCACGTTTTTTTTCACCAAAAAAATAGCATCTTTGCCATCACAGGAATAAATTACATTTTAAACTACATAAATAGATAAACCATTAATTATATTTATATATGTACATTTATATATATTGTAGTGTGTAAAACTTCCAATCGGGTGGGGTGAGGTGAACTCAAACTAGCAGGTATTTCTTAAGACTGAGATGAAGCCACCCATCAACTACTTGATTTTGAAAATAATTTTATGCACAGAGGTTCCCTGCCATATACTCTCCTAATCGAGTGTCTCTCCTGCTCTTTCCCATTAACCTCCCTTTCTGAGCACTCTCCATTACATATGTCTGTCCCATTAAATTAAAGTTTATTTTTAAAGCTGTCTCAAGGTTCCTCTGTCTCGAGTAAACTCACTTAATCTCTTTGTTGATGGCCTCCAGCTGCTCCTGCAGCATGATAGCGAGAGTCTGCACATCTGTCTGGCCGCTTGGCGAGAGCAGCTCCGATCCGAAGAGCGTCTCACGATCCTCTTCATCATCAGAACACCTGTCCTCCACGCCACCCTCAAACCCAGTGCCCAGCAAAGCTCCGGTGTCCCAGTCGCCGTACTACAGATGAGAAAGATAAGAAGAGACTAGTTTAATTTCATGTTAAGCCATTTTCAGTAATTTATTAGCAGGTTCATACAAAGATGTTCTCACTTTGCTAGTGTCCTCCCTTGCCCCGCCCCAGCGTCCACGTTGAGTCCGTCTGACCACGCTTCCTGTACCTGTGTTTCCATAATGATCTAAGTGGGTGGTGGAGCCAGCAGGAAGTGACCCTCCTCCCTGGGAGTACCTCAGCTCCAGAGCACTTCCTGGCAGAGACCTAATAGAGATGCACAAGAGGCCACAAAATCAAAACTGCCCCTATTTATGGTTAGTGTTTGCCCACTTTTCACAATGTAAATGATTCCTGATGGATAAAATCATCCTGTCCTATGTTTTTCCCTCAATAAGTATTTAGTTAAACTCAGAAATAAAAAAACTATTTATAAATTTGCGGTCAGTTAGATTTTGTACATTTTTTCATCATTTTAATGTTAAAGTAAAAACAGTAATATTGTGAAATATTATTAGAATTTAAAATAACTTTTCTATTAATTACTTTCTATAATTTAATTCTGTAATTTTATTCCTTTGATGGCAAAGCTGAATTTTCAGCTGTTTTCAGTGTCACATGATCCTTCAGAAATCATTATAATATGCTGATTTGATGCATTTCTGATTTTGATACATTTTCAAGGTCCTTTGGTAAAATAGTATTAATTATTAAACAAAACTTACTGAACCCAAACTTTGAATGTTACACACTGAAGTAAAATTGATTGTGAATGTCTTATCATGGTAACATCAGCATAAAGAACGAATGAAGCAGTCACATACTTCATAAACTGACATAAATGACTTTTAAAAGAAGACAGCAGAAATGTTATGCGTCTTACCGTGAGTAAGAGGAACCTGGTCGTCCTTTCAGCTGGTCCAGCTCTAGTTGAAGCCTCTCCAGCTCTGCAATTAGTTGATCCTGGGAGGAAAAATATATTAGTATCAGATAATGTAGCCATCTGGACACAGGTCAATTGAACAGACCTGTATTTCCTTTCCTTTCTTTACAATAGCATTATAGTTTAAAGAGAAAAATACCTTGTTCGCTAAGAGATCATCTTGGATCTTCTTCATGTTAGCGAGTTCCTCAGACAGAGCGTTCTGTAACACATTACACCAGATGCTTACACATAAATTCATTCAGTTGTAAGGTTTTTTTTATCCAAATTAATCTTGTGTGTTCCCTGGGAATCCTATGTCATGGGAAAACCATGACAGTGGCATGGTTAGTATCATGGTAGGATGGGTCACAATGGAGAAATACCTGATCAGTCAACCAACTAGTCAGGTGTGGTTCGCTAGTTTAGATTATAATCATTTTTATTTTTGGTTTTGATATGGTTTTGCTTAAATTAGCACACCATCTGAGTGTGCCTTGTTCAGCCGTTAGCTAGTTTACAAGGCAATACCAGAGGGACATCAGTGCTTCAACTGTAATTTTATGAAGCTACGAGAATACTTTTTGGTGCGTGAAGAAAAAAAACTAAAGACTTTTTTCAATAATTTCTTCTCTTCTATGTCTGACTTCAATGTGTGTTCACGAGAGTACCCCGACACAACCGAAACAAGCCACAGTGCATCACATGGACTATTCTGATATACTATTTTAATGATGTCTTTACTACCTTTCTGGGCCTTGAACGTGGTAGTTGCGTTGCTGTCTATGGAGGGTCAGAGAGCTCTCAGATTTCATCAAAAATATCTTAATCTGTCTTCCGAAGATGAACGAAGGTCTTAAGGAAGGACATGAGGGTGAGTAATTAATGACAGAATTTTCATTTGTGAGTGAACTATCCCTTTAATTCTTAAAGAAATCAGTAATAATAATTAGTTATAAAACAATGAATAAAATTAATTACTTAAAATTATAAGCAGAAAAAATATAGGCAATATTTGATTATTTTTCTATGACTTTCTAGACCTAGAAATCATGCTTTTGAAATTTCCTCATATTTACATGACCTTTAGATCCCTGAGCATTATGTATGTTGGATTAAAAAATAGCTTTCCTAACTGTTAAAAATGCATCTTGAGACTTGCGCTTCTTCAGTCTGTTTTTGAACATGCCTTTCATAAATGGCCTCTTACAAACACATCCAACTGCGCTCAGAGGAACCAGAAACAGCATAATTATACTTCATCGAAACTGATTAGTTAACTACAGTGGTTGTTCAGGCATCCTACAACTAGTAGATTTTGAAAATATGTGGTTTGGCACATTCCTAGACCACTCCAGTCTCATGTCTTCTGTTTTCAGGAACAAGTCTTCTGTTTCTGGCATTAAGGGCAAATTATGTTTCAGCCATTTATCATGGATTCTCTGATGAGAAACGCATTGAGCATGAAACACCTGCTTTTGTGCTGAAATAATGAGGGAGGACACATAGAGGAAGACTGGAACTCCAATTAGACGCAAACATAATTGAGGCAACATCTGGATTTTTGAGGCAAACATCAAAGATGTGGTGACATGTCAAGGCTATTTTTCTGTTTTCTGGATGTGTATGCAACGTTGTCAAGGAACTCAAATCTGAAATTGTGGAGGGTCACACCTTCTCCTCCAGGGCAGCCATTCTCTCCTTCAGGTGCAGCTGCAGTCTCTCATTGGACTCTGACAGAAGCTTGTCCACCGTGTCAGAGAGACGCTTGTTGTGTTCGTCATTCATCCGCTCCCTCTGCCTCGCCTGAAGGAAGGGAGCGAAAAAGAGAGGGAAAAGTCACGGAAAGAGAAAGATGGATGATGAATTTTGAGTATATACTTGACTAACAGTGAATGAAAGATATGTGACATTGATGAGAGATTATGCTGTGTGATTTTAAGCATATTCAAGAATAAGACTATTTTGATTCTTATTAGTATATTTTGCTCCCACCAGATGGGGATAAACTACAAGAAATGTGGTTGTTTCTTAGATCAGTTTCTTACAAGCTAGAAGTCAACTCTAAATATAAATCAACTGTATAAACCACTTGTTTTTTAGAATATGAAAATGTAAAATGCTAAAAATGTTGTTTTTTTTATTTAAAAAACGTGATTTTTTTTCCCCCACATGTGCTCATATGTATTCATACATCTACCTGTAAAATTGTTTTCAGATGCACCAGATGAGTTTTTTTATTTTACCTGTATTTGAAATATACTTTAACATATTTAAATATTTACATGCAAGTAAATGTTAAATATTTACAATATTTAAAATATAATTAAGCATTTTAAAATCAACATATTTAACACATTTACTTTTTTATTTCAAAATAATTACAGGTTGCAGATGTTAGCTCACTGAGAAATTCATAATGTAACGTTTGTGAATCAAACAAAAAATTATATTTACACTTATTTCATACTCAATGTTTCTGCATTTGTATTTTCATTTTCGAATAATCAGGTTTTTTTAAAGTCTTTGCACACTCCGAAATTCACATCTGAAATTTTTGCACGCTAAAAAATAAATACGACCTCATGTCAATCACGTTTACCGGTACACACTGCCCCCGAAACCTTCATCCGTCATAAAAAAAAAATTGGATCGGGATCAATTTTCTGCATTTAGGATGATAAATACGAAAAAACACATACACAAATTTTGTTCTCAGTGTGCAAGGACTTTTACTCTAAAAACCCATTCAAAGTGAAAATACTTCACTATATTTGAGAGTAACATGCTGAACAAATGAAAAATGAGAGGATGAGTCACCCTCTGTAGCTCCTGATTTTTCTCTTCAAGTTGTGCCTCCAACTGTCTCAGTCTCTCCTCAAAGTTGCCATGACGCTCCTCCGCCTAAACATCAGAGTAAGGATAAAATTAATTTTAACATCGTTTGAACCTGTTCTCAATTTGAAATGACTTAATTGCACAGCACCTCAAACAGATCTGAACCTGACAGCACACACCTTGTTGAGTGCCGCCACTCTCTGGGCGAGCTGAGCCTCGATCTCGGGCAACGTCTCGGCCCTCTGGAGGGTTTGCTGCAGCTTCTGTTTAGCATCATCTAGACGCTCCTGGAGCTGCCTGTTCTTCTCTTCACTCTGAGTGACAGAACAATAAGCCAAAACAATACAGAACGAATTAACAATACCAATACCAAACAATACCATAATGAGCACATTCTCTTCAGGAAAAATAGTGCTTTGTTTTTGGTGGAGACCTGGTGTAAACACAATGGAACTTCTTTTTGTCAGAAATTAACCAAAAGAAAATAATAAAGAAATAAAATTATGAACAAAAATCAGTATGTATGAACAGCAAAGAGATATGTTACGTAAAACCAAAGAGTCCAGACATTTCATCTCAAAGCTTGGAAACAGATTCTAAATTCCTGTAGCCACAATTACAGACCTCAACCCACAAGCCCTTAAAACAACAAAATAAATTCACTTAGATTTAAATACAAAATTAATTTAGGAGCAATAATCCTGTCACGTGGTTCCTTTGCTAAGAATGTCTAAATTTGCAGTGCATCTCTATTTACTGTGAATATATCACTATCTCCTATTGCGGGATTTGTTTAACTTAAAAGATTTGACAGGAAAAGGCTTTGTATAAATATAAAAATTTGGAATGAATAGCTTTAATCAGATGCAAAAATAGAAAGACAAAACGTAGAAAATAAATTTCAAGAAACATTCATCTGTGAAAATAAAATAAAATGTTAGTTTTTTTTTTATTCATGAGAATATCAATCAGTTTACATGTCCCCATTCATAACCATTACATTTTAATAGGTTAGATAGAATTAAATAAAAATGAAGACTACCCTTCAAGTTTTTTTGAATGAAATTAATAATTTGTATTTAGTAAGGATGAATTCGATTGAAGGTGACAGTAACGACTTTTACGTTAGTTAAAAATAAAAGCTGTTTTTTTGAACTTCCTATTCATCAACAAATCCTGAAAAAAATGTAGCACGGTTTTCACAAATATTCAAATAGAATTTTATTTTCAATTGTAATAATATTTTGGTCATATATATTTTTATAAATTTAACCTTGGTGAGCATAAGAGCACTTAGTTTATAACCATTTAAAAATCTTACCAACCCACAACATTTGAATTTTATTTCAAAGTATATTTAATACAAACCTTTAAATTAAAATCATTGAATTCAGCTTTTTTCTAAACACAAATATCATGTTTTTACTGTTTATGCTTTTTTTCCCCCATGAAAAAAAAATAACATTTAAATTATTTAGCCCAGTAAAGCTAGTTTGATGCTGTGGTTAGCAAAAGCCTATTTGTTGACCAATATTGGAGGAGCCTATAGTGGTTATAGCACTTTGAGGTGTCCAAATATGAAGGATTTCTTGAAAATTCATTAAAAAGAAAGAAAATGTTCAGGCGCAAATGGCGCCATACCCTGAGAATAACCGCCAGAGACTCCTGTTGATGAACACGCTGTTAAATGTTCCTTCAATAGTTACACCTTTCATGTGTGTCTGTACATGATTTTTCTTTTGTACCTGTCTGTATAAAGACTCTTTGCTGGCAAGCTCGTTCTCCAGCTTGTCTTTGATGTCATGGAGAGAGGTTGCCTCCCTCTGGGCACTGAGGTACCTACAGACAAAAACACACACGGTGAGGATCTTGAGAAATCAAAACTGTGACTCTATCTGTGTCACTCCAAGGTGCGGTCATACCATATGACAAAACAGCTGTGAGATCTGGTCTAGTTTACCTGCGCTCTAAGGTGGTAATTCTTTCCTCCATGTCCTCTCTTTGACACAGTGCCTGTGGTTGGGGGGGGTGGAAAAACGGGAGATAAAAGAGAAAACGTCAAAAAGAATAACAGACAACAGCATATGGTTAACTGATTGCAGAGGCACAAATGCACACTAAACGATCACAATCAGACTATTTGGTAACATTATTACAGTTGGGCGTCTGTCTAGACAGCGCCGTAACTGTTTACTTCAAATGGAGCTGACTATGAACAGTTATTGCGAAACCCTTTTGGTATGGAATATTACATAATTGCTGTGAGGGAGGAAGACGAGGAGATGAAAGACGAGCGTAGCGAAAAGAGCGAAAGGCAACGCATCTTGGGAAATGAGGAAAAACCTCTTCACTCGCCATTATCGAGACTGTACTTTATGACAGTGGAAGCAGATTATAAGCAAAAATCGGCTCAAGGCATCCAACGTAAATAGGATGCCAAGCCAGCACGGTAGCTACCGGCAATTCCGGAAAATTCCATAAGTAGCGAGTCGGTGACATGAAACAGGCACCGCTGCCAAGTTGGCAAGTCTTTGTGTTACCGCAGGAGAATACAGCGTGCTTTTATTATACAGAAAATTAGACTTCTTCCATGAGGAATGTCAGATAGACAGCTGATTATTTTGTTGGCAGTTTGATTGATCTCCCTCTGGCTGACAGGCACACCCATCAACAACTAGAGCATTTTACCAGCAATTAATCACTGCATCGTGGCAGGAAACCCTTCTAAATGGGAAAGGAGGTGGGATGACAGCAAAACCATGGTTGCGTGACATAGGGCTCTTGATTTTGTTTTGAAGTACTCTCGATGAGAACTTAACCTCTGACCCACCTCTTTCACGTCTCTCTGAAGCTTCTGATTGGCTTCCTCAGATTTAGCTAATTCCCTCCTGGCGGTAGTGAGTTGCTCCTCGATCTCTCCAACCTGCGCATGGGAGACAAGGCTCAGACGTTAACATGTGCGCACGAACGCATGCAAACACAAAACCGAGCCAATGAAACTTGGATGCATTCCAGTAGCCATTTCTCCCTCTGTCGTTTCTTTTTTTGCAATTGGGGATGCTGCGTACATCCACCAGAGGGCACCAGAATGTGACACAGTCTTTCACTCAGCATCTCCTCTCATTCTGTATCTCTATGGCAACCATAGGAATGCCAGGCTAACTGGAACCTTCTCATCCAAAATGTGTCAGTAGCTTTGAGTGTGTCATACTGTAGGTCTTCTCCCACCCCGTCTGTCCTGTATTTCCATCCTGTGTCTGTGAACATTATATGCATCACACTCATACACTTATAAGCTCTGTTTCAAAATCCAACTTGCTTCTAAGGAAGTATCCTAACCATCATGAAACCTCATAAGTCACTGATTTGGACACTGCATACAGGCAGGAGCTCTGCGGTTAACATATCATAACACGCATACACTACCATTCAAATGTTTAGGGTCAATACGTTTTTTGTGTGTGTGTGTTTGTTTTTTAAAGAAATGTATATTTTATTCAGCAAGGACTCAACTGACAAAAATGGTTAAACTTCAGAATAGGGAACACATATTCATTTTTAATTTTACGAAAGCTTCAAGTGCAGTTAATTATTTGTCATGCAATATGTGCAAACAGGCAATGGCGGATACAAATTCGCAAGGAACAGGCCTCCTCTGCCCTTTCATTCGGCAACATTTCGTTCATGCCCCCGCGACAAAATCAGAGGCAATGGTTGAGAGTACAAAGTAAGGAATGGCGAGAGAGAGTGTTGTTTTAATGGAATTTGATGACGCCAAATGGAAAGAAAACTTTTGCATGTCTCAGAGAGCATTTCTAAGAGCCATGATCTTTTTGCTGTCAAACAGTTGACCACCGCTTTGTGTGTATCCTGTCGCAAAATGCAGCAAAAAGTCCTGTGTACTTCTCTGTATTGCACTCTGATAATGCGACTAAAATAGGAATACTCCACGTCTTAAATCGATTTGTGTTTACTTTGAGTATGACTTTAGCCAGATTAAGGTAATCAAAAACATTATTTAAAATAACTATTATTTTAGTAATATTTCAGAATATTACTGTCGTTACAGTATTTTTTATTTATTTATTTAATTTAATTTTTGTGTGAGTGTGTGTATCAAAATGCTGTCTTGGTGAGCATAAAAGACTTCTATGAAAACCATTAAAAACATCAACCCCAAACTTTTGAACAGTAGTGTACATATATAGGCAAAATAGCTTAAATAACTCTCTCTCTCTCTCTCTCTCTCTCTCTCTATATATATATATATATACATATGTGGCATTTAATGAATTTGAAATTGAATTTATTTTTCACTACATTATTCAGCTTGTTGCAGTGGATTAAGGCAAGGGTGTCCAATCCTGCACGTTCCTGCAGAGTTTAGCTCCAACCCAAATTAAACACACCTGAACCAGAAAAATCAAGGGTTTTCAGCATTCCTAGAAACTTCCAGACCGGTATGTTGAGGAAGGTTGGACACCCCTGCAATATGGGTCTGCATTCCCTCTTTGGCTAGAATTGGGCTTCCTTTTGAATCAAATTGCCTCGTTGAGAGTGTGCCTAGGATTCCTTAAAATGCCCTCTCTATAGGCAGCAGCGCAACACTCACCTGTCTGCACATGAGCGCCAGTCTTTCTTTTAACTGTGAAAGCTCTGCTCTCTGTCTCTCTATCTCTCCCTCTCTCTGTCTGTCAATCTCGCCATCATCCAAGATGGAGGAGGGGCCATTCGGGAGACGCTGTGTGAAAAACAGAGGAACATGAGGAAAAAAAAGATTCAAAAGATTCAAAACAATATCCAAATAGTTCTGACTCACCTCTTTTCCATTGTCCAAACCCCGCTCTCTCCTTTTAATCTGATCCCGTAAAGACAGAACCTAAGTATAGCGAACAAATGCAAGGCCAGTGTGCCACATACAGAGAGAAAAGGAGGTACAAAATATATTGCAAAAGTATGATGTTCACCTCATTTGTGGACGCTTCCAGCTCTTCCTCTAGAACAGCAACTCTCTCTAAAGCCACACGCAATCTCTCACGCACCTGAGGGAGAGAAGAACAATAGACAATGAATCAACAGGGAGAACCTGTCCAAAGAAATTCTCACCTCTATGAAGAGACGAAGTAATTCTGTAGATGTCTGACATTTCAAACACTGATATCAGCTTTAAAAACTTCATAATGAACTCATAGAGTGCAATACGAGAGGGTTTCCTGCTGTATTGATAGCTGTGCCTTAAAACTGAATTAATAGGTTATGTTTTTCGGGTCTTGAAGGGACCAAATGAAACTACTTTTGCATCGAAGCAATAATGACTTAGAATTTGTTATTTCCTTTCACACAAAGCTCTTGTATAGCTTTAGAAGACTTTAAATACAGTGCATGAGTCATATGGGCTACTTTTGTGATACTTTTATGGTGCTTTTTGTCATTTTTGGAGCTTTAGGCCACTGTTTTCATTATGAGCAGGACTCAAACAACAGCTGTGTTCGGAAAACTTCAGATATTCAGATTTATCATCATGCTGACATAATGTAAGACAGGAGAGAGTAGGGAAGGGCTGCTGACCTTTTCGTCCAGGGCTTTATGGTGTTCGAACAGGGACTTGAGGGCCTTGAGTACCTCCACCTCACTGGAGACTCCAGCAGGAGACTGAGCCTGCCTCTTCACCACAGTCATCCTCAGAGAGCGCTCGTGACGAGACACCAGGCACTCCAGATGCTCCAGCAGGAGCTAGACGGCACAGGAAAGAAACAGAGAAACTAAGAATGTAAATTGGAAGACAGGAGCTAATTACTACCCTTTTTTTTACTCTAGTGAACATTTCCTAGAGTATGACTGACTCCCAGAGAACAGTCTTAGGAGCAGTGTTGGGGGTAACGCATTACAAGTAACGTGAGTTACGTAATCAGATTACTTTTTTAAGTAACGAGTAAAGCAACACGTTACTTTTTAATTTAGAAGGAAATATCAGAGTTCCTTTTTCAAATAAGTAACTCCAGTTAATATGTTTCCCATGTCTTGACTGACAGCTCTTGTGTTGCCATTTTGAGAGAAATCGGGAGTTATTATTATTATTTTAAAAAGTCTCAAACTTTAAAGAGGTTACAAAAACGGAATATTTCCACCATTATTCCAAGGAAAAATAGTCAGTTCACTGGACAAATTTGACTTTGCTACCACAATAGTAATATAAAGGTAAATTGTAATGAAACAAAGTAAATTAAAATTTCAATTTGATGCATTTAAGGGTTAGTAACTAGCTACAGAAAATCCATTTATGTCACTGTATTTCTGACTCTATTTACTGAGGTAAAGCCCTTGTGAAAACTAGTCTATATACAGTATATGGTAAGAGTGGGATATCGCACCCCAGCCAAAACATTTAATTAAAAACAAACACACAAAACCACAAACACAAGCAGGGGATATAAAGAGGATGTGATGTCTGTTTCACACGCACAGATTATGGTTATGGAGTTACTGACCCGTGTATTGTTCCTCTCCGCCTTGAGCTCAGCAATCTCCTCTTCTCTCTCCAGCAGCTGCTCCCGACATACATTCAGCTCTTTAGTCAACACCGCAAACTCCTGCAAACACACGCAAACACACACACAAAGAGAAAATCAGCTCCGTTCTGATCTTTACAGGCTCCTAACAATCAACACAAATAAACCGATGAGTGTGTATCCAGTGCAGTGGTCAGCCTGAAATATATTTACAGATCACTCAAACCACACACACACATAACACTGAAATAAACACATACACCACATATACTGTATGTGTCCACCGTGTAGTCTGGGCTTCAGACAGCCTGCCTACGAACCACCCACAGACTCACTGACCGTCTGAGACACAGTGCATACACACAACTGAAACACACACTTTCTCAATCTGGCAAGCTCTAATCTGATTGGCTGACTTCACACCATTCCACTAGGTGTAACAGCCCACAGGGTTTATTATCAGTGTGTCTGAAAAGTTGTGTTTGCAGGCTGATACATGAAGTTTAGCTGGATTCACAATCACTGGATTTTCCTAGGATTGGATTAATGATATCAAAACTTTGAAAGATACTATGAGTATATATAACTAAACCGAAATAAAATAAGTATTACAATTACTAAAACTAAAGAGATACAAATAAAAAATTAAAGCAAAACATATATTTTAAAAAAGAATAAAAATTAGAAAAACGCATAAAATAACTAAATCTAAAATTAAAATAAAAAAATGAAAGGGCCCATTTTGGTGGACACTGGTCAGATGATGACAACAAGACAGATTCACAACCATTATATACAACATTATTATCATTATTATTATTATTTAAAAAAAGTCTCAAACCTTAAAGAGGCTAAACAAATAATAATATTTCCACCATTATTCCAAGGAAAAATAGAAACTATTATTAAAGGGATAGTTCACCCAAAAATGAATATTCTGTCATTAATTACTCACCCTCATGTCGTTCCTTCATTCATCACCCAGAAGAGAAGAAATCGTTGAATAGAGTCATTATTTTAGTTTTCTTTGTGCACAAAAAGTATGCTTGTAGCTTCATAACATTACGGTTAAACCACTGATATCACATGGACTATTTTAACAATGTCTTCACTTCCTTTCTTGGCCTTGAACCTTTCAGTTGCATTGCTGTGTATAGAGGGTCAAAAAGCTCTCGGATTTCATCGAAAATATGAAATAGTGTTCTGACTAAGAATGAAGGTCTTACAGGTTTGGAACGTCATGAGGGTGAGTAATTAATGACACAATTTTCATTTTTAGGTGAACTATCCTTTTAACCACACAACAATGAAACCATAAGAATAATAGAAGGGCAGAACATGTTCAAAAAATTACAAAAACTTTTGATGACACCAACTTAACACAAGGTGAGGATAACGGTAAATGTGTGTCTGTGTGAGGGATGTACAGTATACAGCAATAAAAAAGTACAATAAAAAAAGTACAATTGAAAACAAAAAGGTACTGTGGTAAGATACCATCATTTGGTCATTTTGTTACCTGACCAAGAGGACAACGTGCAGCTATTCAGAGATTTTTAAAATCATTTGTTAAAATCATGTTACTTTTTCCCCCTCAATAACTATCACTTTTTTACTGAAACATACAGAATCAGAATTTTCCATCTTATAGAATCACAAAATGAATCATGTTTAATAATTTAACACATCAACACATTCAAAATGTTTGAAAACAAGCAGCATTCTCATCATTCCAGCTGAAATACTAGAGGCTATATCTAGTACATGAGGGGGCCTCGGGGTCAAAAAGGTTGATACGCACTGGTTTAATTTAAATTTCTTAAATATTTTTAATTCATAAATCTAATTTATTAGTATAAACCAAATCCAGACAGGATGTCCAAGAACAGTAGGCATGTAAACTCTTTGCACAGAGAATTCAAAAGGATAGTCCACCCAAAAATGAAAATTCTGTCATTAATTACTCACCCTCATGTCGTTTCAAACCCGTAAGACCTCCGTTCATCTTCAGAACACAAATTAAGATATTTGTGATGGAATCTGAGAGCTTTCAGACCCTCCATAGACAGCAATTCCGCTGGATGGAAACTGCGTACGCTCTTCTGTGTCAGCCGCACCGCACAGATATATCTTCTACGTATATTTACGCTTTGATTTGAATGAAAACACCGCATCCGGCTAACACAGAAGAGCGTACACATTTTCCGTCCAGTGGATATTCTCCAAAATGGCACTATAGGGTGATGTGGAGGAGACGGATTAGGGATGTAACGATTACCGGTTTGACGATAAATCATGATAAAATTCCCCACGGTTAGTATTACCGTTTCATATTTTAATTATCATTAAAACCGTATTCGATTACCGTGATTTGAACAACTCGCGATAAATAAATACTGTCCAGCATAAAGCAGAGTTTTCAGTAACAGTCTCACGTGCGCACGGCAGCAGAGTAGTTTCGTTCTGAGTGAAAATAGGGCGGAAAAGCTGGGAGGTTTTAAAAGAGTGCTGAGGGAATTATACAAATGAATATATCAATGAATTAATTATATGAATGTACCTCTGAAGGTTCGGACTGTCTTCAGAAACGATTTGATGGCATTTTGTTCTCATCTTCGCTCCATGTAATAGCTAAAGGAAGTGTTTGCGGAGTTCACGGGAATCAGCTGTAATTCAGCTTTTCTGTATAAAGCGCCACCTGCTGTCAGAGAGTGGATTTACAGACACTTATTTACATTCAGTCTGTGTGCAGTTTCTGTCTGGCCAAAAAATGGACCAAATTTGCATGACCTGCTGTAAATTTTAACCGGTTGATGAAAAACAAGCTTATGTGGTTTCTACACATTTAAACAATTCAGATAAGCTATATGGAATTATTTATGGAGCAGATAAAATACATATAATCATTTATTAATCAATTATCATTTTAACTTAACCCTTTTCTTTAAAGGCTGAAATGTGTGGTCTACCTTTATGTTAAACTTTTTCAAAGCTTTATTTGAACATTTACATTATTTATTTGAACATGCTATTAAACTGGTGTCAGTCAAATTGTCATTTAAAATCCAGACCTCATTGGTAATGTTATTGTTTTAGTGATTATGCAAACAAAAAGTCATTTTATTTGCTGTTTGTTGATTTTTAAGTATGAAACTTGGTGAAGTGATTTATGTGTGGGTACTTTTTGAACATCTCCAGCACATTTTAACAATACCGTGATAATACTGATAACCGTGATAATTTTGGTCACTATAATCGTGATTAGAAATTTTCATACCGTTACATCCCTAAGACGGATTTGAATAAAGTCGTTTTTTTTTTCTTTTGCGCACAAAAAGTATTCTCGTAGCTTTGTAAAATTACGGTTGAACCCCTGATGTGACATGGATTATTTTACAGATCTCCTTGCTACGTTTCTGGACCTTGATCGTGTAAGAACCCTTGCTGTCTATGGGAGGGTCTGAGAGGTCTCAGATTCCATCAAAAATATCTTAATTTGTGTTCTAAAGATGAACGGAGGTCTTACAGGTTTGGAACGATATGAGGGTGAGTAATTAATGACAGAATTTTAATTTTTTGGTGAACTATCACTTTAATGATCAGTATGACCATTAGGCAACAGCAGAGTTTGTTTGCACTTCTCATGCGTTTTGTTGTTGTTGTTTTTGTTATAACCTACAGTATGTGTGTAAGCATCTCTTTACCTCCTCCTTTGATATGTGCACATTTTGCAAACAAATTGCAGGGCCCGAATGAATATTTATTTCATTTATTGATAGCCCAGCGTAATTTCATCAGTAATCTGAGGCCAGTGACTTGTTACTGAGGTAATAGAGGCTAGTATCGTAAATGCCCAAATGTTGGTATCATACAACCAACCCGTGTTCGTGAGCGTGTGAGACTGAATCAGAGTTTGTTACTTTTATTGCTTCTGTGTGAACAGATGACAAAGTCCACATTCTGAACACTCCGATGAGCAACTGTAAGGTCTTCACAGCACCATGTTGTGTAAGATGACATATGGCCTAACACGGCTGCCACTGCGAGCCTAAAGCCACACCATCTTTTTCCAGCCGCCTATATGTGATCGGATGCCTTCCTCAAATATCACACACCACACACCTTCCCTGTCTTATACGCAGGCAGATTCGCCATACTGCATGTGTACTTATGTACTTTGTGTGTCCATTTACTTAAACGAACAGCAGATGTTGGCATTTTATTAGATATGTCTGAATATGTTTGCAAGATGACGCAAAGAAACACTAATAACTTAACCTAAAAGTGAATCAAATCCTGGATCAATCAAGTCAGGGACTCAAAACAAAAGGAGATTTGAATCCGAGCCAATCTTCCTAAGCAATCACATTCCCTCCAGAATGCAAACCAAACCCCAATCAAAAGGCCTTTAACAATCGAAGCACAATTCTCGACCAATCACGTTGTATGTACCTTCAGAGCTCTAATCGGCCAATCATATTTCCTTTCCTTCGTGATGAATGCGTTTGGTGGGTCACGTCTCCATCCTGTCTATATCTGACTGCCTCACTTTCTGCCAACAAGCAAAACTAGGGGAAAGAAGCTGGAGCAAGGAGGAGGAAAGGAGGAGAAAGAGGAGTGGGGGGGCTAAGCTTAGGAGTGGTATAGTGGTACACAGATGGTAACTCAGTGGGCCCATAGGACTTTGGCATTCTGGAAATGTACCTTGCTGAGATTGGACTAGAATTATGTTTGGCACAAGTATGCCAAACACAATTGCGTGATAATGTCCTGCCTTATTCCTCTCCCTCATTCAAACTCCTGCTACGGCTCCACTGACACAAAGGACCTCAAGAATGCCTTCACGTCCTATTTTTCAGCTTTTGTCTCTTTCTCGATTCGTTTTTCTCTCATACGCCCAACGCTGATGGGATGCACAGACTGAACCCTGCTTAATGTATCACTGCTCTGAATATGTGTCTGCTTATTTCAGAGAGTGTTTGCATATGTTTGTGTGTGTGTGTGTGTGTGTGAAAGAGAGAGAGAGATATTGATTCTCCCTCTCTCTGTGTTGCTATGCCCCTTAGATATCCAGTCATTCTCCCAGAAAATGGGTCTCTCTGATACCTGTTATTTCAAACCACAGGTTAGTGGCAGTCTGTCCCAAAATGTTTCCAGTGATACAGACATTAATCTTTAATTGTATACAAATATGGTGTTAGAAATGTATAAAAATGAATACAGAAGCATAAATGTGTAACCTAATTCACATAAACAAAACACGATTCATAAATATGCAAGTGCTTTGATAAATTGTTCAATGTTTTTGCATTTATTGTTCAGTCCGCATTTGCAAATTGTCACACATTTGTGGGTCACCTCGGAATTGAGACAAATTCATTGTTAGAAGTATATTTTCTTTAGACTTCACAAAATTATTTTTGTTAATTGGTATTTTGTCTTATTTACCATTAAAAATGTCTAAACATCTAGCTACATTTGCTTGAGATGAAAAACCGCAGAAGATATTGTTTTCAAGGAAAATATGTTAAATTACTCTCTTACACCATTATAACAGTTCTTTCTTGTTTCTAGCAAAAAGATAACAAAATAATTTAGATATTTTGTTCAATCTACGGTGAAAAGGAAAATAAAATGTTTACTAAAGGGTAAGAAATACAAGCTTATAATATTGATATATTCTGTAAAACTGCTGATGAAGGAAAATACTTTTCACAATTCAGTTAAGTTCAACACTGTGACTGTAGTGCAGTATCCTATTGTCTCTCTTCTGTACAATGTGCTTTTATGGAAAAGGAGTTACACTGAAATGTTATAATTACACAGGAACACTCGGATCTCAATGCAAATGTACAAATGCACCACCTGAAAAATCAGGTAATGACAACTGAATTTGAATGAAATCCACACATTATGCAAATAGCATCTTTTTTTCTCTCCACTAGGAACATTGTGGTCCAGAGAGTTTGGGATATTAGAAGTGACTCCTTATTTTTAACACACACACAACATAACTTCAGGATTCACTTTACTACAAATCAAAGTGGTTGTCGCTCTCCAAATTCTGCAGTGTACATATGTCTTTCAGAAATATATATATATAGCACATCCCTAGTATCGGCCAAGCTCATTAAGCTGCAATGAAGGATTCAAATTCATTATTTAATCAAATCTACCAATGAAACAACCAGGACCGTTCAAAAGATTATACTCTTCACCAATCAAAAATGTAGCGTCCCGACTTGTAAAACAGGTCACAGAATCATAGATAAGCAGATAATTTCAAAAAGATATGTGGAACACCTTAAATTAGATCGGAGGAGACAAAACAGTTCAAGACCTGATGCAAAAGCCCACAGCAAGTCTGGAAGATTAAGATTGGCTTAAATGTTACCCAAATCAGACAAATATACATACAGACTGCCCAGTGCAAACAAAGGACATGATACTAACAAGACAAGCTGAGTTCTGACTCTTTAAAATTCTTTTCATTTGTCTGTATGCAACATCACTTATACTTCACTGGCAGCTCATCCTCAGACACGGTTCATCTCAATGACCTGTTTTTCTAAGCAAACTATTCAGTCCAAGAAATTCTTAAGGGAATATTCTAGGTTCAACAGATTTTCAACCAGCTTTGTATTGTTAAAATGTTGTAAATATAAATGAACAATGTGTACTCTTTCTCTGTGTTACCTGCACCCGATATCTGTGTTTATTTGATTAGGTGATTGTTCAGCAAAAGTCAGCTCCATAACCTCCAGGACCTCAAGACCTTTGACAGCTCCAGAGCTAATGTTAAAACTACAGACTGAACTTGTCCATTTTCATATTCCTGCCCACAGACAGTCAGATCACAGGGGCGGCATCAAAATCAAAAATGCTTTATGGGCGTAGAACTTCTTAAACTAAAATGTCACAGCCCTTTTTCTCTGTTTTCTTTAGTCATGTATCATATATGGAACTTTTTTCGCATTTCTACTGCATAGACAACCAAGTTTTATTAAAAGCCATCTTTCCAGCAGTATATTCCCCCTTTAAAGTTCAATCCACGTGATATTTGCACAAGGGCATTAATTTCCCCAAAATGTGCTAATTTTTAGGTTGGTCACGTGCATTCGTTGTGCTGACCAAACAGAAAGCTGCTTGATTAGAAAGTGACTTCTGTGTAAACTGTGCTTTATACATAGCTAGGCTACTGACAACAGACAATGGACCTTTTTTTGCCCACTAAATTTTTATATTTTGCTAATGTGACTGCACCTTTACAGTAAGACTTTACTTATAGTAAGAAAATTACAATGGAAGACAATAGGGCCAATTTTGAGGATTAAAAGCAGAAATGTGAAGCTAAATGTTGCAAAAGCACATATCAATTCTTAAAACTTGTGTATTACTTGATCAGTACTGTAAATCTATTTAAATACATTTTTTTAGATATTTGTTTGTTTGTGGTGTTGCACTGTCATGGGAACATTGTAAAATTGGATGTAACTTTACACAGAAAAGGTTAGTAAGTCACCTTTTAACACTATATTACACATATTGTGCCCATCTTGTGTTTTTCTTTCTCTTTTTTTCATAAAAAAAGTGACTATTTTACTGTTTACAGATTGGCCCATTTTGCTTCCATTGTAAGTGCCTCACTATAACCCAAGTTTTTGCTTGTTTTGTTATTTTAAGTAAATAAGTGGAAATTATTTCTCGTAGTAATCAACCACAAATGCTGTTATTTGAGCATACATGCAACTTGGACTGAACCCCAGGTATTCCCCTAAAACATGTTAATCCATATGAAGATGATATTTATATGATTTTAAATTAAGCTGCACAATATATCAACAAAATTACGAATATTCACATTATGAATCTCCTGTGACTTCAAATATTGTTTTAAACACATGTACAGGACCCCTAATGCGTACCTGAGGCAGTGCGATGGAGAGTTGTCTCTGTAGCGAGTCCTTCTCATGACCCAGCTCTCGCAGACGTAGCTGTGCCGTGCCGAGACTCTCCTGGGTCTCTCTGAGACTCTCTAGCAGCCGCTCTCTCTCCGTCAGCATGTTCACCATCAGAGACTCCAGATTTCCAGTGCTCCCGCCCTCGTCTCCACCCCGTGCCTCCCGGCTGCCATAGCCACCACCCATGCCCCCAGTGCCACCCCCCATACCCCCACCACCTCCAGCAGGAGAGGACGGGCCTCCTCCACTACCACCCCGCCCGTCCTCCGAGATGGTGGGCATCACCTCACACATCATCTTGAGGCCGTGAACAGGTGCAAGAGTTTAAGGGCGGGTGTGTATATGTCTTGGCCCTACAAGTTTGCAAAGAGGAACTTGTGAGAATCACAGTGGCGAATCTGACGGTGCTTGGGTGCCTGAGAGCCTACGGTAAAGAGATAAACAACTTTTCATTCATATGCGGGTGTCTTGGACGGTGTAGCGTGTGGTCTGCGGAAAGAACGTGTGCCTTAACAGTCTATAATGTGTGTGGGAATGTGAGTATTGCAGATATGTTATATTATGCGTGCAGTTGTTCTCTCTTTCTTTTCCTCTATATCTTGTCCCTCAGTTAGTGTGTTTGAATTCACCCTCAATTCAAGCTTTCTTGATGGAAACTCCTAATTGCTGCGCTCTTCTTCAAGGGTGGACATGTACTGCCAGTTTATCTGAGTTGTCTTCTTGACAATGAGTTTATTATCCACAGCTTTCTTTCCTTTATTTTTTTCCTCAGTGCTCAGGTAGATTCATGAGTTGTGTTGCTATTTCCTGAATGGCTTCAAGGCTCCTGATTGGCTCTTAGTATGTGCTGTTCAAAATCCTTGGCTTGGGTGCGTTTGGGTGGAGCAGCAGGACGTGGTCTCAGGTGGGACAAAAGTGGTAGGAGAAAGTAGGAGGGGAAAGTCGCTGGGTCGCAGGGACTGGATTGGGTAAAAGGCAGGGTGGGCATGGAGGAGAGTCTTCTACCCAATGGGTTCGAACTTCAAGTAAAGGAGAGCTGAAGAGGGAAATAAAGGAGAGTGGCATTAGCACAAATGGTCAAAGCTGGGCAAGGCATGAAGAAATAAAGCATTATACATCAAATCCAGTGAATTCACAGTCTCTGAGTAAGCCATTTCGAAACAGTAAGTTTCCCAGTAGACTTTAATAGTGCTTTTATTGATGAACTATGGGGATACCGCCACAAAAAAGGGAAAGACAAGACACTATATAGGGAGAAAATAACACAATAAACAAAAAAAGGCTTCAGACAGCAAGAGGTGAAAGACAACTGTTATGATATCTTACTTTTGCAGTTACTAATAAACATGCTTTCAATGCAGACCTTTAATGCATTACATGTTGTCAGGTAGAACTGGGATAGATAAATTGGGAATCATCTGTGCTGTTGAGTTACTGTCAGCTGTCATGTAAAGCTTTAAAACATATTGTGATAAAATACACTACATGAAAAAAAACAGTAATGCTTAAAAGTCCTATGCCAATCTTGACAGTGACATCAATTACATGCACATAACTTTCTGATTACGGTTCATATTCCGGGTAAGCCTTTATGCTGAAAACAGATTTCCATATGCTCCAGAAATAGTGACATATGATTTATAATTATTAGTATCAGCATATCCTGAATGTTTTTCTGTTTGCTTGATCCACTTACTGTATAGTGCATCACGCATTTTAGTAACTTTCAACAGTAATTTAATCAACTCATGAAATATCGTTCATATCCCAACACACAAACTATGATTTGCCAAATGTAGGTCATGAGACTCTTACAAATACAGGCCATGGTGATTCTTTTAATTTTATAAAAGTAAGAAAGACTTATAAAGTAAGAGTAATCTTCATTAGAAAAGTAAAAGTCTTGAATTATTCTGAATGTTCGAGTTCTTTATATCTAATATCACGAATTACCTCTGCTTGGACATAGATAAAAAAGAACATTCAGTTAGAGTCGATATTCCGAATATGACCCACAAATCTGAATAATACAAGCATGTATCTAATTCAGATTTCCAGAAACCAAAACACTGGATTAATCTGGTTATGCCAATCAATGTGTTGGCATGACCCTTACATAATCACAATATGAGCAAATTCTGATTCACATCAGAATATTCCTGTGCATGTAAAAGCATTGAGTGAGAGACATGGAGTTAGGAGCGAAATCACTCGGTTCTTCGACACAAGAGTCAGCACTAGATGGTGGCAGACACATTGGGGAGCATCAAACTAAAAATAACATTGTAACCATCGGGTTTCCCCCTCACATAAATCTGGGAATAGCATGAAAGAGCGTCCAGTTCCAGTGAATGTCGACACAGAGGAATTTGGAGGAATCAATAGAGCAGTGATTCCTCGCACAGGCCACAAATCCTGCTAAATACTCCCTGTCTTGAATGTAAACGACGTCCAGGCGAATAAACTCAACGCATCAGCCTCGTTTCCGCGACTGTCATGCAAAACATTCAAATCGACACCCAGTTCTATTTGTTTTGTCTGTCGGTCGGTCTGTCCATCCGTCTCTCTACCTCCCTCCCTCTCTCTCTTTCTCCGACACACACCTATTTCAAATTCCCTTCAACACAGACAGCAGCCGTTTCCTAACACCACAACGCACCGCTTTTATTCGCCCCTACGGTGTATTCTCTTCTCCAAACAGGCTCTGTAAAGCCTATTAGTCAAGAGGTATTAAATTCAAGGCGTGTAACGATCATGTAGCCTGGCAGCGCTTTTTGTGTGTGTGTCCGTGGACGCTGTCTAAACGCAGGAAGAAGGAAGAGACAGGTGTCGTTTAAAGGCGACCCGAGCGTGATTGGAT
This sequence comes from Barbus barbus, assembly GCF_936440315.1. Lineage (NCBI taxonomy): Eukaryota > Metazoa > Chordata > Actinopteri > Cypriniformes > Cyprinidae > Barbus > Barbus barbus. Next base: position 34,330,732 of record NC_136731.1, on the reverse strand, counting down.
GCTGCTGCTGATCTTGTTTATTCCGTACTAACGCGAACGGCTTGATGAAAAGAATAAAAAGCAAGCACCGCTCCGTTCGCCTAAACGACGCTCAGTGTAAATTAGGCTGGATGTAGGCTATGTGTTGACGTATTCCTCCGCCGCTCGCCTCGCTCCACCATGATATATGTGCCGTCTCTCTTCTGCAGATACGCGACTGGACATGGCGTCGAAATGAAATGGTTACATTTTAACTAGGCTAATGAAGAACGCATCGTGTCATGTCTTCAAATGTCGCTATTTGATGCTCTTCCTGCCATCCTTTCGCCTCGCCCCCTCCTCCCAAGTCCTCCATCATCATCCCCCTCCTCATCTCCACAGCTGGGCGATAGCCTATCACACACACAAACATGCATATATAAAAAAATGCATGCGATGCTGAAATATGCACCGCTCACCGTTGTCATCGTCGAGAGTAAACGCTAGACATCATCATTTCATCCCCGTCGACCCCATCGGAGCGCAGCGCTTTTGGGTGCCCAGTTATCAGCCTCCCCCCTTCCCTCTTTCTCACACATGTAACGACGGCATCGAGCGAGCAAACGTTACACCTATCCACAGACAACCCCAGTCTCTCTCTCTCTCTCTTTCTCCCTCTCTCTCTCTCCCCCCTCCCTCTCGATGTAAAGGTGCTGGCTCTTAAAGAAACACTCGCGCCTGCTTCACAAACACAAGCTGTTGCTAGGGCTAGGACCACTGTAACTGGGAGATATCATGCTTGTAAATGACACGGTCCAGCACCTTTCCTCGCGTAAGAGGACGAATGTGTTATTTTAAGAGCGGTGCTTGAGCATTCATGGGCAAAAGGTCCAAATGATCAGCGGCGCTGGGTACCAGAGAACTTACTCGCTCTCTGTGTGTCGCCACATCCACTCCCTCTACCGGGCGCTTTCGGTATTGCGCCTCCGCACTTGTTAACAATTAGCACATATTTTTTATTTTTTTTTCAGCGTTTCATTGCCTCATCACTCAAGTGCAGCTTTTATTGGGTTTTAAAATGTTAAGTTTACGATAATTGTGTTTAGAGTGAAATAATGTTTTGCATAATATTCCATTCCAGCCCACGTGTCTGGCAACACCAGCAACATTACTCTAGTCTATAAAGCACTTTATTTATATATTAAAAATAATCTCTTTATTTAAACATACACATTTTCCAAGAACACACCTGAGTATTCCACGAGTGGTCAAATTGGTGTAGCTATATAAAGTGTAGCCTAGCCTATTAGCCTATAGAAAGATTTTCATGACGGTCGACGTTTATAGAAATTTCTGTCAGCCTAAATTTGCAAAGTAGCCTAAATTTGAACCAGAAGGGCGTAAGAGACATTTTTGGTGAAATGGAGATATATATATATAGCCTATTAAATGAAAGCTCTTAATGAGCTCTTTCTACTGGCAAAAGTACTGTCATCCATGAGTGTACAGATTTGTATTATAAACAACTGAAATCAGTACACAAAGTCAGATCAAACTGTGGTACTTTTTTTGTTTTGGCTCTCCTGTAGTAACATAATAGGCTATTTGTAACACCACACCAACCCTACTTCGACTGCGTTTGGGAAGGTTCAAACTCTGCTCAGACACCTTGCAATGCTGATAAATTGTAATGTATATAGCCTATGTTTTATATCTAGTTATGAAACAGTTATAATAAGAAGCGCGCGCTGGAGGAAAACCAAATTCCCCGCGACGCGTCTCGAGCTGAGGAGCCCCTTTCAGTGGTGGAGGCCACAGACATGAGTGCTACAAACCAATGAGAAACAGACACCGGTGACTTCTCCACCAATAAACCAGATGACGAGGAGGGCTTCTGCATTGATAAACGCCAATAAAGCGGGGAGAGCGCAGGGTGGAGATATGAGAAGGGTCCCGAAAGGGATGACGTAATGTGTTTTTAGGGGATGATGTCATCGTTTGCACAAGGAGAGGATTTAAAGACACAGCTGTGCCGCGGTACAACTTGCAGCTGGAGAAGTGCTGCACAAGAACAATGTGGGGGATGTCTGCTTTTGCACCAGTCCAAATCAAAAAGCCTCGGCTGATATTTTCTAAGCTTTTCTACTTTTTTACTTCTCATTTTGAGAGTCCCAAAAGCAAGGCATAGGACTTCATATACCATTTTTACATAACATTTAAGCATAACACTATTCTTATGCATGATTCTTATGCATCTTATTGCATAGCTTGTACTACTAGCATCTCTACCCATGCACAGCCGGTAACTATGGCAACAGAGGCAACATGGTGTTTATCAGAGTGCCTTTTGGAGCTGCAGCATCAGGGCCTTCCAAGCCAGTGAGCACTTAGGGAAAGAGATAAGGACAGGACACTGCTGAGGTGCCCTGGGATATAATCAACCCTAGTCCTCATGGGTTCAGGAAAAGTTCAGGATGAACAGCTGGTCACAACAAAGCCTCCAATTTAAGAAGACCCTAAATGATATTACCATTACACTAAGGTTTTTTTTTTTTTTTAGTTCACCCACAAATTTACAATTTTGTCATCTCTTGCTCCCCTTCACGTTGTTCCAAATCTGTATACCTTTAATTTTGAAGTTAAGTCTGTAACCAAATTTTGGTTACTATTGATTTGCATCAAATGACTGAAAAAAGAACATTTCATTTATATTCTACAGAAGATGAAATTATGAGTGATTTCAAGAGGTTTGATGCTTAAAAATATAGGTCTTTATTGGCATGTTTCCATGAAGAACTTTTAAACATTCATGGAATCTTTCAATTCCACAAAATGTTCTTTAAAGGCTCTAAAAAAAATTAAGGTTATTTTTTGGCTCCATGAAGTTCCATGAAGAACCTTTAACATCCATGGAATATTTCCATTTCACAAAGAGTTGTTTATATTGGAAAAAGGTTATTCTATTCTCTTTAAAGTAAAGATTTTTTATTGGCATCTGTGGTTCCATGAAGAAACTTTAACATTCATGAAACTTTTTAATTCCTCTAAAACGATTCTTTGGATGATTAAAATATTCTTCACAAAAAAAAAGGTTCCCCATTTGGAACCCTTATTTGTAAGATGTAAATTTATGTGATGCTCCAGAACCCAAACAGCAGATCCATGACCATCATGCTTGTTTTTAACATTTAAACATTTATTCAAATTCTGTATATTAGGTTCTTCTTGGCATGCAATACCCTTGTCTCCATGTCCTGTAAATGACTCTAGAGATGACAATCGCAGTGGGAGACTGTCGTCTGTCCCTGTGAACTCAGCACATTTAGTTTCTGTGTGTGTGGTGGTGGCCTGAAGTGCAGGACAGTTTGGTTCTGTCACACAATAGCAAAGTGATGACCCAAAAATCACCTGAGCATTATCAGAAAGTACATTCAGGACCAGTGTTTTATGCTCAGGCAGCAATCCACCGTCTGCATTTTCACCGCTGTCAGACCATACAGCTCAGAGAGTAATAAATACTGTGCATAATGGTGCAGAAGCAGCAGAAATGTATCATATGTGGCTATCATGATATAGGGGATGACAACCAAGTATGTTTGGCACAGATCTAGAAGTGCTGAGAAGTTTTATGAGCTCTTAGCTCCCTCTCCTGTCCATAAAGGCAATTGCAATATGGCCCAGATAGAAAGACAGGAGGTGCTGTAGTGTTGAATAATAGTGCTGTGTTAACTGCTTAGTTGTCTCTTATCATCACTCAACCCTCACAGGCAGAGAAAGGACAGGGAGAGGGAAAGATCAAGGGTAGAGATGTAGGAAATGTGAATGAGAGAATGTCAAGAGAGAGTATCAAATACTTGGTCTTCCAATAAGAAATCAGCCATTGTGCGATTTTAATGGTCGTTTTCCTGCACAAGAACCGCATACACATGCCTCAGATCTGCTTCTGCTGAAACTAAAGCACAAGAAGTTAAGATTTTAAAGGGGTAGTTCATTTAAAAATAAGAATTATGTCATCATTTACTCACCCTGATGTTGTTCCAACCTGAATGACTTATTTACTTCCATAAAACACAAAACGACAGCCCAGTGCACAATTAACTTTCATTGTATGGAAAAACAAAGATCTAAAGGTGAGTAAATGATTTTTGGTGGATTAATCCATTACAAAACCTGAAGAGCGTCATGATAGCGGTTTATGTAGAGGTTGACGTAGAGAATGAAGAAAAGCAGAGAAATCACTGTTAGGGGCCTAACATAAGCAAATGCAAGAAACAGGATGTGGAAACCAGACAGTCAATGCTCCAGAGACACAGTAAAATACCTACTGACTTCATAAGGGTTGGTATAAAAAATAAAAAAATAAAAAATGAGGCATTATGAAAAGTGGATGATTTAGCAGCAGTCAGCCTACTCAGTGATGCAAATGACTCGAACAGAAGCCCTCTTTCACACTATCCAAAGCAAGTACTCGTTTCATCAGACTCTTCCCACAGTCTCTGACTCATCTTTCTTGGCTCTTTATTTTATTCCTCTTGTCCTCTTGTCTTTTACAAGCTAGAGCATTCAACAAATAATTCCTTCCTCCGTTTGCTGGTTGACAGAGTTCCCTGTCCTTGTGAAACGACATCAGACTGAAGCAAAACCTGACTTTGTTTGTCACAAAGGACAATTAAATGAAATACAGTCATGGCCAAAAATATCGGCACCCTTGGTAAATATGATCAAAGAAGGCTGTGAAAATTAATCACAAAAATCTAACATTTCATTGGATAATAAGAATTTAAAATGGGGGGAAATATCATTTTGAAATAAATGTTTTTCTCTAATACACATTGGCCACAATTAACGGCACCCTTTTATTCAATACTTTTTGAAACCTCCATTTGCCAGTTTAACAGCTCAAAATGTTCTCTTATAATGCCTGATGAGGTTAGAGAACACCTGACAAGAGATCAGAGACCATTCCTTCATCCAGAATCACTCCAGATCCTTTAGATTCCCAGCTCCATGTTGGTGCTTCTTCTCTTCAGTTCACCTCACTCATTTTCTACAGGGTTCAGGTCAGAGGACTGGAATGGCAATAGCAGAAGCTTGGTTTTGTGCTCAGTGACCCATTTTTGTGTTGTTTTTGAGGTTTGTGTTTGGATTGTTGTTCGGCTGGAAGATCTAAACATGGCCCATTATAAGATTTCTAACAGAGTCAGTCACTTGTTGATTTTTTTATCTGTTGGTATTTGATAGAATCCATGGTGCCATGTGTCTAAACAAGATGTCCAGGACCTCCAGCAGAAATATAGGCCCACAATATTAAAAATACAGCAGTATATTTTATTGTACACATGGGGTACTTTTTATCCCTGTGTGCACCAAACCCATCTTGAGTGTTTGCTGCTAAAAAGCTCATTTTTTTAGTTTCATCTGACCATAGAAGCCAGTCTCATTTGAAGTTCCAGTCGTGTCTGATAACTGAATATGCTGGAGATTGTTTTTGGATGAGCTAGGAGAATTTTTCTTGAAACCCTCCCAAACAACATGTGGTGATGTAGATGCTGTTTGACAATTTGTTTTAAAGGTTTTCTGCCTCCAAAACTCAACTATTTTCTGCAATTTTCCAGCTGTGGTCCTTGGAGAGTCTTTAGCCAGTCTTTAGGGAATTTTCACTGCTCTAGCTCTTTTCTTAAAGCCACTTCACTAATTTGTGAAGCTCAATTATCTTTTGCTGCACATCAGAAATATATTCTTTGGTTTTTCTCATTATGATGGATGATTAAGTGAATTTGGGCTTTGTTTTCCCTCCTATTTATATTTCTGTGAAACAGGAAGCCATGGCTGGATAATTTCACGTTCATAATCACCCTGGAGTGCTCAAAATTGTGAATATGAATGGGAATATACTTCACGAGATATTTTACTCATAAGAATTTCTAGGGGTGCCAATAACAGTGTCCAACGTGTATTTGAGAAAAACATTTATTTCATAATGATATTTCCCCCCATTTTAAATTCTTATTATCCAATGAAAGGTTAGATTTTTGTGAATTTATTTTAATAAAATCCATTTAAAAAGGATTAACAATGCAGATTAATTTTCACAGCCTTCTTTGATCATATTTATCAAGGGTGCCGATATTTTTGGCCATGACTGTATGAGGGTTGGTTTCTGTTAACAGTTATATTTGAGGTCAACATGACATTTTTTTTAATAAACTTATTTTAGATTCATCTCACTCATCAGCATTACTCCACTTTAGAATTAATTATTCTTTAACTGTTGAATCGGTGTTATTTTAGTATCATTGAGATAAAATATATTAACAAATATATAATAGTATATTTTTTTATATTGTGTTTTCAATTTAAGTTAGTTTTAATTGAGTTATTTTTGTCATTTGTCATAAACAACACTGGACCTCACTGGTTTTCATTGTATGCAAAACAAATAAATAACTAAACACATTCAAAATATCTTTTTATGTTCCACAGCAAGAAAAAAAGTATAGTAAAATATTTTGAAAAACAGGATGGCAAGCAAATGATGGCACTTTTATTTTTGGGTGAACTATCCCTTTAAAAAATCTCTTGGACCAAAACCCCTCAAGTAAACAATCCCTGTGAGAAGAGTTTAAATATGTGGTTTCAGATTGCTGTACTGATGTTTGAGTGGAGGGACATTATTTACATATCTATGGTAGCATCAGTGGAGAGTGTAAGTGAAAGGTGACAGCTGCAGCAGAAGAGGCGGAGCAACGGGGTCACTGGGGTTAGGGAGTGTCTGACAGAATTGGAATGGAATTTACAGCAAGTATGTGCCATGTGGCAAATGACACTCAACGCAGATCAGTGAATACTTCAGAACAATGCCGCTGTCACTAGTTTTCACAGAGATGGAAAAACAACAAATTGACTTGTTGGAAGAGAAATGCAGAACAGCTGAAACTGACATTTGGAGCCAAGGAATTAGTTTAGTTCAGAAACAAATGGGCTGAGTCATCATATGAATGGTTTTGATGGTATTTGTTGCAGATCACAATTTGAATTTAGGTGAATGTTTAATTTAATCCAATCATTTGGATTTTTGCTGTTACACATGATCATGTGATCAATATTTGTAAAGCAAAGCACTATAATCTTGAAGTATTGGTTGCGTGAAAGGTTTCACCCAAAAATGAAAATGTTGTCACTATTTACTTACCCTGTAAAAATGTATTTTTGGAAGTTGTGAATAAAACTCTATTGGAGTTTGTTTCACAAGAAAATACTATTTTCAGGTTTTCTACTTCAAAATTTAACATTAAATGTGTTACTTGCACTTTCTTTGCAGTTTGTTGTATTTACTAGCAATTTCTGAGTCAAAATTGTTTCTACACCTAATGCTTTTCAGTGTACCCTCATGTTGTCCCAAACAATATGTTCCAAACACTTGTGTTCTTTTACTATATACAGATATGTTTAGCAATTCAGTTCATTCAAAACATCTTTTTGTGTTCCACAAAAAAAAAGGAACAAAATGAGGTTTACTCAAAACGAGTAAATGATTAATTTTTATTTTTAACATCCCTTTAATAAAAACCACATTTTACAGTATTTAAAATCTGATATTTTCTTAAATGAAAGAAATAAAAGTCATCAAATCTGAGGGATTCTACATTACATTTAAAAAAAAAAAAAAAAAAAAAAAAAAAAATGTAGATTCATTGCACATTGCTGTATCTGAATGTTTGATTTACAGTTCTGTGCTCGTCTAAGTCTATTAGAAACCTGGTACCACTTTATATTAAGTGGCCTTTAACTACTATGTACTTATATAATAAAATAAGTACTTATTGTGGTCATATTGTATTGAAAAATACTTTTGCTGCTGTTGAGGTGGGATACGGGTAAGGTTAGAGACAGGTTTGGTGGTATGGGTCGGTTTAAGGGTGGGTTAAGGTGTAATTATAAATGTAATTACAGAAATTTATTACAAATGTAACTACATGCAGGTATTTTTTTAGAATATAAGTACAATGCAAAAACATATGTACACAATAAGTGCATTGTACCAAATGATTAATTTAAATACCAGTACATAGTAGTTAAGGCCACCTAATATAAAGTGGGACCAGAAACCTTATATCAGAAAGCCGTGTTTATAAGGTTTTACTGACATAATGTGAACCACAGAAAAGAACCACTTTATTCAAAGTCTAGAAACACAACGAAAAGCAAGCAGGGCTGTAAACTTTGAAACCAGGGCAAAAGTAGCAATATTTAAGAAAAGACCCTGACAACCACCTTACAAAGCCACATATCCAATATTAATTTGCCATTCTTTAGAAGGGATCATGCGAACGGTCTATATTGATGACACTCTATTAGGGATTTGAGCATATTTAGTTGAGGATGAAGCAGAAAACACCATGAGTATGTATGAGGAGTTAATTATTTTTGTTCTGAGAGATTAAGATAAGAACAGGGTAAGTCAATAGACTTGTATGTGTATGTGCACTGTGCAATTCAAAGGCTAGTTCTTTCAAATTAGAAATCAGGTAGAAGCGTGTATGTGTTTGTGTTAGGAGGTGTGCTGTGGCAGATTCTGTGGTGGCTCAGCTTGCAGGTTATTTTGAACATCTCCATTCTGATTGACTGGGGCTTTCACCACTGAAAAAGACAAAACAGCCAATGTTTACCATGCTGAAAAATTCACCTTCACAGTGTTAAATAGATTCAAGATTACAGTCCAGAAATACAGTCCATTTTTTATTTAAATGATATCAAGTAAGGTTAACCAAATGTTGAATTACAGACTATTAATTTCATTTTTCTCACCTTGACTGTCTTCATTTGCTAGTTTCTGGATCTCTTGTTGAAACTGGAGCTCGCCATGAGGACCTGATGGAGGCTGTCTATTCAGTGCCTGTTGCTCCTTTTGTTTTTGTGACATCTCCATTACTGCCTGATTAGAAGTAAAACAAGCTATCAGTTCTCTGGCATCGTAACAAAGCATCAAAAATTACTATACTATGCAGTACTGATGTTCTAAATTAAAATAATTTGTTTTAGTATGGGCTTAACAGTAAAAAAAAAAAAAAACTAAAACAGTTATATCAAAATTTGAGATTTCTGAAAATGTGTAATTTGATAAAAGTATAATTTGTATTATTTCACACATACACTTTTTATTTTTAAATATCATTATACAAGCATTTTCCAAAGAAAATTTATAATAATAGCTAGAAATTATACAGCTATTCTAATTACATAAAGGCAACAGCAAGAAAAGGGCTGCAACCAATTGAAACCAGTCTTTTACCTGCTGATATTCTCGTTTCTGGGCTTCTAGGGCTTTGCTTCTCTCTTTGAGAAGTTCCTGCTCCTGTCGTAATTTCTCCGCCCTTCTGCCAAGTTCCACCTCCCTATCCCGAAGTTCTGTCTCAAAGCGCGCCAGCTCCTCTTCTGTGTACACAGGCTTGGTATCATCCAGTGTCTTGAAGTATAGAAAGATAACGTGTTGGCACAAAACACTGCCATGTAAAGACAGAATAATAAAGTCAGACACGCATCAAAATCTGGCTCTAACCTCCCATTCCTTTGCGTTGTTAAACTCTTTCTTCTCCGTAGATTTGAGGAACTCTTCCATGCTGACCAGTCTATCATGATTGAGATCTACCTGCAGGAAGCAGCGAGAGAGGAAAAAGCTATTTAAAAAGGTAATTAAAAATGAACTGAAGTAACTAATTAAAAAAAAAAGACTCTAATGCAGTGAAAATCAGATAAAAGAATGACTATTTCTTCATCTCATGCATCCTGAAGGAACAGAACAGATGGAATCACTGCTGCTCCACACATTGTGAAAGTGTTAAAAAGCTGAAGGAGAAAGCCAGATAAAGGGAAAGAGAGAGAATGAAAGCGTTTACATACACACTCTTATAACATTTTTGCCGGACATTCTAAAGGCTTATTCAGCGTTCACTTATCGCTCATTTTAAACAATAAAATCAAAGAAAAACTCAAATAATTTAATGTAAACAGCATTTAGGCTTTTATGAACTGATTTTGGTTTAGTTTTTAGCACTGTGTAAACACACTCAATAAGAGTCACTACAAAACAAGTGAAGGCTTTACATTTTGCATGACGTGTTCTCGCATCCTCAGCCTCTCCTCCTCCATTTCCATCATGTCATCCTCTTCATTCTTGGGATCATACACCTTCTCCAGCTAAGACAGTGAAAAAGAAAAGATGAACACATCAGAAAGGTGCTTGCCTTTTGCTCGTTTTCTGCATGTCAAGAACAGTATAAGCTTCATCAAAGGTGCCATCATAGATTCCTATGTTAATGATGTTTTGCTCTGGACAGCCACTAGAGCCCACTAGAGTCTTAACAGCTGACTCAGTCACAGCATAAAGAGGCTTCCATCACTGTCAATAACAGATTGCAATGATTCACCAACCTCAAAGGTGAAACATTACCTCTTTTGTGAAAAGGGCCTCCAGCTCTTGCTCATCTAACACACCGTCACCATTCGTATCTATGTGAGAAAACACAGTTAAATTAATTCTGCCTGTGGAACGGCTTCTTATGGACTACTTGAGGACAAAAAAGACTCACCGTGAAGCTTAAAGAATGTCTTGGGATTGAACTCCTGTGGATCCAGCCCATCTGTCTCTTTCCAGACCTCCCGTAACTGATCCACGCTACCCTGAAAAGGAAGTAAAAACAAAGTTTTACTCAGGAAATACAACAGTCAGTCTTTCCATACGTACATCTCCCGCTCTTCATTCCCTCACCGGAGCGTTAACTTTAGGGTGTTGGCGGTGCTTTTCTTTCAGCTCCTCGATTCTCTTCTCCTCCTTCTCTCTCTTCTCCTGGTCCAAACTCTTCAGGTACTCCCTCCTCTCGTGTTCTTTCAGCATCTCATAGCGCTTAAACTCCTCGTGACGCTCCGCATCGTAATTTTCAAGATCTTTAGTGGCCTAACAAATAAGCACATAAAAAATAAAAAAAAAGCATATGACTCTTCACTTTATTTATTTCCGGTTTGTTTGATTTGATTATTTATTTTTCAATTATGTGTTTGTGTTTTTATGTAATATTGTGGAATTTTCATTTGTGGCAAATGAGTCAGTTATCTGTGCACCTGTTCTTTTGTGTAGAAAAATCTAATAAAAGTAGTTTAAAAAAAACGAGAAAAATGTGTATACTATAATCTGATAGAATCTGATTAAAACAAAAACAAGAAAAGAAGAAAGATCAGGATTTTATTTGCTAGCGTTTGAAAGGTTAAATGCAGTTGCCGAACAAGTATGCACTGAATGCTTGTCAATGTTTTTTTTTGCTATTTCACATTATAGCATGTTAGGAATGGGCGTTACCGTCACGATAAGCAGCTCCAGGTCTTTGGCTTCAAATGTGTTCTGATTATGAGGGTCCAGATGTTCAAACTGCTTCAACAAGGAGACATGATCCATCTGAACACCTGCAATCACAACAAGCATTTGCGTGAACAGATTTTCTTGCTCTTCAGTGTCACTTGAGTAATACATAAACACACTCACTCTGTGTGTTGGTGCTGTCCAGTTTAGCCTTCAGCAACATCCGGAGGCGTGAGACCTCTTGCCTCTTCAGCTCATCCAGTCGCGTCCTCACATGGTGGCCCACCAAATCCAACTCCTTACTGAGGCGTCCATTCTGAAACACAGTAGCTTTCCATTAAGTACTTGAAGTACTGATGAAATGATAAAACTTCAAAGCTCAAAGGCAAAACAGCGTAACAGAGACTGTGCACATTTGGTATTTTCCTCATTCATTTTCTCCATAGGGATTTTTATAAAACCAAACAAACCAGCTCCACGACCGAGATGAATCACAACATTACAAAACTTTAATTTGAAGCAAAAAAGCAATTTAAGAAAAAAGACTAAAGGTACAAGTTCTATGTACTTAATGTCTTTTATGAAGCAATGACCTACACATCTCACATTACAACAAATATGACAAATAACAATATATAATAAATCACTGTACAAAAGTACATTATAAATGTAAAATACACGTTATTAAAATAAATAAAAAATCCTAAATAAAGAGTTAATAATAAACTCCTTAAAATAAAAAAGTTTTTGAACCATGAACCAGCTCAAACTTAAAAAATAGATAATAACCTACACATCTCAAATTATAAAAGAATAAAAATAATTATACAACATACAATAATGGACTAGTCACTGTATAAAAATATACAATAAATGATATATATAAAACACAATTTGATTATTAAAATAAATGTATTTATATATAATTTTATATATTATTTATAAATAAATAAATAAACATATGATAGATAAAATAAGTTTAGAGAGTATGTGACCAACTAGATTAAAAATAAAGCTGAAATCACACTTGCTTGTGACTTCGGCAGAAGCTTATGTTATAACTTCATCTCTGAGCTCCTGCTAGGTGTGTTTTCAAGGGTACTTCCAGCTTATCATTCATAAAGAAGAGGAATAGGATTCTTCCGTTTGGTGCCCTACTGTTTTTGTGCTTTACCTTGATGTCGTCTGTGTTGGCGGTCTGGAGTTTTTCTCTGAAGTGAGGGTCAGTCTCCAGCACCTCAATCACCTCTCTGAGGTAACGGTCGTAGTACAGACCAGTATCCTGAGATATGCACGTACAGCCAAAACAAGAGAGCAAGTGAATATGGAGCAAGTGATTAATGCATATGGCGTGTTCTAGTCGTGAGACCAGTCTTACCACATTCTCCTCTGCTCTCTCCTCCTTGGGAGGGTCTTGCTTGCGATCTATAGGCACTGACCACACCACAAGACACAGAGACAAAAGCAGCAGCCCCTTCAAGCCTCCTGTCATCCTTGGACACCTTTGGATACAAAGATTAGACAGCCTTTACTTTCACCCTTTAGAGAGAGAGAGAGAGAGCAGTCTCTTTAAGCAGACAGGTTTATTTATGTAAGACTCATTGAGTACACGTCGATCATGACAAGAGAGAGCAGCCGAAGAAATGGAGTCTGTGGGGCAGTTCGCGAAAACACACTTGACATGTTTCACAACAGATGCAACTTCACGAGAAAAACAGTCACAGTCATCTACCGACGTCTGAAGTGTCGTTTGGTCTGAAACTCTTCAGTCTAAATCAGATAAACAGCGAGTTTTCTTACCACAGGGTCAGATCCTGTTTGAGCGGTGAGTGAAACCTGCGACTACAAATTACTCAGCGTTCAGTTGCTGCCTCAAAAACAAGTGCGGCCATGAGTTATGACGCAATCCAAACGCGACGCGTTCCACAAACATGAGCCAACCAGTATTTGTACAGTACAACGCCGTTTGTTATTAAAGTAATAAATGGGATACATTTTTTTTTATATAATTCCATTAAGCCATTTTACCCAAAACGCCAATGTAATGAAACTGTCCCTAAAAAACAACAACCGTTATTTGCATGCAAGAAATGTAGCCTATTTCTATTTTTTAGCCTCTATCTATCTATCTATATATAAATAATTGATTATTATTATTATTTACACAACACAAGGACCATGATTGATTACATTTTTGATCTTGCACAATGGTTTTCTTTTTTTCTTTCGCTCTCATTTCATATTTTGTGTATATTTGGTGTGTGTGTGTGTGTGTGTGTATATATTTATATATTTGAGAGTCCTAACTAATTTCGTTTTTTGAAAATCCTGCAGCACTTTTTTCTTTCTTTCTTTTCTTTCGTCAAGTGTTGTTATATATAAATGGACTTTGAGAGACGCACATTGGCAAACATAGAAACTTTATTTTAATTAGGCTACTTCGAAAAATAGATATTCATTTATTTTTTTATCCAACACTCTGATTACAAACAGGCTGAAACACTGACAAACAAAATAAATTAAATATAAAAATGTGCACACAATAAATACTATGATCATATAAAAAGTAGAAATGTAATACATAAAGTGAAAAGGATAAACCTGAAATACATAAGTCATCACAATTACAGTTATGGCAATAGAAGTTAATAAATATGGCACACGTAAATCGTAATCCCTCAAACAAATAAATAATAATGATTATAAATCACTTCAGAAGTTACATAAGACAAAACATAAATGTCACATTGTGTTTAAATCAGTTTAACTGATAAATAAATGTGAGACGCAGAATAAATATCCCTCATAAATCAACCGTGCATTAAAAGTCTATTTCTCTTAGGTCTGTGGGTGTGCTGGCTCTTTCCTCTTCAATATCACCATCTTTCTCCTCATGTGCTCCATTCCTCAGTCTCTCCCCGAGAGCTCCCTCTATCAGCTCAGTGCAGCACTGCAGCACCGCCTGTCGGCACAAGCAGGAATAGTTACAGATATTCAAGTCATAATAATAATATTCATATTAATAATAATTATTATTATCTCTCTCGCTTTCTCTCTCTCAAAAAAATGGTATCACTTTATGTTAAGGTATCTTTGTTACACAGGTTACATGTAGGCTACTTACAATTATAATAACAACTAATTATGCATAATTATATGCAAGTAACCCTAATCATACAGTAAGTACATGCAGTTAATTAATATTACTCAGTACTTACATGTATAATTACACTGTAACAGGGACACCATAAAATAAGGTTTAAGCAAAATAATTTTTATTATTATTGTATGTTTAGCTCTCTGAGATAAATCTTGGCTCACCATATCAGTCTGACAGAGTGTGGCCAGGGCAGAGGTCATGACACTCAGCTCTCCCGCACTTTTGGCCCTTAAACCCCGCAGGGCAGAGTTCAGCGCAGCCGCAGCCACCAGTGAAGGAGGAGTTCCCAGAAAGCGCGAGTCACACACACACAAGGCAACGAGTGTATCGCTGTGGCGCCGCAGCATTGCGAGAAAGTCTCCTGTATGCGCGTCTCCGTCCCTGAGCTCCCCGAGAGTGCGCAGGAAGTGTGGGATGAAGTCCTGAGGAGTCACTGCTGCCACATCCCACCGCAGAGTCGCCAGCACCACACGCTCCATTTCCTGTTGGAGTAAGCATACATATACAGGTCCTTTTCAAAAAATTAGCATATTGTGATAAAGTTCATTATTTTCTGTAATGTACTGATAAACATTAGACTTTCATATATTTTAGATTCATTACAACACAACTGAAGTAGTTCAAGCCTTTTATTGTTTTAATATTGATGATTTTGGCATACAGCTCATGAAAACCCAAAATTCCTATCTCAAAAAATTAGCATATCATGAAAAGGTTCTCTAAACGAGCTATTAACCTAATCATCTGAATCAACTAATTAACTCTAAACACCTGCAAAAGATTCCTGAGGCTTTTAAAAACTCCCAGCCTGGTTCATTACTCAAAACCGCAATCATGGGTAAGACTGCCGACCTGACTGCTGTCCAGAAGGCCATCATTGACACCCTCAAGCAAGAGGGTAAGACACAGAAAGAAATTTCTGAACGAATAGGCTGTTCCCAGAGTGCTGTATCAAGGCACCTCAGTGGGAAGTCTGTGGGAAGGAAAAAGTGTGGCAGAAAACGCAGCACAACGAGAAGAGGTGACCGGACCCTGAGGAAGATTGTGGAGAAGGACCGATTCCAGACCTTGGGGGACCTGCGGAAGCAATGGACTGAGTCTGGAGTAGAAACATCCAGAGCCACCGTGTACAGGCGTGTGCAGGAAATGGGCTACAGGTGCAGCATTCCCCAGGTCAAGCCACTTTTGAACAGAGAAGCAGCACTGGACTGTTGCTCAGTGGTCCAAAGTACTTTTTTCGGATGAAAGCAAATTTTGCATGTCATTCGGAAATCAAGGTGCCAGAGTCTGGAGGAAGACTGGGGAGAGGGAAATGCCAAAATGCCTGAAGTCCAGTGTCAAGTACCCACAGTCAGTGATGCTGGTGTTGGTCCACTGTGTTTTATCAAGGGCAGGGTCAATGCAGCTAGCTATCAGGAGATTTTGGAGCACTTCATGCTTCCATCTGCTGAAAAGCTTTATGGAGATGAAGATTTCATTTTTCAGCACGACCTGGCACCTGCTCACAGTGCCAAAACCACTGGTAAATGGTTTACTGACCATGGTATTACTGTGCTCAATTGGCCTGCCAACTCTCCTGACCTGAACCCCATAGAGAATCTGTGGGATATTGTGAAGAGAAAGTTGAGAGACGCAAGACCCAACACTCTGGATGAGCTTAAGGCCGCTATCGAAGCATCCTGGGCCTCCATAACACCTCAGCAGTGCCACAGGCTGATTGCCTCCATGCCACGCCGCATTGAAGCAGTCATTTCTGCAAAAGGATTCCCGACCAAGTATTGAGTGCATAACTGAACATAATTATTTGAAGGTTGATTTTTTTTTTTTTGTATTAAAAACACTTTTCTTTTATTGGTCGGATGAAATATGCTAATTTTTTGAGATAGGAATTTTGGGTTTTCATGAGCTGTATGCCAAAATCATCAATATTAAAACAATAAAAGGCTTGAACTACTTCAGTTGTGTTGTAATGAATCTAAAATATATGAAAGTCTAATGTTTATAAGTACATTACAGAAAATAATGAACTTTATCACAATATGCTAATTTTTTGAAAAGGACCTGTATATATATACTGCCTATATGCATGTCATTTTTATTACTCTTTTTCCCAAAACTTTTCACTGAAATGATTTAATTCATACTGGAAAAATGCAAAACAGCACTATTTTCTAATGATTTATTTGAATGTTTCAGACTTTTGGACAGCACTGTCCATAATATTGAGCCTTTAGTGAATTTTTATTCATAATGTTTTTCACTCACCCGTAGGTTTGATGAGAGAAAGTCGTACTCTGCTGCCGCACAGAGCGTATCTGCACTAACTGTGTCACTTTCTGTCAGTTTTGAGGCCACCAGAACACAAGCTGCAGCCAGACAGGATGGAGAGACAGGCAGGGACAGAGTGGCCGACAGATATCGATCCAACAGGGAGACAGCCAGGGGAAATACAGACTCATCACAGTCACATTCACAGCACACCTATGAAAACACAGAAGAGGAAGATTTCAACAACAACAAAAACCCTCATAGTCAAATGTATAATGAACTGTAGAACTCTGTCCCTGTCACTTAGTATGCTTCATCTTGATCTAAAGTCCTCAAATAATTATGCATGCCTTTCTAAACCTGTATGACTTTCTTTAATAGAAAAATGTCTCAGTCTCTTTGCCCATACAATGAAAGTCAGTAGGTGGTCCAATATTCTTTTGAAGCCCTTTGACTTTTTAATTATATGGACAAAAACATTTGAAACTTTATTTAAAATTTGTGCTTTTTTTTTTAGGAGAACCATCCCTTTAATCATAAACATAAATGTGAAGTATATTTTTCATTACAAATATATTTTTAAACCATTACAAGTAGTTATATTATAAAATCTTTCTCCATGGTCCACTTTGCCAGCTTCTTTGAGTGTTTCACCGTATAAGTGTTAAGTTGTATAAGTGTTATACTTTAATTGTTTTATTTTAAAATGATTTAATTTTTTAATGATTTCATTAGTTTAAGAGTTTCAAGCCCTACACTGAAAGAAGTCTACACTTTTTTTTCCTTAGAAAATGCTAGTAAATTTCACAAACAAGTAAAATACTGAATCAACATAAAATTCTGAAGCAGAAAACCTTGTTTTTTTTTTGTAAAATACTAATCATCTTTGTTTTACTACTATTTTTTTATAACTTAAAAATGTTTTTTTTTAGCATACACCCAACATGAACAACATACTTTATGTCTAGCACTGGATTTTGGTTATTAGCATGCAAATCTACCTCCATGGTCCACTTGGCCAGTTCCTCTCTGCGCTGTGGTTCTCTCTGGATGAGGGAGATGTAGAGAGGAGAGGGCAGGTATCTCTCCTCTGACTGCTGAAGTCTCTGAATAACTCTCAGTCCGGAGGCGCTGGGGTCCCATGGGGCTCGGACCGAAGACTGAGTCCTGTCCTGGCCCTCTTCCTCCTCACACCACAGAGACACAGACATCACTCCTGCCAGCAGTTGTGATCCAATACTGAAGCTGTCCCAAGTGTGTCTCAAAAGTCTTGGTCCCGAGTAGAAGAGTTAGTGCAAACTTCCTTGCCCTTTTGAAAGTGCTTGTGTTTATGTGCGAGCGAGAGTCTGCGTGTTTCTTGCGTTGTTCTCAGCCGCCTTCTTGCTTCAGTCCGCTTATATATCCTCTGAGTGAATGAGTGACTGCTGATAAATAAAGTGAGAAAGTGAAGAATAAAGAGGGGTGTGTAAAATGAGTGGAGTAAAAAAATAAAGAACCACAATGCTGGCTGAGCAACAATGGCATCAACAGGTGGAGAGAGAGAGAGAGAGAGAGAGAGAGGGAGGAGAGAGGAGCGCAGACAAGAGAGAGAGTTGTCCAGAGGGACATAGTAACAGCTTGTCACCGTCAGTGAGCGAAGAAAAGAGAGAGAGAGAGAAAGAGGTCATCACCATGCTGTGACAATGGGAATGAATAACAATAAGACAAGGATGTTTGTTGACAGTGAAGGGTATCAGATAAAGATGGTGTGATTACATTTACATATCTATATATCAAATAAAGATTTAAAACTGCATATAATTCATAGACTTTGATGTATTTGACTCAAGAAAAGTCCTGCTAGTGGTTGAAGGTCATGGTTTTAAAGCATTCTCAAGGAACATTTCACAAATATGGTCTTATAACTTTAGCATTAGAGGTATAAATGTCATTTTTTGCTAAGAAATCTTAGGTAAACTATTATATAACAAAGTTGAAGGGTCAGAAAGCTCTTGGATTTCATCACAATATCTTAATTTGTGTTCTGAAGATGAACAAAGGTCTTTTGGATTTGGAACGACATGAGGGCGAGTAATTAATGACAGAATTTTCAGTTTTGGGTGAACTATCCCTTTAACCTAGCATAAAAAATAGTGAGTTTAAAAAACATCAAATGTTTGTATCTCTCGGAAATTGTGATTATGGTCTCACGTAAGACTTAATTATTGAATTGGTATTCAGTGTTCAGTTTCAGTTTGTTTTTAATGATTAACTGAACCATTTAAACATGTTACTAGTGTTGTAAGAAAACATAATCAAAGAAATATATATTTATGTATATATACTTATAGTAAATCTTTTAAAATTGTTTAAATAGTGTCTATTTAATTTAATTGTTATATTATATTATACATTGGTAACAGGGTTCAAATTTGCAAATGACAGTAAGGGAATAGAAAACAGCACTCATATAATATTAATACAATAAGATCAACATTTTCTAAGCACCTGACCTTTTAAGACAGGGATTCCAAAACGTTTTGTTAGCATGTTTTGACCTTAAATATTTAATTGAACTACCCTCTGAGATTGTAATTTAACATTTTAATTATTTAACAACACATGCACATATTCACAGTTCTCAGATGTCAGGTAATGTTCAAAAATGTAAAAAAGTTTTCAGTTAAATGCTTTATTTAATTGAACGTGTTCAGTTTTTAGCACTGAATTTTGGTATTTATCACTGCAGTTTCTGTAGAAGCAGCCTTTTGAGGCTTCATTGCATATTCTAAACAAGAGACACGTTTTTGTCTAGTCTAGAATACGTAATGAAGCCTCAAAAGGCTGTCACTACAAAAACAGCAGTAAGAGTGAAACTGATAACCCAGGTCTGAAATGACATAAGGCTCAGAGCAGATGGAAAAGCTTTTTGAAACCTGATACAGGAGTGTGAGACAGAGACTGAGACTGATGGGAGCTGGAGAGTGTGCAACTTTTGTTTTCGGCGCACTGAAGTCACACTTATTCACGTGCCACCTAATCACCCTGTCACCCCCCTGTTTTGAGTGGAATCTCATTGTCAAAGCAACTAGTCTCTCCATCTCGCACAGCCCACACTCGTTCCACCCCTCCCTGGGCCTGTGGCAATCTGGTGTCCTGTTTAAAGAGCGGTGGGTCCTCATGGGAGGGCTGGGCGAGGTATGTGCAACAGACAGTGGAGCCGGCAGGTCAATGAGCCGTATTGTCTCTCTTTACAAATCACTGTCAGACACCAGCGCCTGGCCTTCTGCTCCCACTCAATTCACACACACTTCACATGCTCGCACTCGACTCCTGGATGGCCCTCACAGTCACAGTGGAACACGTTTAAGTGGAGACCTCAGGACTGGATTCGTCAGGTGTTTGAGTTCATATTAAAATGCATTTCAAAAAGTTTAAATTGTAGTATGTAATTGTAATTGTATGCCTTGGCAAATTAGCAAACAGTTCAAGACATTGTTTAGATCTATAGAGAAGACACATCTTTGACTGACACGGTGCTGTAGGAAGTTATAGATGGTTGCCAGGGCGTTCTGACTGGTTGCTAGGTGGTCGCTAACTGGCCCAAGTCAAATAAGCTCAACCCTAAGTCTCTACCCTAGTAAAAAAATTAAATTTATTTCATACTAAGTCTAGTTCAAATCTATTAACATATTTACTGAAATATCACTCGAGATTTACGGTCTTTAAATGCAAGATATGTCCCTGAAGTAAACTTGCAATAGTTCCACTTTAGCACAGTCAAAAATACTTCAGTGTCTTTTAGTTGAACTTCTGCACTACTTCCACAATTGAAGTGCATTAAGCACAAAATTCATTTTAGCAGACTTTATGTATACCAGTTTATTATACCAAAAGTACAACTGCAGGGTATTTTTAAGCACATAAATATGTAAATGTATATGTAGTATACTTAGCATGAAATAAGTGTATACATTTTAGTATATTTGTTTTTCACTAGGGTATGACATTGGGATTTCTAAATATTACTTATTTTCATTGATTTAAAAACCACCAGGTGAACACTGCAAGTTTGGATGTTTGCAAAAGAATAACATATTCATCTCTCTCCCATTTGTGTAAAAAGTAAAGAGGACAGAACAATAACCCTCTAAAACCTGATGAAGTTCTCAAATGCACAAAGAGAGACTTCACTCAGACCCCATAGAGGAGTTTGAACTGCTCCAGTCCTTGAAAACTAACTAGAGCTTAACTCAGAGCAGATTGAGTTTGAATGAGACACTCTTCTTATTTTCTGTTCTCCAGTAAAGCGAGGTCATGCCGGCCGTAAAAGGGACAAGATGAGTCTCAGGAGTAAACGTGTGTGTTTGTGTATGGACAAAGAAGGGTGACAGATCGCAGGGCTGTTTAAGTGCCGTGCTAAATTCATAAGTTGCAGCTGTATTCAAACAAACACAGTGGGAAAGTGAAGGGAGGGCGAGAGAGAGACAGACAGAGAAAAGAGGAGGATGAACAGCAGAAAGAGCAGTGAGCAGGACGGCGAGGAGGAGGCGTGGTACTCCACCCCTCATTTTCCAGCTCATTTGGTAGGACAGTGGGCAACAGTGACCCCATTTACCCTGATCTTTTAACCCCAGTCAGACACCTGCTGATGGAGTGTGTGAATGTGTTTGCACTGGTGAGGAGCCATGCCATTCTGTGCCAGACATAAATTAAACGGTTCAACAAAACATATGTCAAATGTAGAAATAAAAGATTTTCTGGTTCATTAATTTGTCATTTTACTAAAAACATGGATTTTTGGTTTCTAAATAAAAAAAGAAACTAATAAATTCAAAATAAAAGTGATCTAATAAATTCTAATTTCTCAGTTCTTAACTCTTCTTTTAAGATTTTTTTTTCTTCTAATCTGTTGTAATCCTCCAACTGATGAAGTGGTTTTATCTGACATATCCACTCGTCTGAAGAGAGAGGAGGGTAAAAACAAAAAATGTTAAATATATTTAAAAAAAAATCTTTATCTAGGACATTGATTTTTGCATTATTATTATTTATAAAAAAAAAAAAAAAAAAAAAAAAATTCCAAGATATTGTTTATCATCTGAATGAACATTTACATATAATGGTTATATAGTTATAATATACTTAATATACTGTGAAGAAATCTTTTCATCACAGTATATTAAGGCATTGAGATAATAATAATAAAGATTTTTAATAAAAGTGAAAATATCTTAGTTTTTTTTTCATTATTATTTTTTCCTTCATTACAATAAAAACTCAAATCTGAATGAACATTTGCGTATATGTAATTCTAATATTTTTAAGTTATTTTGAAGTGTTACAGAGAAAGATTTTTATCAGTTTATTGTGATATTAATAATAATAAAAATGTTTATCTATGGCCACATTTCCATTACATTTTCTTTTATTATCTGAACGTCCATATGCATGTAATGGAGATAATACATTTATATCACATATAAAGCTAAGTGTTTATAAGTGTTATGAGAAAGCTTTTTGTACTGGAGGTCAAGTCAAGGCTGTCAAGTTTAAAAACCCCTTATGAGTGAAGTGACATTCAGCCAAGTATGGTGACCCATACTCGGAATTCGTGTTCTGCATTCACTCCCCCCACCTACAATCCCTGCCGGCCCGAGACTCAAACCCGCAACCTTTGGATTACAAGTCCGACTCTCTAACCATTAGGCCACGACTTATGTGGGCAAGGAATGAGAATAAAGTGGACATTTGGCAAAGAACAATACCTCAATGTCAGGGACTAAATTTCAATGTTTTATTCTTTAGCCATATGAAAAAGCTTTATTTTAAAAGCTAACAAAAGAAGTAGCTCTTGCTACATTGCATGCAATACGATTGAGTGCGTGCACAGCATCATCTTCTAGCTGTCACTGAGTGTAACAATAAAGAGAGGGAGACAGGCAACATAAACAGAAAGGCAGAGAAAACAACTAATATACATTATCATACAATACATAATGAATAACATGGTTTTGGGTACTGCGAGTATAGTGGATCAAACAATTAGATATCTAACGCTCATTAATGCATAAAATATTAACTGATAAAATACGAGCTGCGAATATAATGCTCACACTATAAACTGTAAGAGTTCTCTCTCTTCAGTGACTCTGTCTGCAATGCCCACAGTCATTCGCACATCAGTTTAAACAGCATGTGGAAAATACTCTGCCCTTCTTTGGAAAGTACAGTATAAAATAGTCAGCTGATCTCATTTTTATTAGGTCGCTGCAGATCTAGAGTTCAATCTCCGAATTACATTCACCATATTTTATAAACACGTTAATCATTATTTTTTTAGAATATTCATCAATATGGTTAAAAATCATCTGTTCCCCTTCTGCCAATCACCTTATGGAATTAGGGGTATGTAGGAGGCGGGTGCTGTGGTGTCTGTCCATTAAACGGCTGGCAGGAAGAAGCTCCTCTGGCCTCGGACTGAGCAAGAAGGGTGTCTGTCTCTGCGGGCTCGGAGTCTGGACTCTTTTCTGATAAGCTGGTCAGGACACGCAACCCAAGAACCTCCTGTACTTTCAAAGACAGCTCCTGTGAACAGAGCAGTCAGAAAGCATTATGTACTATGCATGACCACGGTTATTTTTCATAGCATATCAGCAGACATATCTGTCCCGTCTCACCTTGCAGTTTGTCAGCTGCAAATAAATAGCCTCTCCTTCACAGAGTATTGACTGCAGATCCAGCTTCATGGTGAGCTCATTAATGTGCTGGAAAAACACACACACACACACTTAGAATCAACTGACTTACTGTGAAAGTCACTTTCCTGGTTTTGCTTTATATTTTCATGGGCTTAAACAATTCTATGCTTACCTTCAGTATAGAGTTAAAATCATGATTTGAACCAATCAGCTCCCCTTTTTGTGACTCAAGAATGGAGGAGGCCATAAGTAAATGGAAGTTTTCACAAGGCAGACGGGTCCACAGAACCTGCAAAACATTGGTAGCGGTGTTGTTATTGTTCAATAAAACTTTAATTAAAATAAAGCTGAAATAAAATATAAATAGTAGATGAAACTTAATTAGAAAATGTAAAAAGTTGCCAATGGCATCTAACTGAAATAAAATTAGTTGAAGTACTAAAACTACAGAAATATTAAAAAAAATCTGAAACCACTGAAATAAAAATAAAGGAAATAGAAATAGAAATATTAAAAATATCTAAAACTACAGAAACTAAAACTGAAATAAAAATAAAGGAAATCTCAATAGAAATAATAAAAACTCAAACTAATAAAAATGACAAGCACAAAATTGCTTACATATAATTAATGTAATTAAAATGAAAACAAGAAAATAAAGCTACTTTATAAATAACACTGATGAGAAGAGCTTTTAATATTCAATATTAAGTCAATCAAAAAAAAAAAAAATCAATATTAAGAATCAAAACATTTGTGCTGCTTTTGTGCATGAAAATATACTGATAGCAGATTGCCTGTTCTTTAAACAACAGAATATAACAGAAAACTACTGTAAGTTCACATGCTGTATGTGCTTAAGATACTTGAATCAGTATATATTGCTAAAATAATTCATTCATAATTATAAACATATTATATTTTATATAATATTAATGATGATGATGAAAGTCATAGAAAATAATACAAGTAATCTCCCTCTTACCTCCCAAAGACTCAAAATGTCTTCAAAAGAGAATTCTCTCTTATACCAAATCAGCAACCAACGGAAACAGAAACAAAGTGAACCACTGTCTTGAGAGTCTAAGAGAGAAAAAAAACAAAACAAACGAACGAACGAACAAAAAACAAAACAAACAAAAAAAGTAAACCAATTGTGCCACTGTGCATTAGCCATTAGAAAAACAACACATATACAGTCAGGTCCATAAATATTGGGACATCGACACAATTCTAACATTTTTGGCTCTATACACCACTACAATGGATTTCAAATGAAACGAACAAGATGTGCTTTAACTGCAGACTGTCAGATTTAATTTGAGGGTATTTACATCCAAATCAGGTGAACGGTGTAGGAATTACAACAGTTTGCATATGTGCCTCCCACTTGTTAAGGGACCAAAAGTAATGGGACAATTGGCTTCTCAGCTGTTCCATGGCCAGGTGTGTGTTATTCCCTCATTATCCCAATCACAATGAGCAGATAAAAGGTCCAGAGTTCATTTCAAGTGTGCTATTTGCATTTGGAATCTGTTGCTGTCAACTGTCAAGATGAGATCCAAAGAGCTGTCACTATTAGTGAAGCAAGCCATCATTAGGCTGAAAAAACCAAACAAACCCATCAGAGAGACAGCAAAAACATTAGGCGTGGCCAAAACAACAGTTTGGAACATTCTTAAAAAGAAGGAGCGCACCGGTGAGCTCAGCAACACTAAAAGACCCGGAAGACCACGGAAAACAACTGTGGTGGATGACCGAAGAATTCTTTCTCTGGTGAAGAAAACACCCTTCACAACAGTTGGCCAGATCAAGAACACTCTCCAGGAGGTAGGTGTATGTGTGTCAAAGTCAACAATCAAGAGAAGACTTCACCAGAGTGAATACAGAGGGTTCACCACAAGATGTAAACCATTGGTGAGCCTCAAAAACAGGAAGGCCAGATTAGAGTTTGCCAAACGACATCTAAAAAAGCCTTCACAGTTCTGGAACAACATCCTATGGACAGATGAGACCAAGATCAACTTATACCAGAGTGATGGGAAGAGAAGAGTATGGAGAAGGAAAGGAACTGCTCATGATCCTAAGCATACCACCTCATCAGTGAAGCATGGTGGTGGTAGTGTCATGGCGTGGGCATGTATGGCTGCCAGTGGAACTGGTTCTCTTGTATTTATTGATGATGTGACTGCTGACAAAAGCAGCAGGATGAATTCTGAAGTGTTTCGGGCAATATTATCTGCTCATATTCAGCCAAATGCTTCAGAACTCACTGGACGGCGCTTCACAGTGCAGATGGACAATGACCCAAAGCATACTGCAAAAGCAACCAAACAGTTTTTGAAGGGAAAGAAGTGGACTGTTATGCAATGGCCAAGTCAATCACCTAACCTGAATCCGATTGAGCATGCATTTCACTTGCTGAAGACAAAACTGAAGGGAAAATGCCCCGAGAACAAGCAGGACCTGAAGACGGTTGCAGTAGAGGCCTGGCAGAGCATCACCAGGGATGAAACCCAGCGTCTGGTGATGTCTATGCGTTCCAGACTTCAGGCTGTAATTGACTGCAAAGGATTTGCAACCAAGTATTAAAAAGTGAAAGTTTGATTTATGATTATTATTCTGTCCCATTACTTTTGGTCCCTTACCAATGTAAATACCCTCAAATTAAAGCTGACAGTCTGCAGTTAAAGCACATCTTGTTCGTTTAATTTGAAATCCATTGTGGTGGTGTATAGAGCCAAAAATGTTAGAATTGTGTCGATGTCCCAAAATTTATGGACCTGACTGTAGAAGGTAGAAGTTTATAGTGAAGTGAAGTGAAGTGACATACTGCCAAGTATGGTGACCCATACTCGGAATTCGTGCTCTGCATTTAACCCATCCAACGTGCACACACACAGCAGTGAACACACACACACCGTGAACACACACCCGGAGCAGTGGGCAGCCATTTATGCTGCGTCGCCCAGGGAGCAGTTGGGGGTTCGGTGCCTTGCTCAAGGGCACCTCAGTCGTGGTATTGAGGGTGGAGAGAGCGCTGGACATTCACTCCCCCCACCTACAATCCCTGCCGGCCCGAGACTCGAACCCGCAACCTTTGGATTACGAGTCCGACTCTCTAACCATTAGGCCACGACTTCTATAACTCTATAACTTCATTATAGAGAATGTGTTTGTGTTTACCCAGGTAGTCACACAGCTCTGGATCAAGTGCTCTCAGTAGGAGGCTGAGCTGAAGCAGCTGCTGTTTCATGGCCTCTTGAGACTCTTCAAAGTTTTGGTGCTAAAGACAGATAAAGGGTTTATATCTAGAGCTAATGCATCAATTGAATAACACAATCAGAAAACAAGTGTGTTTACTGACCACTAAATCCATAAAGCCTGTCAAACACCAGAAGGACTCCACCTCATTCTGGGTAACAAAGAGGAGAGGAGACAGAAGATCACTCATCCCCTGGACATAACCTAAAGGGCAAAGTGAGAGAGAGAGAGCGATAAGAGACATAACAGCATCCTCTAATGGTCAGTAGCTGGAATTAAAATGACATACCCAGATCGAAGTTATACATGCAGTATGTCATCAGTACGTCATGGAGCAGTGTAAGTCCTGGGTTCTCATTGCCAGAAAAGAAGGAATTGTGTCTGTCTGTTCGATTCACATCCCGTTCTGTACAATCAAAGAGCAGGAGCAAATCAGATGTAGAAAGTGACTGTTTACACTTGCTGTAGGATCTACGACACAGCTAAACATACCTATGAGGCTACGGTATCCTCGGAAGAGAGAGTTCCTCATCTCCTGCTCTTCACTAACTGATTTCCACTGAACCTTCATCCTGAAATACTCATCCCTGAAGAGAAAAATCACAAATTGTAAAGAGCACAAAAATTTAAAGAATAATTTACGCTGACAATCAGGGGTTTTAGAAAGGAAAGAGCCAGGGTAGACACAATATTGGCCTTATCATTCGGGTTTATGTATATGAATTTAGTAGTAGATATGGTAGATTAGAACTTAGAAATGTAAGTATAATTGCAGTTATCATTCGAAGATTGAGGTCAGTAAGCTTTTATTCATTAAAGATGCATTAATTTAACCAAAAGTGACAAGCATATAGAATGTTACCCAAAAATCATTTCAAATAAATTCTGTTGTTTTTATCCTAAAAAGGTTTCACTGTTTACACAAAAATATTAGGTAGCACAACGGTTTTCAACATTGGTAATAATAAAAATGCTTCTTTAGCAGCAAATCAGCATATTAGAATGATTTCTAAAGGATCGTGTGACACTGAAGACTGGAGTAATGATGCTGAAAATTCAGCTTTCCGATCACAGGAATAAATTACATTTTAAAATATATTACAATAGAAAACAGTTATTTTAAATGGTCATAATATTTCACAATATTACTGTTTTTACTGCATTTTTGTTCAAATAAATGTAGTCTCGATGAGCATAATGAGAGTTCTTAAAAAAAATTTTTTTTACTGACCCCAAACTTTTTGACAGCAGTACATATCTTGTTCTAAGCTTAGGTCTAAAGAGATATACCGAATACTGAAGAAAAATGACACAGGAAATCACAACAGCTGCAAATGTTTAACTGGGTTGAGGAACAAGTACACTATATAACTTTTGATACCTTTGTGGTTTGCGTTGAAACAAAATATGTTTAGCTTACGTTTTCACTCGAAGGATGTCCTCTCTTTCTTTGGTTGTACTGTTCCACGGGTAGAACCCCAGTAAGAACTTCCACACCTCCTTCCGCAGAGATGGAACAATGCCCTAGAAAAAGCAGGAAAGATTTTAATCAATGGAAGCGTCATTGGTTTGTGGCATGTAAACAGGATTAGGAAAATATCACTGAAACATAGACGAACCCCTCTAAACACCAGCTCCTTGACCTTCTGTGGATCAGTGACACGGCCCTCTGGATCCAAAAACTGATCCCAGTTATCCAAAGGCTTTCCTCTTTTGACCTCCGGTCTGGGGCCGAGCTCTGCCCCCTGGTGGAATACACAATCTCTTTTTAAGTTTATGCACAATCAACATTTATACACAAACAGCCAGGACTCTATGTAACTCACACAGGTAATGAGCTCAAAGCCTGGCTCCTCATCAGCTGAGTGTGGGAAATGGGCATCCTGGGGTGAGCGGCTACCGAGGGGCGACTCTGGATGTCTAAGTGCTCCCCGGAAGAAGTTAGTCACTTTAGAGAATCCCCCGAACGTGGTCGCATAAGGATCCTGAATGAACCTCTGTAGATAAGACCAATTAGATGGCATGTTTACAGGCCCTTGTTTATGGCTTTAATCACATTAAAACACAACATATATAACTTACAGACACTAGATCTGCACTGGTATCATCAAAGAGGTTCAGCTCCTCAAACGACTGCGACAGGGCTCCAGAATCATGTGGGTATGCCAGGAAGAGCCTACCATCCATGGGAGACCTTACAGCAGAATGTGTCACAAGAGTATGTAAATATATTTATTTATTTCTTTAGTCATTTAGCAGATGCTAAACATATAGGTACTAAAATGCAAAAGAGTTGGTTGAAAAACATAAATTTGTATGCCACTCACGGGGCCAGTCTGATGTAACGCTGCATAGCTTTCAGCAGCTCTCTAGTGCCCCCTCGATGGAAGTGCAGGGGAGGGAGAGGATCGCCCCCTCTGGTGGTCAGCACCAAGAAGTTCCTGCCCAGAGAGAAGCGAGCCCTCCGGAGAGAGTACAGCTCTGAAAGGGGCAGGGAGAACGAGCCCCACTGACCTGCCAAAAGACATACTCATGCTCATGCACGTTTATATAAATGCAAGCGCACTTCATCTGAGAAGCACCAGTTTGGCGCAGTACCTGTTTCTCTGACTGGTGGATGCTCTTGCCGTCTTTCCTGCTTGACTGTGCTGATGACGGCCCAGTCTGGCTCATAGCCTGGGTCAAACTTAGTTTCCTCTTCCCCTCCTTCCCCATCCTTTCAGGAAGAGATTAAGAGAGGAACAGAAGTTTAGGAAACGGTATACCTTTCAAATTTTGGAGTTGGTAAGATTTTTAATGCTTTGAATGTTCTTGCTCTCAACAAGGCTGCATTTATTTACTAAAAAACAGAGTAATACTGCAAAATAATATTATAACTGTGTTCTGTTTTAATACATTTTAAAATGTAATTTATGTGATAGCATAGCTGAATTTTCAGCAGTCCTTACTCCAAGCTTCAGTGTCGCATGATCTTTCAAAAATCATTCTGATATACTGATTTGGTGCTTAAGAATAATTTCTTATGATCAATTATCAGCCTTTTTGTGTACTCTGTAACACATTTTTAAGGATTCGTAGATGAATAGAAAAATATTTATTTGAAATTTTCATATCAAGCAGATGTAAAGCTGCTTAGACACAATTTGCATTGTTAAAAGCGCTATACAAATAATAGTGACTTGACTTGAAAACTTAATACTATAAATCTTTTTACTGTCACTTGATTAATTAAATGCTAAAAATAAAAAAAATAAAAATCTTCCTGACTCCAAACTTTTGAATGATAATGTACGTTAAGCATTTCTCATAGATTTGACCAATTACATTTTGTCATTTAGCAGATGCCTTTATCCAAAGCAACTTACAAATGAGGACAACAGAAGCACTCAAAACCAACAAACGAGCAGTAATATGTTACTGCTATGACAAGTCCCAGTTAGGCTAATGCAGTAAGGATTTTTTTTAAAATAATAAATAAAAAGAAAACAAGTAGATAGAATAGAAAACGAATAGAGAATGCTCGTGTTAGAGGATCTTTTTTTAAATAGATAAAAAAGTGAAAAGAATAGCAAAAGAATAAAGAATGCTGTTAAAGGGTTTTTTTTTTTTTTTTATAAAAAGAAAACAAGTAGTTAGAATAAAAAAAGAATAGTGCAAGTATTAGAGGGTCAGGCATTTTTATTTTTTAATAAATAAAAAGTAAAAAGTAGATAAAATAGAAATAGAAAATGAAATGAAAGAGGTGTGTTTTTAGCCATTTCTTGAAGATGCTAAGGATTGAGTTGGGCAGGTCATGACTTATCAAATAATTTTTATAGAGATGTATGGTTTTATTGTATGTGTGCAAATATTTTCAGTAGGACAAAACGTTTTAATTTCTATTAATCTACAATGACCTATATTTCCATGACTTTGAAAATCACAGTTTACAAATTTTCCAAAATAAGTTTTTTTCTTTGAACATGCTAAGTTTGTTTTTAAATGAACATGTGACAAGTGACCTTTGACTCTGAAGAGCAAACCGAGAGCTCCATCCTCTACTCAAGTCATTCTCTTACCAACCTTTTTGGCGTAGAAGACAGCAGGAGCATTTCTCACATCCTCCTCAACAGGGCTCCACTCCATTGCCGGCTCTCCATCCTGAAAGAGTTTAAATGTAATTTTGCAAACGGTGTTAATAGACAGAAGAATTATTTACTAACACATAATATCATTAATAACATATAAGCACATGAAAGTGTTTAATAATAAAATATGTTAATCCTGATACAGTGTGTTGATCATACCCGCTCGACTATGCGGATGAAGCCGGGGATGGTTGTGTCCTGATTGCTTCTTTTGGCATTGGTGTGGAGGTAAACACCCTCCTTCTCAAAGATCAGCTGATGAATGACATAGTACATCACACTTTTACTACAGGACAGGGGTAGACAATAAGGGAAATTTGCCACTGGCCCTCCGGGCCAGTGTCTTTTGAAGTTCACTGGCCCAGGTCAACGCGTCGGGTATTGATCCCAATAATCACGAAAAAGAACAGTTTGCTTGAACAACATGAATAACATTAATTTTTTTTAAGGTAGGTTTAGTGCAAAGTGCAGCAAAACTGTGCAAAAACATGAAACAAGTGCAAATAAACCTATTGCATAGGATTCATTCTCCGTAGTCACACAGCAATTCATTATATTATGTTCATACCATAGGTTTCATACACGTTAACTTTTCTCTAACTTACTTGTCTGCATATGTGGGCATTGATCTGCAGAGCTCACAGTAAACCTCTTTTTTTCTTGATCGTAGCCCAGCTAGGGGTGGGCGATATGGGAAAAATATCATATCACGATTTTTTTTTAGAAATATCACGATTCACGATTTGATCACGATTCTTTGTCATGTTGGTTTTACAAGCTGTCTGAGCATTACAGCCAAACTAGAAAGACAAAGCCTTTCAAGGTAACAAAAAACAAAAAAAAAAGACATGGCAGATATTTAGGTCAAAGTGGGCGAAGATAAAAATCTTTGTCATCATTTTATCTTTCTTATTAAAAAATAAGAACAAAGATACACATTACAAATACACATAATATACAAATAAAACAAACTTCTTCATTTTCAGGTACAATAGGTGTATTTAGCAGAGCATTCAATGAAATTGAATGAACAAATATAAAAATAAAACTCTACATAGACTGATTCCTAAAGCAACTGTATTAAAGTTTTTCAGTCAAGAATAGAGTGATTTTTCTCTTTGCGTTTTGTTGTTTTGTTAACGTTAAATGAATAGTTCCCCCACAAATTAATATTCTGTCATCTGTCTGTCAATTCTGTCATAATGTTTTATTTTTATACCATCATTTACTCAAAAGTTGTTTTAAACCTGAATGAGTTTCTTTCTTCTGCTGAACATAAATGCTATTTTGAAGAAGGTGGAAAACCAATCAGCTGCTGCTCCTCAGTGACTTCCATAGGATTTTTCTTTCATATCAAAGTCAATGTGGACCAGCAACTGTTTGGTTACCCTCATTCTTCAAAATATCTTCTTTTGGGTTCAGCACAAGAAATTAATAGAGGTTTGGGACAACATGTGAGTGAGTAAATGATGACAGAAATTAAATTTTAGGGTGAACTATCCCTTTAATGACAAGCGGCAGCATGTTTAGTGTCCTGTCCCTTTAAGAGCTGCACGCATCTAATATACAGGCACGCATCCATTTCTCTCTTAACTATTCACTTTCATTTTAGAGATAACCAACTGAGTCTGTATGTAAACCTTGTGTGTTTTGACAGTATTAGCGCAGAAGATAAGTTAGTTGAGTAATCAGGCGCTGTTAGACAGGCTTTTTAGCGCACGTGCTTCAGGTGTATGAGCGCACGTCAGACCAGCGCGTGAATTAAACATTTAACCAGCAAGGCTTGTGTGCAAATAATGTACTTTTGCGATCGCGAATAAGTGCAGTGTCCTGTCAGAGTAACTCTACTGCTGTATGTCGTGTTGTACAGTATATAGAGACCGCGGCGCCAGAACTGTATTTGACATAATGTGTGCTGTAGCACGATACTACCATATTTCTTCAAAAGCAGATCGTGGAGACATTTTTATCGTCCACCCCTAAGCCCAGCCAATTCCAGCGGTCTCGCCACTGGGGCTGAAACTTTCTCTGCCTTTTCTTTTCGTATTCCCTTTCGCTTTCCCTCAATTCCTCTGGTGATTTTCTCTTCCTTGCCTTCTCTTTTTTACCCGGCGTTTGGCCGGGTGATGGGGGTTTCAGAAACATGTAGCCTAGCTTAATAGTAGCTATAGGTAGGTGCTGAGCAGCAGTGTGCAGTTTGCGCGCGTAACCGCGGGAGCGAGCATAAACCCGCTGCATCTGTATGGCTGTCGGGATCACGTAACCTGCTAGCGGTGGTTACCGAGACGATTTAACAGAAATCAAAACACAGAACCACAGGTAATTAATGTGAAATTAGACTTTTTTTTTAATCGAGGCATTATTTTTACTGGCCCCACCGGGCTAGTGGTTGGAGCGATCTGGTGGCCCTGACGGTTTTAAAAGGTTTTAAAAGTACGTCCGGGCCACCGGGCCAATTATATTGTCGACCCCAGCAGGACCAAATGTCAACAAAACTACAGATGAATCATTTGAAACAATATGTCAATATAACTATTATTCTTCAGTTTTGACCATAGCAACAGCATTAAATAGATTTAATTAATTTAAATGTTTGTTTTGTTCTAATAACCCAACAATACAACAATTGTAGCTTTAATACTATAGTAGACATTTCCTAATACACCACGATAGATTAATAATTCAGCAGTTTACAAATGATATATTTGAGAAATTAGATTAGCAATAGATAATCACTAATGTCAATCCAGCTGCTAGTTTTCTATAATCTATAACACTTCATTGCGTTAAGACCAAAGCTCTCCAGTTAACTGGTTTGACCAGTGACCAGTTCAATAAAAACCTCCTTGCTGGAGGTGTTACCCAACGGGTGACAGTGGTATTTGAAATGTCAGTCAATCATAAAGACATGACAGTGACTAGACCATCAGGTTTGAACGACATTTCAGTCCTCAGCTTGGGCTATCGCTAACTAACTAGCTCCAGCTATGGAAAAACGGTCTTTTCCTGAGACATTAAACAGGTAAATAGGTACAAATGTATAACATTATATAGTTTTGTGTGATGTCATGTCAAATATGGCATCGTCGATCTAAACTTATATTAAGGTTACTGACAAACACTGTCGCTACTCACCTTGTAACTCTCTGGCTTCGCCTCCATTCCTCCTCCTGCGCTCACGTAGTTTGACCAAAACAATCACACTTCCGTTTTTTTTCCTGGATGACTCCGCCCACCTCCGCAGCAGCCAATCAGAAACCAATAAATCATGACGTTGTCTTTATTATGTTATTTTGAAGATGGTGATAATTAGTGCTTTGTTGATTTTTACATAACGTAATGATTGTAATACAAATCAAAACGACATTATTTGTTTAAAAAATTCTCCTTATAACATATTCATTCATAATTTAACCCTTTTATGTCGTTTAAAACCCAAAAAGTTAAGACTTTTTATTCTTCAGTAAAGAACAAAAATAAAAAATAAAAAGAAAGAAAGAAAGAAAGAGAATTAGTCAGCATTTACTTTCATTGCATCGGATTGCATTCTGCAGGCTGTCGGTCTCAGTCAGTCATGAAAGAAAGTCATGTTTAAAACACCATTCGGGTAAGTAAAATTACCATTTTATTATTATTAATATTTTTAATTTTGCTCTTTAAATTCTCTTACAAAACTGTTAATTGTGTAAAAGTACAAATCACTCTAACTCTTGGAAGTACAAGAAAACCACCTGGAGAAATGTGACCGATTTAGTGTGTACCAAATCATTAGCCTACTGCACATGAAGTCCAGTAAATCATTATGTATTTATTATCAGCTTCCTTCAATGTCACCTGCTCGTATTTGTTCTTTCTGAACGGTACCTCTGCAAATGTGTTGCGTCCGCTCTAATGTTGCCATGTCCGCTTATTACGCGTATATTGTCTTAAAGCTTTGCCTGTACAGATGAACAAGAGCTGTCCATGTGTTGCACCGAAAGGTTTTAGGGGCTGTAATGACTTCGGCTGTTGATACTTAAGAGTTCCAACAAGGCTTATTTCCAGAATGCACCCACATCTTTTGCGATTTCATATGCTACTCTAGCCCCATTGGTGCACAAATGTGTTTAGGTGCATGTGTGTATGGCCGAGATAATTATTAATTTATTGTTACTATAATCTAGCAGGTTGGATACATTACATATTTTGTTTTTTTTTTTGTTTTTTTGGAAAAGTTTAGGTTAAAACAGTGTAAAAAAAAAAAAATCAATAAAAAACAATAAATAAATAAATAATTTACATATATCAATAAAAAATACAAATTGAAATGTGCACTCGTGGTATAGTAGAAAACTTTTATAATGTACTGTTAAGAAAATAAATATTTTCCTGATATTTTAAATATATTTAAAATATTAATTTTTCACAGCATAAATTTGGTGTTTATACGTGAAATATGGAAAATATATGCAGTAGATGCCTTTTAAATTTTAGGATGTGGTCCCTCGCACAAGGATGGTCATATTTGGGACCATGGCATATAAAACAATAAAATACCCTGGGTAAATGTACCCACACAAAGAACGCGTGAAAAAAACAAATAATAAAATAGGTCGCTTATTTATTGATTGTTTTTCAGACCATTTGCGTGTTTCTTCTGCGCAATCTGGCAACCCCGATCTGCACCTACTGTAAACAGCGCTGTGCTGGAGTCTAGGGGAGAGACAGGCACGGGTAACAGGCTCCTAACAAAGAGGGTTTAATAAAGTTTAGGAGTAAAGGACGATTGTGACAGAGGCGGGAGGATATAACGAGGGTATGTCAGTCACTTGCTTTTCTTTTCACGAATCATCCCGATGCAGTTTTAATTGTGCAAAAAGATGAAATAGATTTTTAGCTGCATTGCTAACGCTGGAGCGCACTGGCCTGTGTATTTCACTTGGCCATTTACCAATGAACTGATCAACAAGCTCTAAAGCAGTTAATGCCGTAATGCAAACACCCCGCTGTTTAGCCGCTGATTTCGCCAACTGCATATTAAAGCTGACAGTGACAAACAAACAAACAAAAGCAGCAGAAATCATGACCGGCTGTTCATGTTTTCCCGAAAATGCGAGAAACGGACAGATCCGCTGCATGCAACTGCACGACAGGCCTCGAAAATGAGTTTTTACCGTTGTGCAAAGCCTGGTCCTCATTTAAACGAGAACGTCCCAAACAAACGTGTACGTGTGCTGCACGTGCAGGGGAATGGAGGCGTACCCTTCCCCTTCAAAGTGAGTGCGGGGTTTGTTGCACAGCAGATGAGCTTGTTGATTACTCAAACAAACTAGTTTTTAAGCTGTTCTACAGTTATAAATGTGACCCTGGACCACAAACCAGTCATAAGGGTCAATTCAAGATTTCTACATCATTTGAAAGCTGAATAAATAAGCTTTTCATTGATGTGTGGTTTGTTGGGATAGGACAATATTTGGCTGAGACACAACTATTTGAAAATCTGGAATCTGAGGGTGCAAAAAATTAAAATATTGAGAAAATTGCCTTTATAGATGTCCAAAATGAAGTTCTTAGCAATGCATATTACTAATCGAATAAACAAAAAAGTTTTGATATATTTACGGTAGGAAGTTTACAAAATATGTTCATGGAACATGATCATCATTACTTAATATCCTAATGAATTTTGGCATGAAAGAAAAATAGATAATTTTGACTCATACAATATATTGTTGGCTATTGCTACTGATGACTGGTTTTGTGGTCCAGGGTCACAAATCAAAAAGCATGTTCATTTAGCCTAAATAAGTTACGATAGTGTGCTCTTGATATATATTTATTCATAATTTCTTTTCTTTTCTAGGTAACATCAGCAAATGGTGGCATCCTCCCATCTCTCCCCTAGTTCTCTCCTGCACACAGACACCATCACCCATTTCAATTGTGCCTCTTCTAACAGTGCCATCAGCATTAACTAAACCAAGTTCTCATTACCAAAGAGTGCTAACCACAAAACGACCAACACATTCACACACACCAGCATTTCAACATTCCAAAAGAACAAATTCCGAAAACAATTCAACAGAGGCATAGGTTGTTGCATAAGCACATCATGGCCTCTGTCACCAAATCCTCTAACCCCGAGATCCCCGATAATCACAAGGAGAGCTGGCTGGCGCTGCTTGCTGCCGCTGAGGCCTACAGTCAGACATCCGGTTGTGATCTGGCCATTCTGACCGCCTATAAGAAGTTCCGTCCTTCCGGGGTCGAGGTGGAAGGAACGAGGAATCACGAAGGGGGTGGAACTCAGGTGCGGAAGTTTGATTATGCGTATCATGTTTGGGGACCAGGGGCCCTAGCTGAGTCGTCACGGCGATACATGGATGACATCGCAGTTCTGCACTCCACCACTGTACTGACGGCTCAGAGACACACGCGTCTGAATGCAGAGGAAGGAAGAGCCAAACTGGGTGTGGATGTGCCATCTGACAGACTGGTGAGTGCTGTTTTTTTATTTTTAAACAATTTTGAGAGCATTGGCTTCTGATTTAGTGTGTCCTCTTTCCAAAGAGCTTGACTGGAGATGGAGTCGGGACTGTTAGTCCCAACATGAGGCTCTATTCTAAGAGCTACCCATCGATCTACAGCTCGGCCGCTGCTATTGGCCAGCCAGGCGGTCAGCATGGGAACGGAGAGTGTGACCAGGAGAAAGCGGCGATGGAGGAACGTGAGAATGCAAGAGAGAGGACGGAAATTGTGGACTTGGAGGAAGAGGAGGAGGAAGAGGAGGAGGAGGAGGAAGAAGAGGATTTGGATGGGAGGAGACGTAACCTGAACGAATCAGCAGGTAGGTGCACCTATTTTTATTTTTTTTAGATGATAAGGGGTTTGTCATTTCAGATCTCAAATTCAAACTGAATGGATCTATCTTTCTTTCTCAGGTGTCTTTTCAATGGATGAGGATTCTTTGTCCCGGGACTGCGAGCCCTTCTTCGAGTCTGACGGGGAGGAGGAGAGCACGGATGGTGAATTATTGTTATTATATATATATTTTCTTATTAATATATTTTAAATAATAATGTACCAGTATTAAAATTCTGGTAAATGCCAAAAATTACTTGAATGTTATTGCCTATTTTTTCACATTTAGGCATCATAGCATTGTAATGTGCAGCATGAAAAATAGATAACGAGTGTTATTTATAAATAACGTGTTATTTAAGTGTTATATAACTTTAAGTGGCTGTTAGATGATGTTGAAATGTAAAAAATAGGGGAAATCAGCATTATCCAATTTCAGCTGATAAAGTAAACCACTGTTCAAAAGTTTGGGGTCAGTATGTTTTTTTTAATTATAATTTTTTTTCGGCATTCGTCAAGGACACATTATATGGATTTAAAAGTGACAGTAAAACATTTAAAATATTACAAAAGATTTCTGTTTCAAATCAATGTTGTAGTTTTGAACCTTATTTATAAAAATAAAGTATCGTTAGTACTTTTTGTTACTTTAAAATATAGTTTTTAAAATGTTAGGCAGCACAGCTGTTTTTAATGATAATAGAGGTTTTTTTTAAACAGCAAATCAGTATATTTGAAAGATTTTTGAAGGATCATGTGACACTGAAGACTACAGTAATGACTGCTGAAAAATCAGCTTTGCATCACAGGAATAAATTACAGTTAAACATATATTATTTAAAATGTAATTGTTACTGTTTTACTGTATTTTTGATCAAGTAAATGCAGCCTTGGTGAGCATAAGATACTTCTTTCAAAAACATTTTAAAAATCTTTCTGACCCCTAACCAGCCAATAACTGATATTGTACCAATATAATGTGTAATCTTTTTTTTTTTAATTATTCTTATTCAGTAATTCAGTTTCAAACACAGTGACTGTTCAAAGAGATCATGATCTGAATTATGACCCTGTAACATCGGTGTGTTTTTATTGCTGTCGTTCATATTTTTATCTCTGTTATATTGCTGCCAGGCTCTCTGAGTGAGGAAGCACCTCCCCCTCCACGTGGCTTGGCAATGGGTCACCTGGCATCTCGCTCTTCTAACCCCATGGCAATGGCTCGTTCACTGCCCGTGTCTATACCAGTGTGGGGTTACAGGAACAACCATGCCTCTCAGGGAGACTCCCACAGTGGAGAACGGGTCAGTTATTCATCGCTTCATACATGCCCTCATCCCCTCTACAACAGTTTCATAGAGATTGACAATTCAAATGACTTTTTGTGCAGATCATGTATGCGTTTTTAATACAAAGGATGTGTTGTAGATAGCAAAATTATACCACATACTAGATTACTCATTTGGACCAAAATTTAAGACAAAATTGTATTTACTTTTTTACTTACTTTTTACTTTTGTCATTTAGCAGACGCTTTTGTCCATAAGATATAATATTTATCATTCCTCGATGAGACAATTTCATAATTAATGTGTTGCAACACCATTTTTGAACAGTTTCCTACAAAATGGATATCAATATAAATTCATACTTAAAAGTTTG
The DNA here is from genome assembly GCF_936440315.1 of Barbus barbus. Taxonomy (NCBI): domain Eukaryota; kingdom Metazoa; phylum Chordata; class Actinopteri; order Cypriniformes; family Cyprinidae; genus Barbus; species Barbus barbus. Next base: position 34,291,420 of record NC_136731.1, on the reverse strand, counting down.
GGATTTTTTTTTTTTTTTTAATTTTTGAAAGAAATCTCATGTTTGTCAATCCTGCATTTATTTGATCAAAGATACAGAAAAAATATAAAATGTATAAAAAACAGTAATATTGTGAAATATTACTACAATTATTAAAATAACTGTTTTCTATTTTAATGTATTTTTTGTGAAATATTTTTAGTTGTACAGTGTAGTATAAGATTTATAGAAGGTTCATGATGATTAAAAATGTTCAAAAGTAAACAAATATATTTGCTACATATTTTTGTGATGGGGGGTGGTAATATTTCAATGTATTGGGATAATTTTACCTCAAAAGACTGAGCCAGAACCAGTATTTTCCACCGGAAAATTACTCTAAAAATATACCGTTTCTTTTTGGAAAATCTATACTCTAAATAGCTGCAATATTATCGTACTGCATTATTGACACAGTTATCGATACAATATTTTGTTGCCAAGTCTTTTCTGATTAACACCCTCACTACCATTGTGACTAAATCCACTTATATAATGGGTTTTTGCAGAAGAAAAATTGAAGAATAGCAATTAATTATCATTTTTTCTCACGTAATCACTTTTACACTAGTTTTCAGCTTGAATGTCTCTTTTATGTTAGGTGGGCTGTACAGACCTGGACCACATAGCTGCCAGTATGAAAGCCCTGCTGGTCCCTGGAGCCACAGACGGAACGGAGATGTTTGGAGCACTGCCACGACCTCGCCTAAACACGGGCGACTTCTCTCTTAAGCACTGAGAGTGGACGAATGTGTGCGTGTGTATGTTTGAGCGTGCATGAGAACGGGGGGGGGGGGATGTTTGAGTGCGAAAGTGATTTGAACAGAACTGGAGAGTTTTATGGATGTTTTTAGCGAAGATGTTGCCAAAACTGAAGCTTTTTCCTGCATATCATTAGTATTTCTATGGCTCTGAAAGTAGCGAAACCTTTACCGACCCTTCACATCTGCAGCAGAAGGAGGAGAGGGTTGATTCGCATGTCTTAATTGGAGAATTTCTTTTGGGTTTGACCAAATGGTTGTGGCAGACTTTAGTTACGTAGTGCATTTCATTGAGAAACACTAAGCAAACGTACATCATTGCTTTACTAATCATACCCAGTAACTGTCCTCTGCAGTGTGGGATTTACTGATAGTATATGAGCCTATTTACATGCTGAGATTCTCGCACATCCATCACCAGAGGAGCATTGTACATTAGCAAACACTACATGTACTTGGATATACAGACTGCTGCGTTCAGATGTGAATTCAGTAGTGTATATTCCATGGCAAGATTGCCAAAGCTGACTAGATGTTAATGTGAATGCTTGCAAAAGATGTCGCTCTCTGCCTGTGTGCACTCACTTTTATTTCAGATACTGTCCTGAAGACTTTTTAAATCAGTGCTTTGTGAAGCAAGACAATGAAAGGACAAAACGTTTCGGAAAAACAAATGTGTGGGAAGTTTCAGGATTATAACTAATTAATGTGCTGATAACTGATACGAATGCAGAAACACGAAGGATATGTCGAATATGAGGGTTTACAACACTACAGATGTCAACCAGCTGTGTGCTCACCTTAAACATTTCACAACTGTTCAATGTTTAAGTAAATGCGTTTTCAATAAACAAGTTGTTTTGAAATTCTGTTGCCCTTTGTGTCTTATTTGCATTTAAAAGTTCAAAGTTTTTATCTTGGTGTGATTGAGCAGGCTGAAGAAAATATGTGCAACTCTCTGAGGGACGTCGAAGCTTCCTGTGCTCAACAGAGGGCGGTGTTGTTTTTCTGTAGCTTTTTACTCCAAGCTATCCTTTAGCTTTCCTTTATGCATTTAGCAGGATTTTATTCAACCCAAAATTTGGTCAGCGACTAATAAATTTTTATTGCCAAATAAGGTAAAGGAATTACATTTTAAGATACTGCATAGGTACTATCCCTGTAACATTTTTATTAACAAGTTTAGAAAAGATGTCTCACCAATATGTTCATTTTGTAACCTGGAAAATGAAACACTTATACACTTGTTTTGTAACTGTAAATATTCTGAAGACTTTTGGAAGCAGGTTTCTATGTTGGTTTTTGATATATTTTACAAAATATTTAAAATAGATGAATCTATGATCCTTTTTTTGAACTGTAATACTGGATCGGATGTAGTTGATAACACTTTAAAGGTGATAATTCTTCTTGGGAAGTTCCATATACATAAAGCAAAATTTACATCTATTAGTCCCTCATTTAAGTTTTTTTGTAAAGAACTTAATATATTTTATGACTCACTGACTTCAATTACCAGAAACAAGAAATGTATAAAAACATCTCTCATATTAAAAAATGTTATCTGTAAAATGTAATACTTTACCATACATCATATATATTTGTTATATGTATCCCCCATGTTCTTATTTTTGTTGTTTTTTTATTTTTATTTTTTTGATGTGAGTTATGCTTGAAGTTAAGTACTTCTGTATATTTGAAAAAAAAAACAATTAAAAAAAAAAAAAAAAAAGGATTTTATTCAACCCATCTTACAAATGAGTTAAGCCTATACAACAAAGCGATTCATCTTAAATTTATTCCCTTTCCCACTTTTGATTTTATTTCCATTCATCTCATTCAGGTTTGTATTATATATATATATATATATATATATATATATAGCTGAGTTATACATTATATAGCTGAATTTTGAAGGCGCCTGAGGGTAAATTCTGTAAAAATGCTTTCAAAAGCTCTCAGAGACTTTTGTGTAATTCAGTAGTACAATACAGAAATGTTATCTTATTACTGAAAAGAGAATGTAATATCAAAGTATTGTATAATGTGTTAAAGTAGCATAGACTGTGGGTTCATCGTGAGTTCACATGCTAGTTCATTGTGAGTTTACATGATGCCAGGTGCATACACCAAGGGAAGGCCACCAGACATCAAGGAGGATGAAATCACCTTCCACCAAGGGAAGGCCATATATTTTAAAAAAGAGCAGATTCAGCTATATTCCACCATTAGGTAACGGATCAAAAGGGGTGCAAAATATTGGTGGCATGCCAAAAAGATATGACCAATAAAAAATAGAAAAGCGTTAACCTTGATACATTGTTGATAGCGAAAAGGTATAAAATGTGGCATCTGAACAAACAAAGACCAGAGAGACAGTGGATGTGGCGGCTGACTCTTCGGCTTTGTTACTTTGTAATAAAGTCTTCCTTTGACACCTGTAACTCTGCTGTTTGAGCCTTTCTTGCTGCACTGACTGCGATCCAGACGAACAACAACCGTGGTGGGCCACTAAAGCAAAAAGTACTTTTGAATGTGTCAGTAGAGAAAATCTTTGTGAACTGGGTCACGCCAACCAGATAAACACGGACACCTCGATTATCCCCCAAGACCTTTACTTGGTTTTAAAGACAGCAATAAAAACACTCATATATCACACATCATTATTATTATTTTGAAATAGTTTATTAGACTACAGAGATAAATATTTCCTAATGTGTCTGCATTTGCCATCACATGGAATATAAAATGAATACAGTGACTATTCAAAATAATTAGTATTAAAGATTAATGCTACACCAATTTGTTTGCTGGTTAAAATACTTATTTTGAATCAACCTAGTGGTTACTAACAGGCAGATTCAGGTTTAGAATGCAAGTCTCCATTTACTACAGTTTCAGTAGTATTATTTATGTTGTTACAGAACATTTTTTTGTATCTTACTCCCTACCAATGACTCTTTCTCAAACTTTCCTCTTTCTTAAACCACCCTTACCCTGTCTCCTTCCAACCCCTCCTTCTCTTCATGTGTTCACCCCACTACTGATCCTTCTTTCGGATCCAGCAGTAGGAGTTCCTGCCCACCCAGAAACCAGGGAAGAGCTTCTCCTTGAAACTGGCTGCAAAACGATGAATCAGTCTGACCTCCTTGGAGCCGTTCTCTCCATCTTCGACTAGGAAAAACTTGATGATGCCAGCTGGATGGTCAGCGTAGATGCCGATGGTGGGACAGAGGGAAGCCTGGAATTCGATGTTCTCTCCATTGTGCCAGACATGGTAGCAGGATCCGGCCCAGCCCACACCCCACGACAGGTCATTCTCTCCCAGCCCACATGGGCCATCCTTAGCTTTCCGCCCTGCGCTTTCACACGCTGCCCCAATCACCACCCAGCCCTCGCAGTCCACCTCCCAGTACCCACGACTGCCCAGAAGACCCTCCTTACACAGCACCTTTGGGAAGATATTGTGAAAGTTATCCTTGCAGCAGTCGCATGGTTACTACATGTTGACCATAACAGTCTTGCACATTACATTCTGCCATTTACTCACCCTCATGTCATTTCAAACCTGCATAGCTGTCCTTTTGAGTTGAACTTGTGAGTGAATTAATCATTCAGACTGGTTTTGTGTGCCATATCAACAGATTCATTTAAATATTAGACTAACGATTTATGTTATGCTGAAAAATATAATAGATAAGCATAATTATGACAAAAATGTGAGATGTGTGTGTTATGACATAAAAAGCTGAAATTATGACACAGAAAAACAAAAACTATGACAAAAAGTAAAAATGATAATTTAAAAACATGACCAAAAGTTGAAATTGTGTGAGGCTAAGTTATAATTAGATAGCAAGAAAACATTATGAGATAAGTCATTGTGACAAAATGTTAAAACAATGAAATACTAAATAATAATCATGAAATCCAAATTGGCATTAATTTTTGTCACAATTTTTATGTTATGACTTTAAGCCTTATTATTCTAATTTAGAGTGTCATAACTCAGATTTTTTGTCTCAATTTTGACCTAGCATTTCATAATTTAAATTCATGTCAATTATGGCTTTCATGCTTTTTTAATCTGTGCTTATTTGTGAATAAATACCTAAATCAAATCTTTCCATCATATAAAACAATCCTGTCTTTTGAGAAGACTTGGATTTACACATATAGATTTATATAGATTATTTTTATGATGTCTTTATGCAGTTTGTGAAGTTTTAAAATGTTAATTACTATAAAACTGATGAAAAAACTTTCAATCAAAGAACAAAAATATGAGGATTTTTTGTTCTGAACACTAAAAATCTTTGCAAAGACATGAGGATGAGTAAATGATGACATTTTTGCTAAATGTTTGCATGACTAAGCCTTAAAAATGATACATTTTATAAATCACACGACAAAACAAAAACAAAGTAGAGACAGATTCAGAGACTCACTTACATACCTGTGGTGAATGTTCATATCTCTCTGGCCTGTCTAGAACAGGACACGCTTCCTCTGACATACGTGACACTTTGGCTCCACCTTCTGAGAGCCACAACAATTTCTGAGCAGTTCTGTCATCCAGAGAGAGATTTATCCAGTCTGAGAGAAAAAATAACATTTCAGAGGTCAAGGGCCTACTAAATTATAATACAGAACTAAACTGAACAAAATTATAAACGGAACACTTTTGTTTTTGCCCTCATTTTTCATGAGCTGAACTCAAAGATCTAAGACCCTTTCTATGTACACAAAAGGCCTATTTCTCTCAAATATTGTTCACAAATCTGTCTAAATCTGTGTTAGTGAGCACTTCTCCTTTGCCGAGATAATCCATCCACCTCACAGGTGTGGCATATCAAGATGCTGATTAGACAGGTGTGCCTTAGGCTGGCCACAATAAAAGGCCACTCTAAAATTTGCAGTTTTACTGTATTGGGGTGGTCCAGGGGGGTCCGAAAACCAGTCAGTATCTGGTGTGACCATCATTTGCCTCACGCAGTGCAACACATCTCCTTCGCATAGAGATCAGGTTGTTGATTGTGGCCTGTGGAATGTTGGTCCACTCCTCTTCAATGGCTGTGCAAAGTTGCTGGATATTGGAAGGAACTGGAACACTCTGACGTATACACCGATCCAGAGCATCCAGGAAATGTCTACAGATACTTGCAACATGGGGCCGTGCATTATCATGCTGCAACATGAGGTGATGGTCGTGGATGAATGGCACAACAATGGGCCTCAGGATCTCGTCACGGTATCTCTGTGCATTCAGAATGCCATCAATAAAATGCACCTGTGTTCGTTGTCCATAACATACGCCTGCCCATACCATAACTCCACCGCCACCATGGGCCACTCGATCCACAACGCTGACATTAGCAAACCGCTCACCCACACGACGCCATACACGCTGTCTGCCATCTGCCCTGTACAGTGAAAACCGGGATTCATCCGTGAAGAGAATACCTCTCCACAGTGCCTCACACCATTGAATGTGAGCATTGCCCACTCAAGTCGGTTACGACAACGAACTGCAGTCAGGTCGAGACCCCGATGAGGACGACGAGCAAGCAGATGAGCTTCCCTGAGACGGTTTGTTGGATGTTGGATGTGGAGGTCCTGGGCTGGTGTGGTTACACGTGGTCTGCGGTTGTGAGGCCGGTTGGATGTACTGCCAAATTCTCTGAAACGCCTTTGAAGACGGCTTATGGTATTGAAATGAATATTCAATTCACAGGCAACAGCTCTGGTAGACATTCCAGACGCTCCCTCAAAACTTGCGACATTTGTGGCATTGTGCTATGTGATAAAACTGCACATTTTAGAGTGGCCTTTTATCGTGGCCAGCCTAAGGCACACCTGTGCAATAATCATGCTGTGTAATCAACATCTTGATATGCCACACCTGTGAGGTGGATGGATTATCTCGGCAAAGGAGAAGTGCTCACTAACACAGATTTAGACAGATTTGTGAACAATATTTGAGAGAAATAGGCCTTTTGTGTACATAGAAAAAGTCTTAGATCTTTGAGTTCAGCTCATGAAAAATGAGGGCAAAAACAAAAGTGTTGCGTTTATAATTTTGTTCAGTGTATATAAGAAGCATACAAACAAAACAATTCCTGTAATGTTTGTGCGTACATTTCATCAGCTCAGCTCTAGTATTGGGTTCAGCGATGTTGGGTTCATATGGTGGCACCTTTTCTGTGATGGAAAGAAGAAGAAAGAGCGAGAGGTCATTATATTCTATACCATGACTGCATAATCCTATTTAAATGTCAGCTGTCTAATGGAGGCCCAAGCTTCATGTGACTTCCATTGTATTATGATCCTCTCCCATTAACACTATTAAGACAGCGAGGCGTAAAGATAGCAGCACTCACCTTGAAAAAGTCATGGTAATGATCACACATGCAAACCATATTGTCAGATTTACATGCTATTTTGATCTGAACATAAGTGTCAGTTCTATTATAAGAACAGTATGTTCTCCAAACCTTAAATGACTTGTTGATAATGATCTGTGAGGCTGTTTTAGTAGGCATTAAACATGGTGAAATTAAAGCTAGCTACACCTCTGTGTCCGTGACCATCATGACACCTGCAAAAAATATGATAAAATATGAACAAAATCTGAAAACTCATTCTTAATAAATTTATATTTTGGAATAAATGTAAAATGCTAAACATTACATTTATACTTGGTTTTAAAAACTTTAAATACATGGTTAATGTAAGCATGAAAATACTATTGTAATAGTTGTTTTAATAGTGTAATAAATGTTTTTATTTTTATTATTATTATTATTATTTATGTAAATCCATGTTCCAGCTGACATGTTCCAGATTACATTTGAGAAAACAACAACCAATACAATTACACTTTGCAGTTTTACATTAACAATGTAATTAATGTTCTGTTTATTAAAACAGTTTATTATTCATAAAGTTTACATTAATTAAAAAATATATACGAATGCAGCAATACATTTCATATTTCATGTGCATTTAGCCTTTTTTATATAATCTTATTTTTGGATCTTCAGTCATCAATGTTTGGTAAACACTGCAGGTATCATGATGGTCACAGACACAGAGATGTAACTTTAATTCACCAAACTGACTGATAACGCTACCTGCTGATGTAACTGTCCCTGTTGGACAGTGTCACTTAAAAAAAAAATGGTTTTGCAGGTTTGCATGTTTCTGGAGGGTGGGGTTTCGGAGACCAGCTGTAGCAAAAGGGGGCGCTCTTGGTAAGACTCAGCAGGATTGCATAGTTTACAGTTACCTGCTGGATTTGCTTCTGCTCTTGATCCTTTTCTTCCTGTAGGGGTGAAAATGTACATCAATTAAAATCAGAGATTACCAGCAAACCATTTTAAGCAAAAGCACGGGCAGTTTGGAAATGATATTGACGCTGCACAAGCATTCTAGAGTCTTCCCTTTCCTTACATTGCTTTTCTGATCCTCCTTCCTTACCTCTCGTGCGCAATATATCACTCTGTGGTATGCCATTCATCTACCCCCACTGTTGTTAGCACTGAATCATATAGTTTACCCATGCCTGTCAGGGTTTAGGTTACATCTAAGAAGCATGCTAGGCCTAAACTTACATTCACCATGGACACACATCATAGGCACTGACAGCAGTTTCCAAGAATACATTTTTGTTTCTGCCGCACTTCATTTCCACGGTGTTAATGGTGTTGGCATGTTTATGTCCAGCACTGGGCTTGCAGGTTTAACACTTTTCTCGTTACTGTTGGTTTTTCTCAAGCACCTTCTGAGAAAGCCATCTGCAATCCTTTGCTCACGTATTACAGCTCACACATTTTATTTTGCCTTCTTTTGTTAACGTGGACAGTAATATTAGCTGCTCCCTTGGGTTATCATAATTATGAGGTGGCATTTAGTGCATTGGTGCAATTTCTGTCAGTTTAAGTGTGAATTGTATGTGAATTGCAGTAGCAGATTAGTAGCAAAAGAGGGAAAAGGTCACTGTAATAATGAAACACAACTATCCACCTAATATCCTGCAAACAGAGTGTGGTAGTGGCTAAAAATTAGGGCTGAAAAGGAAAGGTTGCTGGTTTGAGTCCTGCAAGAAGCATTCCTCAATAAAGACTATGTTTTATTTTATTTCAGTATTTTTTATTTAATGTTTTAGATATTTTAAGTTAAAAAGTCTAATTAAAAGTCCTTTTTATCAGTGTAAGATTCTTTTGTCAGCTGATTGCTAAAAAAGGTCTGAAATCTACTCCATGAAGAATTTGATCTCACATTTCAGTGATATCAGATAACATCAGCAAAAAAAAAAGTAATGCTGTCAGTAATTCCTCAGTCATGTTTAAGCAAGCCTGCGATTATGGTAAAAGCGGTTTGGATTCTCTTTTGATTGGTTGCACGGTTCGGGTGGTGGGAGGGGACAGGGGTGACTGACATCACTATAATGGATCACCTCTAAGTGATCGGGTCAGCTGTGTTTCTGCACATATAGGACGGGGACTTCTGTACACCTGTTCAAGACCCCCAGCGCTGTTTGTGATCTTGCTGACAATCACTGAGAACAGATTGTTTAGAGGTCACCATCATCATCATTACATTTACATTTACATTTATTCATTTAGCTGACGCTATTATCCAAAGCGACTTACAATTGCTATATATGTCAGAGGTCACACGCCTCTGGAGCAACTAGGGGTTAAGTGTCTTGCTCAGGGACACATTGGTGTCTCACAGTGGATTCGAACCCGGGTCTCTCACACCAAAGGCATGTGTCTTATCCACTGCATCACCACCCCTTCATCCCCATAATCTTTTATTTAATGTGTTATACACTGTCACAAACTGTCACTGCAGCGATACCCTTTCAAACGGTACACTTTGGGTACTAATATGTACTTTTGAACCACTAATAGGCTATTTTACCATTTAGGGTAAAATAAGGTATAACGATAGCTCAGGATACCAACTCTTTGATAATTTTGTACCTTTTTTTCCTGAGAGACACACATGCTCTCCACATATTACAACAGGGAAGCCCTTATAGGCCATCAAGAAATTATGAGATACAAGATCATCCAAATGGAAGATAAGGAAAAAGAAAAGTAAATGTCGCAGTCATTAATCTTTCTGCAGTGAAACCTTAGATATAATCCTGGTGCACATATAAACTCCATCAGTTGCTTGGGACTTATAGAGGAATGAATGGTACAGAGCGAAGGTAACAGAGGTGGTAAAGGGATCAGGGCTAGAGATTAGCAACTGCTGCTGACAGGTCACTCCATCAGTCATAGCCTGTTTCACCTTCTCTTTGGGACCTCTCCCTTATAGGGGCTGGTATGGAGGGAGTCAGGAAGAACAGGAGGGAGGGGTCGAGCATAACAGCCATGGTCATGAAGCAGAGCTCCAAAATAAAACAAATCAGAAAGATCTAAAAATGTCCGATGTGGAGTCTGTTCACGCAATCTGAAGCCATGCTGACAGCCCTTCAAGTCAAGGTTTTCTCCCTGGTGTGAGATTCAACCCTGGTGTTTTGGGAGTGGTGACTTGGTGGAGAATGAGCATGAACAGAAGAATGCTGTAAACAAGAGGTATATGGAGGGGGTCCGGGTGAAAGACTTGTTTTAATATCCCCAATGTCCAATAAGGGATCATTCACAAAGCCTCGGTCACTCACATCTTTCACCAGACCAACACATAATTGTGAAAGACTGATGGCTGATTTAGAAGATATGAGAAGGTGATGAGTACTGCAAATAATAACAACAATTTGTTTATTGACATTTTTGTCTTGTTTTCCATAAAAAACAAACAAACGCATAAATACATTCTGAACACACTCTAAAAATCAGTAGAAAAACAAAAAAGCTCCTGGTAAATTTTTACATTTTATATATATATATATGGGGAAAAACCTATGAAAATAAATGTAAATGTTTTTTGCAAGATAAATTAATTTTTAATAATTACATATATTACATTTATTAAACAACTGTGTAAAATATTAGGTTCTTTTTTGAGCATCGATTTAACACAATTTAGTGAGGTTTATGCTTAAAAATAATTGAATTAGTATAAAAATAATAAGTAGCTTTCACATTTTTGTTTTACATGTTTATGTATATAATTCTCTAAAGATTGTCTTGCAAAAAATATGCTTCTTAAGTAAATTCATTTTAAGAATATATTTTTAATAGAAAATAAGACAAAAAAAATACTTAAGATAATTTTTGCAGTGACTTGACAGAATAAGTTGACAGAGTGGAAACCGTGAGCATGGCATTGTGGGAAATCCATGTTGTATTTTGTTTCTACATTATAATTTATAACCTAAACATTAACCCCCAGTTTCAGTTTCACATACAAGGCTTAAAATGTGAGGTGTTTCAACTGAAATAAACTTTCATTGAACTTAAAATATATCAATGCATTTGTTTTGTTTCAAGATGGACACCAGTCATGTATTTTTCTAAGGCACATTTATAAAAATGACTTCTATGTCCTAATTGAACTATGGCCTAATCCTGGCTTAGTCTAAGCCTTGTCTGTGAAACCAGGCATAAATGTTGTCATCTGACCCACATTGTCAAAGCTTATCAAATCTTCTCAATAAAAGTGGCATCATATCAACTGGAACAACTGTCTGCTGTTGAGTAACTTGGAATTTTGCATCAGCAGTTATATTGATGACCTCAGGGTCATTGCTGGGCTTTGGTGTCTTTCGCTCGTGATGACAGTGCAGAAAGCAAGCTGTTTGTGTTGGACACGTCCGTAGCGTGCCTTGGCAAACCCTGCCAAGCTACGGGCACGCTGGTATGGTTCATATTTGGTGGCTGGATCAAGGAGACACTATGCATGATGATTTGAAAGGGAAGGCGATGGATATGATCTTGTGGCCCCCCAAGTGTTGAAAACCACATGCTGAGTGTCGGCACTCTGTTGATTGCTTACTTGAAACAGGCCCGATGGAAAATAACATGAACAGGCAGATGCACAAATAGAGGGATTCGTGTCTGTAAAGGGAGATTTCAGAGGTGTGACCCACCACAGTCCTGGGAAAGACACTCAACCCGCTCGGATAAGAGTCGTTCTCAGATACTGGTTAGATCGGATCTCTCTTAACAGTGATTGAGTTGGTTTCCATGCTGACTTAGATTGCTGAGAATTACGCACTCACGGTGCACCATGCTTATCTAGGGCATGGCAGACCCAATTTGGCTAAATCTCAAAAGGCATAAATAAAACAAGGACAGTAGAGCAGTGGAGATGAGTTACAGCGGAGGGTTTTACACTTCATTACCCCTGTGATCAAGAAGGCGGCATGTCATCGTTGATAAGTTAATAAGAAACCAGCAGGGTCCTCTTTATATCTTTTAATGAGGTGCAAGCAGGTCCTACACTATATAAAAAAAAAAGTTGTTTCAACTTAAAATAATTTGTTCCCTGCTGCCTTGAAATTTTTAGATTAGTCAACTAAAATATTCCAGTTGTCCCATAAAATAACACTGAGTAACGTAAAATTTCAAGTTGACTGAACTAAAAATTTCAAGTCAGCGGGGAACAAATTATTTTAAGTTGAAACAACTTTTTAAAACATTTTTTTTTTACAGTGTAACTAGGAGAAAAGCATAAATTATATTATACATTATATATATATATATTTTTTTTTTTTTAATTGTTCATGTTTACTCTGTTTGCTATTTAATTTTAAGTGAATATTAAGTGAATGAGTGAAGATGGTCCTAACTAGGTAAAAAAAAAAATATATATATATATATATATATTATATCATATTATTAAATTTGACGTATTTATAGGTGCAAGAGGCTCATAACAAGGTGAAAATCAATACTAAAATTATATTATATTATATTATAATTTTTAAATTGTTCATGTCTACTCTGTTTGCTATAATAAAAAATCATATTTTTTCTGAAAAAAAAAAAATCTTACAAATGAAAAATAAAAATGTTCAAATTAAAATGCAACTAAAATTGAAATGAAATTGAGAGCGAGAGAGAGAGAGAGAAGCAGAGAGAGCTGTTGAAATGACAGATGAGGGCGACATGTGAAAGTAGAAGGGTGAAGGAGGTACCATGTAACTATATTAACACCTCAAAGAAGATTCATCTGATGAATGCTGGTCATTTCACTTGTATATCAATCTTACTGTGTGATATTGAATTTGCAAACATTTTAAAATATGCAATGATTTACTTGTAGTGATGGGTATACACAATATACCGTTGTAGTGTATATAAATGCTGAGTACAGCACAGCTACAAAGCCTTCCATATGTGTGCATATGTTTGCATTTGACCTCTTTAAAGTACTTAAAATAGTATGTAAGTCTAGAGGATTTTTGACAACATGCTTACCTTAAAATATATGCAGGCTCGAGGGAGTGTACAAGGTCTTGTATGGCCATCTCTCCTCTTATAATTATTTGTTGTCAATAGATTGAGTAGGGCAGCTGCTAAACTCTTTGTCACTGTAAAGACTATTATTAATTTCCTGTGAGATGTTAAGCTGTGCATACGAGCTTGGAGAGTAACAGAATGACAATAAAGTTCAAGGTGCCCTCTTCTCATGCTGTCGCCCATTAGTCTTTCCTGTGTACCTTTGATCTGTGCTGTCTCAGAGTATGCACAAACTGTCAGAGTAACCCTCCATCAAGTCAGCATTGTGGTGACACTTTTAGTTTGTGTACTGTCACCAGCACTGTAAATACTGCAGGTCTTAAGCACATAGACTGGGTTTAAAGTGTCTAGAAAAATGTCTGGTTGCATCACCAGGTGCATACCATAGTCTGAGATGAATTATTTATTACATTTTACACACACACACACACGCACACCACACACCACACAACACACACACAACACACAACACACAACACACAACACACACACACACTATTTTCCTTTGTTTTCCAATTGTACATGTCAGTCTGTTTCAGTACCACATGCAGCATGCATTCATATCTACTATTGTTGCTGTTTTTTTATTTTATTTTGTGATATACCAAGATGACAAATGAGAAAACTATTTGAAATAAAATAAAATATATGAATATTAATATTTAAACATATAATTATAAATACAAAAAAATATTAAAATAAATAAAAAGTTTATATAATAATAATACATTTATTTTTTATATAAATTAAATAAAATATATATATAAAAAAAAAGGTACAATTAAATTGTTTTAATGTCCATTAAAAAAATCTAAATAAATATAATAACTCCATAACCAGACTTTGTTCTCTGAGGCTTTTCCTCAGACAACTTTTTTCTTCTTCCCTTACATAAATTTGCTATTTTTCTATATATTATGTTTTATTTTGCATTTAATTTTTTTATTATGTCCATGTACTATTTGATTTTTATTTTATTATTCTTACAATGTCAGTTTTCTCTGTCAATTTTATTGCCTTCCTTGTCCATCTTTGCAAAAGTTTGTGTACATATAAATAAGAACTGTTTTAAAAGATGCTGAAGTTTTACTTATTTATCTGCTAGTGCCATATTATTGAAAATATACATCCAATATATGTATATAATATACAGCAACATCCAATGATGGATTGGTAGCAAGTTACAGATCTTAGCAACAATGAATGTGTCCTGGCACACAGCTGAGCCTGTTCTGCTGATAATGAACTGATGGTGAGGCAATGAGAGCAGCCCTTACCTGCTTTCTTTACTTCAGGCATGATTCCGTTGGTGCTTGGGGTACTACTGGGCATTGCAGTGCTGGATGAGCGTCTTTCGACTCAGAGTCTCTCTCTGTCTCTGGGTTTCCTTCTTATTCACTCCGTGAAAAGGGGGGAGGAAAAGACACTGCCGGAGGGGAGGGGAGGGGGTCTGTAGGTGGTCGAGGTGCTGATTGTGAGGTCCATCCTGTTACCTAAAGCACTCACATGTTACCATCAAATGAATCAATAAAAGGATATACGGTACAGTATGACTACACACATGCAGTACTGATTAAGAATCTATATATGCAATGCCATGATGAACTGATACTAGATGCAGAGTGCAAAATAGCAGGGCATTTTAGCTTATTCCACTGAAACGTGTTTAGTACAACACATTTAGATATCAGGAGAAGACAGAATGGGTTCTTTGGCCTCAGAGTTCAGCAGGGGGTCTGACATTGCATTCACATTACTGTCACATCCGAAGGACATCTTCACACGCAACCCAAGGCATTTTTTGTTTACGTTGTGGGAAATGTTATGTATCCACAGAAACTTTGCTAATACTGAGGTATTATGACTTTGCAAATGGATCAGAAGGGAGCCTGTGATTTAGATTAATCTTACCGCATAAAAAACACACCTTGATTGAATGATTTACAGAAGTATAGTTGCAGCAAACCTCATGTCATGCCTCCCAAAATGACAATAGCATCAGTTTCTTAATCAAACAGCAAAGCCGTGCTAATCTGAGGTGGATCCGCTGAACTGTATTACAGGACATTATCACTCAGCAATCTCATCTCAAAGCACTGAGTCTTAAATCACACGGTGATTCTTTAATGCTTGAAAGCAGACTGTTGATTATGTAAGTATCTGGCCTGTCTTCATTCCTGATAAACAAGACAGGTGTATTGCTCGTCCCTCAGACACTCATTCTTGTCTCACTCTTCCTCTTAGCACCTCTGTTCTCTCTTTATCGTTGTAATGAGAAACAGCTTCCCTTCCACGTAGCTCTCTGTTTCATTAGCTCCTCACACTTTGAAGATTTGTAAGTTAGGCGGTGGAATTTGAATAGGTGGCAACTGTACACTATGTTTAGCTAAAATACAGAGCATTTTATGGGTATGTGAATGTATAGGACGTTTTAAGAGACACCCTAACCATGCCTCCCTCCGAAATAGCATTGGCAGAGTGACAATGATTTGTAGGCTAACCTGCCCATAGTTTGACACTGTTTGTGTGCTAGTCTGCTCTGCATAAATTAAATCAGAGTATATATAATCTGCATTGCTTATTTCAGTTGTTTGATGCTAGTTACCTGTGATTTATGCATAACAGACTAAAACATTATGCAAATTATGTGCAGTGATAATAGTAATCATCACATAACAATAATAAAAATATCACAAATGTTATAAATGTAATAGAGAGAGAGAGAGAGAGAGAGACAGACGGATCTATCTATCTATCAATTATAATATAATACTTAATTATTAAATATAATATAAATACTACTAATAAATATTAAGTATTATTAATATATTAATATGAAAACATATATATATACACACATACACACACACACACACACACATACATATATATATATATGTGTGTGTGTGTGTGTGTGTGTGTATCATATTTGATATTACACTTTTGATATTATTAATAATAACATCACAAAAGTAATATTGCATCTGAATATGTGTAATGTTTGTGTGTGTATATATTAAATTATTAAATTAATATGAATATATAATTATATTATTATATATATTATATCACATTTAGTATTACACATGTAATTATTATTATTATTAATGTTTTTGTCTGTTCTACACAAATAACACGTTTATATAGTATATTAAATTATATGAATATATATAGGGAAGCTTCTAAAAATTGCTTCCCTATATTTTCCTCTAAAAACAAAATATATATATATATATATATATATATATATATATAGGGCTGTTGTGCTGCAGAGAGGTTTGCAATTGTAGCTCCTCTTTTTTATTGAATCTTTACCTTACTTTCACTCTCTGCTGTTTAAAGTGATAATATATAACTTAATTTCCACCATATTTCTGGTATTATCTATCAAACTAATCTAACTAATTTGATTGTACGCTTTTAAAACCGCGAGTGCAGCGCATTAGCATTCGTTAGCCGGTTAGCTTGTTATTCGCGGTTCCATTCGCGTTTCTATTCACGCCTATTATTGTTTTCTTTTTTCTCGCTCCGTTTTTCACGAGTTCATCAAACAACAGTGGTAAGTGGTAAGTTAAGTTGGTATCATTCATCAATCACGGTGAGTAATGCCTTCTTCTCCTGCTATTGTTGTTTGCACTGCTTGCCACATGTACAGTATCTCTGTCGGCGATGAGGGATTCACATGTGATAAATGCAGGGAAATAGTTAGGCTGACAGAGAAGATTTTAGAACTAGAGACACGCATCCAAGCTTTAGTTGAGGATAGTAAGAATGTGAGGGCTCTAGATACGGCCTTGGATGCGACTAGCTCAGGGAGTCCTGTACATTGTTCGGTTCCGGCATTAGAGCCCGTGCAGCAGGGCAACTGGGTGACTGTAAGACGGCCTAGTAGCAGGTCAAAACACCGCTCTTCCATTCCGATCAAAACATCAAACAGGTTCTCCCCACTCAGTGACGCACCCACTGAGAAACCTGATGAAAGTGCTCTAGTAATTGGTGATTCTATTGTACGGAACGTGAAAATGGAGACACCAGCCACCATAGTACAATGTTTACCGGGAGCCAGAGCGCCTGACATATTGGCAAATTTAAAAGTGCTGGCTAATGCTAAACGTAAATTCAGTAAGACTGTTATTCATGTCGGCCCTACTGATGTTCGACTTTGCCAGTCGGAGATCACTAAAAATAATGTTAAAGACGTGTGTGAACTTGCAAGTACGATGTCAGACACTGTAATATGCTGGTCCGCTCCCTGCTTACCGGGGTGATGAGATTCATAGCAGACTGTCGTCACTCAATGGCTGGATGTCTAAGTGGTGCCCGCAGAATAACATAGACTTTATAGACAATTGGACGAGTTTTTGGGGCAGACCTGACCTGTTGAAAAGAGATGGTCTTCATCCCTCCTGGGGTGGTGCCGCTCTTCTCTCTAGAAATATGGCACATAGTCTTAGAGTTCGTACTTGACCAACTGGGGCCCAGGTCAGGAAGCCGCCTCATGTCACAGAAGTCAGGTAATTCTCAGCACATAGAGACTCCTTCACCTAGATATCACACTATAGAGACTGTGTCTGTTCCCTGAACTAGAAAATACAGAAATGTCCAAACCAAATTAAGAGTAACAATTTAACTGATGTTCAACAAATAAAAAATGTTTACAATACAGAGAAACAATTGATAAAACTTGGCTTACTGAATATCAGGTCCCTTTCTACAAAAGCACTTTTTGTAAATGATTAGATCAATGATCATAACCTAGATTTGCTCTGTTTGACAGAAACATGGCTAAAACCAGATGATTACATTACTTTAAATGAGTCTACCCCACAAGATTACTGCTATAAAAATGAGCCACATCCAAAAGGTAAAGGGGGAGGTGTTGCTACAATTTATAGCAATATTCTCAGTATTTCTAGAGGGCAGGCTTTAAGTATAACTCGTTTGAAGTTATGGTGCTGCGTATAACATTATCTAGATGTTTAAATCCCCTGTGATGTTTGTACTGGCTACTGTATACAGGCCACCAGGGCACCACACAGACTTTAATAATTTTTTTTGCTGATTTTCTATCTGAGTTAGTACTGGCTGCAGATAAAGTCTTAATTGTTGGCATTTTTAATATCCATGTCAATAATGAAATAGATGCACTAGGATCAGCATTCATAGACATTCTGAACTCTATTGGGGTTAGACAACAAGTTTGAGGACCTACTCATTGTCAAAATCCTACTCTAGATTTAATACTGTCACATGAAATTGATGTTAGCGGTGTTGAAATTCTGCAGCAAAGTGATGATATTTCAGATCATTATCTAGTCTTGTGTAAACTCCATATAGCTAAAACTGTAAATTCTACTCCTTGTTACAAGTATGGTAGAACCATCAATTCTACAATTCTACATTACTTACAAAGCAGTCTTCCTGATTTATCTCAATTCCTCAGCATATCCAACAGCGCAGAAAAACTTGATGATGTAACAGAAACTATGGACTCTCTCTTTTCTAGCACTTTAGATACAGTTGCTCCTTTACACTTAAGGAAGATCAAAGAAAACAGTCAGACTCCGTGGTATAATGAGCACACTCGCACCCTAAAGAGAGCAGCCTGGAAAATGAAGCACAGCTGGAGGAAAACAAAACTAGAGGTATTTCGTATAGCTTGGTGGGAAAGTACCCTATCCTACAGAAAAGCATTAAAAATTGCTAGATCTGATTACTTTTCGTCTCTTCTCAAAGAAAACAAACATAACCCCCGGTATTTATTCAATACAGTCACTAAATTAACAAAAAATATAGCATCAACAGGTGTTGGCATTTCCCAAGAGCACAGCAGTAATGAGTTTATGAACTACTTTACTTCCAAGATCGATACTATCAGAGATAAAATTGTAACCATGCAGCCATCAGCTACAGCAGGGGTTCTCAAAGTCTACATTCAAAGGTCCAAATCTGAATTTTCATCAGTGTCAAAGGTCCGGAACAATTGGTTATTACAAAAGGTGTTTTTAATAAACATACATAACATATAACAAATAAACACTCATTTAAAAAAAAAAAAGGTTCCCTTTGCATTCAAAATACGTTAATAACAAGTGCAAAAGTGGCAAAACAATTAATTTAAGTGTCAGCAGTAGAAGTCGACCTATAATGTTTTTTCTCTGGCCAATGGCGATATTTAGAAATCTACGCAGCCTATGGCCGATTTTCTCTTTTTTTCCCTTTATATCAAAAGAGAGTTTGCGTAAATGGTTATTGCAGGGCATAAGATAGTAATAGTAGTAGTAGTAGCCTAATTCATAGTAATAATACATGGCTCAAAACTTAAGCACCTTCTCAAAACAGTTCTGAAGCATGCTTTTTTGTTTATGTTTGCTGACAGACACCAGTGTTTCCCGCAGACTAGCAAATGCAAGTTGATTCTCTGCCAGCAGGAGGCGCTGTTGGAGCGTGATATATAGCTGTTTCCCCGGTAACGACTGTAATCAAATAAGCACTACTTTATCAGCCATTACAGGAAAGACCAAATGAAAATTGACATCAAAGCTTTTCTGAAGAAAACGGACGGTTCTTTTAAAAGATACAGTCATATAAAAACACCCGCGCAGCATTTTATTTTTGAAACGCGCAGTGCTCAGTTTATTCAACGAAGTATAAGCCTTTTGGAAAATCTATTTGTAGCGGTCAGTTTTGATATTGTGACAAGCCGCCACAAATAAATGTATACACTGGGCACTGCTATAAGACAAATTGCCATAATATAAGTGATAGCAAAACAAAACAAAAAATTAAAATATTAGCGGTGAAATGTCGCCCGATTACGTCAAACGTCATACGCTCACTGGATGTCATGATGACAACAAATGTCATGAAGGAAACGTTTCAATATCTCGCCTGCAATTTCGGACCTTCTCCAAAAGACATTAAAAAATAAGAATAAATAAACAAATGATTTACAAGTTTAACGTGCGTTTATCAAAGTAGGAAATATAATTAGTGTTCTTGAAATATGAAATAGAAGCGGGTCCGGATTGAATTCCCTCCGGGTCCGGATCCGGACCGGAGTCCGGACTTTGAGAAGCACTGAGCTACAGTATCGCATCAGATAGTGCACTATAGATTCCCTGAGGAACAATTTCACTCATTCTCTACTATAGGAGAGGAAGAATTGTATAAACTTGTTAAATCATCTAAACCAACAATATCTATGTTAGACCCTATTCCATCTAAACTACTAAAAGAGCTGCTTCCAGAAGTCACAGATCCTCTTTTGGCTATTATTAATTCATCATTGTCATTAGGATATGTCCCCAAAACCTTCAAATTGGCTGTTATTAAGCCTCTCATTAAAAACACAGCTTGACCCCAAAGATCTAGTTAATTACAGACCGATCTTAAATCTCCCTTTCCTGTCAAAGATACTAGAAAAGGTAGTATCCTCACAATTATATTCCTTCTTAGAGAAAAATGGTATCTGTGAGGAATTCCAGTCAGGATTTAGACCATATCATAGTACTGAGACTGCTCTCATTAGAGTTACAAATGACCTGCTTCTATCATCTGATCGTGGTTGTATCTCTTTATTAGTTCTGCTGGATCTTAGCACTGTGTTCGACATTATCGACCACAACATTCTTTTGAATAGACTAGAACACTTTGTTGGCATTAGTGGAAGTGCCTTAGCATGGTTCAAATAGTACTTATCTGACCGCCATCAGTTCGTAGCAGTGAATGAAGAGGTATCATATCGATCACAAGTGTAGTATGGAGTACCTTAAGGCTCAGTACTAGGGCCGTTACTTTTCACGCTTTACATGTTACCCTTGGGAGATATTATCAGGAGACATGGTGTTAGCTTTCACTGTTATGCTGATGATACTCAGCTCTATATTTCTTCACGGCCCGGTGAAACACACCAAATTGAGAAACTAATAGAATGCATAGTCGATATAAAAAAACTGGATGACGAGTAACTTCTTACTGTTAAATTCTGAAAAAACAGAGGTGTTAATTATCGAACCTAAAAACCCCACATGTAATAACCTAGAACACTATCAAACACTTGACGGCTACTCTGCCAATTCTTCATCAGTTAGAAACCTAGGTGTGCTGTTTGATAGCAATCTTTCATTTGAAAGCCATGTTTCTAGCATCTGTAAAACTGTGTATTTCCATCTCAAAAACATATCTAAATTGCGACCTATGCTCTCAACGTCAAATGCAGAAATACTAATTCATGCGTTTATGACCTCAAGGTTAGACTATTGCAATGCTTTACTGGGTGGTTGTTTTGCACGCTTGATCAACAAACTACAGTTGGTCCAAAATACAGCAGCTAGAGTCCTTACTAGAACCAGGAAGTGTGACCATATTAGCTCGGTTCTGTCAACACTGCACTGGCTCCCTATAAAACATTGTATAGATTTTAAAATCTTGTTAATTACTTATAAAGCCCTGAATGGCTTAGCTCCTCAGTACTTGAGCGAGCTCTTATCACATTATAGTCCTCCACGTCCGCTGTGTTCTCAAAACTCTGGCCGTTTGATAATGGAATATCTACTATATTCTATACTACTGATATACCTAGAATATCAAAATCGACTGCGGGCGGCAGATCCTTTTCCTATTTAGCACCCAAACTCTGGAACAATCTACCTAACACTATTCGGGAGGCAGACACACTCTGTCAGTTTAAATCTAGATTAAAGACACATTTCTTTAACATGGCTTACACATAACACACTAATACGCTTCTATTATTCAAATCCGTTAAAGGATTGTTAGGCTGCATTAATTAGATCAACCGGAACCAGGAACACTCCTCATAACACGATGTACTCGTTACATCATAAGAAGCATGGTTTCTTTCTTATTCTGTTTCTCAGTCCGTGTCTGGATCAGATGGTGGATTGGCGCTGGTAGATGATGTCTCCCTGATCGTCGGCGGAGGCCGGACACCTGGATGAGCCCCAGAGACGTATCCCTAGTGAAGACCTCGACTAAAAATACAATAAAAATACAAATAAAACAAAATAACTAAAAATATAATACATTTATACATTTAAAATTTTTATTAAAACAATAAATAAACAATAATATCCTGGCCAGAGGAGAACTGGCCCCCCAACTGAGCCTGGTTTCTCCCAAGGTTTTTTTTTTTCTGTCACAGAGGGAGTTTTGGTTCCTTGCCACTGTCGCCTCTGGCTTGCTCAGTTGGGGACACTTAATTAATAGCGATTATCATCAATTTGATTTCGCAGATACTATTTAAACTAAACTGAGCTACACAATGACATCTCTGAATTCAATAATGAAATGCCTTTAAATGAAAATTGAGTGTTTAATCTTATTATTATACATTACTGACACTCTATCCTCCAATTTGATACTGTTAAGTGCTTTGACACAATCCGTATTGTTAAAAGCGCTATATAAATAAAGGTGACGACTTGATATATATATATATATATAAAATCACTGACCAATTGGCTAATGTCAGTGTCAACTAAACACAGGTGTGCTCTGAGTAACAGGTAGTAATTGTGACATAACTGGTCACATAGTGAGAGGATGTGAGATTTATGTCTTTCCACTGACAAAAAGTGTGTTTGTTTCCTTTTCCTGCAATATGTATTGCTGTTGTATCATATGTCATGCAATTCTTCTTGTAGACACAAATTAAGTGGATTGGGTTTGAGAATCAGATGTTAGCAAAGGCTGAGCAAGTGACACCATGTATCTCCTGAAAAACAACAACATTTCTTCTTTTTCAAAATATCTTATTTCTATTCAAAATTGTCTTATTTTGAAGATGTCCGGTGTCCTAAACACAACACTAATTAAGTAAAACTAGCATGTCATACCGTGTCTGTTGAGTCTTTCTGTGTGCGTTTGAAAAAAAACACATCGGCAGGCAAAGAGGGACAGAGTGAGTGAGAAAGAAATGCACTTACCATGGCACACACACACCTCTGTTCTGTCTCAGTTTCAACCATGTGCTTCTTGGTATCCACACATTCATCAGAGCTGCGATGATAGTTCTACACTGAATTGGATCTCTATGTAAAGAAAATCATGAGTTACCTAACACCAAATATTTACAGAGGGATAAACGTTTGATTTGTAAAGTCAGATGTACACTTTTTTACTTCTCATTAGCTTAACACAGCTAAAGCGGTAGAAACAAATAACCTCCTGCTGCGTTGTCCTTTGACCTGGTACATTTTAGCCCACCAAAGCTGTTTACAGAGGCCTGTAAGCACAAAGGTGCCAGACCTTTACATACCAGCAGATCCTTTTACTTCCAAATGACTTTGAAATTCATTCAAGCTCTCTCCTCCTTGCTTCATAATTTAACTCTATTAACTTTGGCCTGAAACAGTGATTGATCGAGGTCATTGACTTGTAGATGTCCTGCTCCATGGGAGTACAAAATCTTTCAGAGAACACGGGTGGGTGGTGTGCTTGAGGGTTTAGGGGAACACAACAGTGTTGTCGGCTCTGAGCCTCGTAAGATCCAGATTTACCACACACTGCCAGTTACACATGAACAGACCCAAGACAAACAGACATACGAGCTGAGAATGACTGACAACTGACAAAGATAGCCACAGGTCTGCGGGAGCCGGTCTAGAACATTCTCTCCCCAAGTTCGCTTCTGTTTACAGCACACACACTAATAGCCGTATGATTAGCAACATCTTATGAAGCAGGATGGATAAAATCTCAAAAAGCCATGTCTGTGCAAAGTCAAGCTTCCATGATTAATCTCAAACAACTGTAGCCATGAGCTTTTTTTATGAATCTCAATAATAAAAAACTGGGAATAATTTGTGTAAAGCTTTTGAGGTACTATAATAGTTTTAATTAATACTAAATAATGGATGAAAGTTTAACTTAAATGGTTTTTTGTTTAGCTTTGCCGGTAACCTACCTTCCATTTTAAGCTCTAATCCTACTCTGTTTTCTATTTGTAAACATATATAAAATGTAATTCATTCCTGTGATGGCAAAGCTGAATTTTCAGCAGCCATTACTTCACTCTTCAGTGCCACGTGATCCTTTAGAAATCATACTAATATGCTGCTTATTTTGCGGTTATTTTAATGTATATTAATTTAGTATTGAGCTTATATCATAACCATGATGACGAGATATTTGGTGTACAGTAGATGACTATTTTTTTTTATGGCATCAAGGTGCAGAGTTGTGGTATTACCTGCATCAACATGATTCAAAACAAACTAGCTCAAATGGCACTGGGCCAGGAAACAAGTCTAAGGGCTACATATAACAGAATGAAGAGATGAACTTTTAAAGCTCTGCATTCACTGATCACGCGTTTCAAAATGCCTGTATTATTATTTATGAATGGCATGACTTGTAGTAAATAACCATGCTGACAACTTCAACGGTCATCAAATTATTTTATTAAATCAGTAGTAGAAACGCAATCCAACAATGCAGTTAAAAGTTAAGTTTTTCAATCATCTCTCTAGAATGATCCTTTGTTTGTAAATGTATGTCATTATGCATGTCAACAAACTCAAAATGTGGTTTAAATTATTATGTACAACACAGGAGTCTTAGTTGCCATGGGAATTATCGTCCTCCGCCATTGGCTGCCCCACCTCCGGCTCCGCCTCCAGACTGATCCTGAGCTCCAGACATCATCAGGAACAGAACGAGAGGGACAATATACATCCACTGTTGATGAAAGAGAAAAGAAAAACAACAGAAAGTTTGAACATTTTTAAATGCAACACATGACGGTTCCTCTCCAGAGTCAATGATTAGGTGTGGGACAATAACAAGCCATTGAATTAATTGGTTTCCCCAAGCAAATAATTTTCAGTTTCATCCTTCCTTGCTCTCTCATTGTCCAACCTCCACCACTTACTGGTTCTTATAAATGAGTTTCCACTGGGAGGGAGAAATGAGACTGAAAAAAACAGGAAAGAGTGAAGCAAGCAGCTTGGGTCATGAACATCTCTTAGATTGAGACTACAATCACCGGCCAACCTGATTGAGAGGCCCCTATTTAATCAAAACACCACTGATCTGGTCATGACCCAGCAGGAAACGCACTCAAAAAGCATAAGAAGGACGCACACAAACAACTGAACACCAAGCTGAAACAGAGGAAGGATCAGAGGATTTGAGTTTGTATGTATGTGGGTGCGTGTGCTGGCCCATATACACACACAACATTGAGAAATGCAGCTGGAGTGAGTGACAGAGTAACCAAGTAGGCTAAAATGAGATTTCAGTACTTGAAATGAATGGAAATCAGCTCTGCTCTCTGGCGCCCCCTGGTGGGGTCTGTGCTGAACTGGTGGCCATGAGGAACACTGCACCTCCCAGAATCAAATACCACTGGAACACAGCACAGACCGGCACAAAGTCAACACAGACACAGCACAGTCACAGCATAGTGAATGCAGAACAGCCGAGCACGACACACGCTGCTGGAGAATTAAGAAATCGGTCACAAAGAGAGACATTAGTACTGGTAGACATATTCAGGACGGGGTGGAACAGACCAGCAGCTTCAACACGGAGCAGAGCAGCAAATTAAATAACGGTTAGCTCAATATATAACACCCAAAACATATAGTAACGGTCAGCTTAGGCACTGCAGTCCACTAGTTCCAGAAAACAAACATGAAAAAGAAAAAAAAATACGCTAAGAGACATAGAGAAATATATTAGCAAGGAATTGAGGCCATTTGGACAGGAGGTGAAATAAAAGATGAGAAGAGATTAATGTAATAATACAAAACATTTCACACTTTTACTACCGAGACAGCTGGGAAAAATTATCACATTAATAATTAGTCAAATGCAAACAATTATTTATGTGAACTTAAGAGGAACCCAAAGTAAAAACGGGAAAAACAGTAATGTGCCACGTCATACTGAAAAAAAAAAAAAAAACACTCACATATTTGGCAAAGAAGGATTTCTGCTCTTGTGGGTTTTTGCCTTTCTTTTCCATTTCTTGTTCCATTCTCTCAATGTAGGGTGCTGTTTCAGGTCTAAATCAGAGCCAGAAGAGACAAACTAATTTTCAGATGAGCTGATAATAACATATGCAGACAATGCAATTAGTTTATTTTAAGGCCAACTAATATAGTACAAATTCATTATGAGGCCTCTACAAACTTTCAGGGGTTCTCCAATAAGTCTTATAATCAATTACAGTTAGTTATAACAAACTTATTTAAAAAAACACACACATTTGTCCAAGACATTTGATAATGTCTTGGACAAAGGGGGCCTTGGAGTCCAAAAAGTATCAGAAGTAGCTGTCTGAGAAAGTGTGTGTGTGTGTGTGTGCGCGTGTGTACTCACGGAGGTGCAGTGACTGGCGCCACGACACTTATTGTCGTGTTAAAGACTTCCAGGTCAACCTCATCCTCCACCTCGACCCCACGACATGACCCAGGGATTGTTACTATGGAAATGCCTATGATAGATCCACTGACATCAGTGTGAAGCGTGATGAGATCACTAAGGTGGGACTCCACCAGCGAGCACTTGGGAGAAAATCAAGACAAGATTTAAAGCTAAAAATGTCCAATTTTAGTTTTTTTGCTTACATACTATATAAATATATTTACATTTATATACACACTACAGCTCATCTCTTATGCTCACCAAGGTTAAAAAATACAGTAAAAACATTATTTTGTATTTCAACGTTTTTAAATGTCATTTATACCCGTGATGGAATTTATTCATTATTCTTCAGTGTCACGTGATCCTTCAGAAATCATACTGATATGCAGATTTGGTGCTCAAATCAGTGTTATCAATGCTAATATGCAATGTTAATATTTCTGCGGAAACTTACACATTTTTCATGTTGCTTTGATGAATAAATAGTTCAGAAGAACAGTATTTTTTTTTTAAATAGACAGTTTTGTAACATTATAAATGTCTTTACTGTCACTTATGATCAATTTAATGCATTTGTACTGGATAAAATTCATTTCTTATAAATAAAATCTTACTGACCCAGAACTTTAGTGTGAATATATGTGTGCGTATATATATATATATATATATATATATATATATATATATATATATATATGAAGAGTTCATTTGCAAAAACAGATAACTCCGTTTTTTACAATTCTCAAAAATCCTGTTTTTTCATTGTGCTTTCCAATTAATCTCAATCAAACTGCAGTTGGGTTATTTTGACTAGGTTAAAAAAATTACTTTATAAAACAGCTAACTAACACAAAAACATGATAACACCAAAAACACGATTTTTGAAAATTTGTAAAAATGGAGTTATCTGTTTTTGCAAATAAACTCTTCATACACACACACACATTAATATTTGTAATTAAATATATCTAATGTTGTTATTTGCAGGAGGTTGACTTACGGCTCTAACGAATGTAGTAAGGTAACCTTCAGACTGTCTCTCTGTCTGTCGATCCACCTGTAGAGAGACTCTAGGCACTCGAATCCTGTACAGACCGTCAACTGCTGCCACATCCTGAAGGACACAGACAGAGAAAAACTATATCATACCAGAGAGACAGCAGATACACTTAAGACACTTCAACATGACATTCTTCCCTCCTTAGCCACAAATATCCTCGCTTTCCTACAAAAGGCCTCTTTTCACCTTCAGTGTGCTCCTGTCTTTCTCAGAGAGCTGGTTTTGGGAGAGATGCACACTGTTTTCTCTTCCACCCCTGAATTGCAGGGCACCACGAAGGCGAAATCTGGGGACATCATCTGAAACAAACACAAACAGTGACTAAACTGCAAAGACAGATACACTAATTATTAACCAATTACCTTAATACTCACCCACTTCAAATGAGTGCTCTAGTGGCACAGAAAATCCGCTAAAATCGGTGTCCACAGCATCTCCTGACTGGCAGAAAAAAACATTCACATTCATTGTCATGCATTCATCTGCATTCATTCAGATCAGACAGCAGCCTAGCATGCTAACAAGCTCCCTACACAAGACAGCAAATACAATACAATACAATCACCTGACTGTGAGGCTTCACAGATACATAGGACTTACCCTTCGACCAGTATTGCATTCGCCAGATTGTGTCCATAACAGCGTTACACCTGACAGAACAAGCGACAAGACTCTGATCGTGGCCATTTTGTCACAAGCATTGAAAGACTTTTCCTCTGTGTAACCGGAAGTACAGCGTTTCAAAATAAAAGTCGTAGAAATATTAAAAATGCCGATCGAAGTACATGCATTGTTATATTAATGCGGCATTTTTAATCATTAATATGTCTTCCTGATAATTATGCTCGTTTTCTTTAACCATTAGAATGAACTAGAAAAGTTTTACCAGAAAAAAACAAAACCTGCTCTGACAAAACAGCCCCAAATAAACATCTTGAATATACTTTTAGCACTCGATCGTTGTCATATTTTAACAACTTTCGTAAAAATACAGGGAATGTATATTTGTAAATATATGTATTCTTCAAGCAAAACGGCTTATTTCTGGAAAAGTATATGTGCACCAAATACAGGACGTTGGCTGAAACAAATTGTAACAAATGTCAATGGAAAAGATAACTTATATAGTTAGAGATAAATATACAATTTTGATGGGGTTTCAAGGTGATGGAGTTGGGAGTATGTTGATAAAAGACTAGGAGAAGGTGAGGTGATATTTTATTAAACGACTGTAGGTAATCTTTTAAAAAGTCATTCATTCCTGTCAATTAAAATGTTAAATGATGAATGAGTGTCTTTAAAGGGTATGTGTTTTTGTTTTAACTCCCTCTCTCTCCTTGTGTATTGTTGTTTATGGATCTGTTAATGTTTTGTTGTTTGTTGATTCAATGGTCTTGTTAATGTGAACAACTTGAGTCCAACACAAATTTCCCCCTTTGGGAAGATTTCAATTTATTTCAGTTTCAATTAAGGTAAAATATAAGCTTTTTTTTGTTTGTTCTTGTTCTCTCTGTTACATGGAATTTTATATGTACATTTGTATACTTAAAATGCAATAAAAAGATAAAAAAAAACTGCTTTCGGTAACAGTTTATTTTAAGGTGTCCTTATTACACACGTTACATGTACTCACTAACAATAATAATAACAATAAATTATGCATAATTACATGCAAGTAACACTAAGTCAAACCCTTATCCTAACCCTAACCATATAGTAGCCTACATGTAGTTAATTAATATTACTCAGTACTTAAATCTATAATTACACTGTAACAAGGACACCTTAAAATGTAGTGTAACCCTGCTTTCTGAAAAAAATAAAAGTACAACATACAAATGCAAGCACCTTTCTGAAGAAGCTCAAATGCGCTGATTTGAAGCGGACATGGCAACACTGTGGTTGTTTGTGCTCTTGAGCGCAAGAGGGCGCGCCGCGCACTAGAGCACACTTACATTGAAGTGCTGCTCAGATCAGGCTTTTTTCGCCGGGCGCAGTGGCGTGCGCCTGTAATCCAAGCTGCTGGGAGGCTGAGGCTGGCGGACCGCTTGAGCTCAGGGGTTCTGGGCTGCAGTGGACTATGCCGATCGGGTGTCCGCACTAAGTTCGGTATCGATATGGTGCTCCTGGGGGAGCTCGGGACCACCAGGTCGTCTAAGGAGGGGTGCACCGGCCCAGGTCGGAAACGGAGCAGGTCAAAGCCCCCGTGCCGATCAGTAGTGGGATCGCGCCTGTGAATAGACACTGCAGTGCAGCCTGAGCAATACAGCGGGACTCAGTCTTTTGTGTTTTTCATCACTTTCTCAGTTTATATTTGATTAAACGTACTTTTTAAATTTAACTTTTAATGTTATTTGGTACATTAGTCAACGTTATCTATCTCCAAAATTAAAAATATGCTGATTTATGCATTTTATTTGCAAAATTGCACAAAAATTGGTTCATTTTAATGCCATTTTAGTGGCGAGAAAATAAGTGATGTACTGCCCCCTCTGTGTACGAAATTGAAATCACACCTGAATTTTGTGCAGCATGAATCACGGAACCAGTAGACGTCGCTGCTCGCATTTGTTTTTTTATTCAGTTAATGAGAGGGATTTTTCTCCACGGTTATAATCCATATTTAGTGGTCTTTTCTTTTCCTTTTTTCTGATAACCTATCACTTTATGATTGCTTTATCACGAGTCTACAATCAACATGGTTCACTGTAAGACAAAGATGGATTTCCAAAAGACATTAACGAGCAAACTGGACAAAACACATTCTTGAAAAAGATAGAGATCTTTAAGGTACGAGAAAGATCAATAAATATGTGCGCCCATTTACAGGGCTCTCTCTGTGTTACAAGTTATGGTTAACTTCATTAAACCTGTTGTCACAAGAAAATAATAAAATGTAAAGACTGCAGTTGGATACTAGAGAGTGGTTTAGTAGTTACACAGGAGAATGTGCCCACGTTGGTAAAACACATTTCAACATGGCTCAAGTCACATACATAGATAGATGACAAGACCTTTCCATTCATCTCAAATGACTGTCACATCACACATCATTTTTTCCCTCTTCTTGGAACTTGGTTAGTGTCAGTCAAGACTGGAAAGATTGCTTGTGATATAATGAGGCATATAATACGTGATGTGTGGAGAAAACAAAGAGCGTTTAAGGTAATAACATGCAAAAAGTGGGAAAATATTAAGTGTTTAGATACAGTAACACTAGGT
Source organism: Barbus barbus (assembly GCF_936440315.1). NCBI lineage: Eukaryota > Metazoa > Chordata > Actinopteri > Cypriniformes > Cyprinidae > Barbus > Barbus barbus. Next base: position 34,260,539 of record NC_136731.1, on the reverse strand, counting down.
CTAAAATTACGTCAAAAAGGAAAAAAGATCAAATGTTTTCCAGTTTACGCCATTGCAGACAAGACCGAAGTTATGTGCGCATAAAATGTTTGATGTTCTCCAAGCACATGAGAACTTAATTTGCCTGAACATCTGTCATGGCAGTGAACCTAAAAGATAATAAGTGCATTGACAACAGTTCCAGAATGAACCACCAGGGCCACAGGTTAATCACCAGCTTAGATAGATTACAATCAATTACAGTAGCACACAGTTGTTGTGCTCCACAAACTCATTTTGTTCTGTACTGTTCTGTTCCTATTGTACTGTAAATCAAAGTTAACAATTATTTTCACACTCTTTCCCCCAATCAATAGTGTACCTATTTGTGCCACTCAGTACAGGACCCACGGATTGCCATTAAGATCCAAGGCAGGAGAAAAACAAACACGCGCAGGCCCTTTCAATTACATTAATCAGATGACAGTGAGCTAAGTGATACAGCGTGGGGTATTGGCATTTCCATAACTGAACACTTAAGAGCGCCTGTATGATTAATAGACTGTTTCAGCAGAAGGGCTTGGGTTCTCCATGCACTCATGCCATGTGATTTCCAAGACATTCCTACTTTGAAATGAATGTATACCTCTTCCATCTAGTCATTGCTGTCTGTCAGCACACCCTCAGACAATGGTACAGCCCCACACTCCTGCAGGACTATAATTAGCCATCTCCTCACTGAAAAGGCATGTGTGTTACTCATGCGTTGACATTTTGTCATAAAGCATCGTAACATTTTCTGCTTACATTTCATGATGAGAGTCGTTCTGCTCTTATGTATTTTGACATGATTTATATTTTCTTTGCCAAGCACTTATTACGTGTAATTGAATCAAATAAATTAAGTTAGCACTCTATGAAGCATGAAGTGTCTTGTTTTATACCTGTTGTCTTCAATATATCACTTTCCTTTCCACTGCATATGTCTTGTGCATGTACGTGCGTCTCTTCTCCTCTGTAATATTTATCTTTTTCCTTTTCTCCTTGACACCTGCCTCTCAAGTTGCACTTTCTATAAATAGCACAGTCTCTGCCCAGTCTTCTCTCCCCCAAATTAAAGTTCAAAAGAGCATTTATTGGTGTGTCAAGCTTAATAGAGCGTCACTGAACTCTACACTTCAAGCTTTCGCACCAGGGGCATGACTAAACTCTGATCTCCGCAGTTTTGCCTTTAAAGAGATCTGTACACAGGGCATTTTGTCATCTTTGCGTTGTGCAATTTTTTTAGTGTTTCACAGCATATTCGTATAGTGTTCCTTTTATATTCTTTTTGTTTTAACCAGTTGATGGCTTTTGAAGAAACTATCCTTTTAATTTGGTCATTATTATGTAATATCATATTCATTTTAGTCAGTTTTCCATAACATGTCTTCAGAGTTTACATGACAAAAATAATGTTTTAGCTGATAAAAATGACAAATATTTAAATATTTTATATACACTGCTGTTTAAAAGTTTGGGGTCAGTGTCTGCTTATTAAGGCTGCATTTATTCAATCAGAAAATACAGTAAAAACAGTAACATTGTCAATTGTTATTGCAATTTAAAACGAATGCTCTCTATTTTAATATATTTTAAAATGTAGATTTATCTTGTGATGGCAAATTTGAATTTTCAGCAGTCATTACTCCATTCTTCAGTGTTACATGATCCTTTGGAAATCATTTTAATATAAACATTTCTTCTTATTATCAGTCTTAATAAGAGTGTGCTGCTTAATATGTTTATGGAAACCATGATCCTTTTTTTCCCCAGAAGTCTTTGATTAATAGAAATTTTAAAAGAAAAAAGAAAACCCTAAACAAACTGTTTTGTAACAATGTAAATGTTTGCTGTCACTTTTTATTAATTTAATAATCCATCCTTGCTAAATAAAGTATTAAAAAAGTCTTGCTGACTTTAACATTTGAATGGTAGCGTATTAATGTAAACTTACACTACGGAGCTATTGAATGCTTGAATCTGATTGGCTGATGAACGTTCTAAGGTGTGCATGTGTGTATAATATGTGTGAATTGATGACAGACGCACTTGACGCAAACGATTTTCTAATAATTCGTCAATTATTCTTACTCAGTGTTCACACCGCCGCCCGCTCTGGCCGCCCTGCCAGCAGCGACGCCGTAGAAAGATTCGTTGACGCTCTGACGATCGAACGCTTGGTCTTGTATTTAAAGGAGCCGCAAAGGAAACAAGCAGGTTGATCTTGTGTAGACTGACCACAAGTAGAGTATAAGTTAACTTCATGAAATAATTTAATTGTGAAAGTAAGAAATTGATCGATGGAAAGAACTTAATTATAGTTACATGTTTGCTAACGAAATAATGCAATAAAAGCCCTTTGTGTGGTGTGTTTTTGTGTTCATGGTTTACTAGCCTAGGTCTTTAATTAATATTAACATTAATTTGTGCGCAGCCTACATTCCAAACTGTCCTGGCTGGTTGAAGTGTAGCCTAAATGCAATTGGTCAAATCGGTGTTGTTTTGAGCAAATTAATTTAATTTCCGCTGAAAAACAAGCGTTCTAGCGTGAAAATGCTTGGGAACTAATGTGGTCGGAACCAAAGTTTACAGGACCGCGTTCTCTGGAACCCTCTCAAGCGGAGGACTTCTACATTTCGATTGGTTGCCGCCCAACCGCGTCATAGCTCATTACCATAACGTTGACCTGACTTCAACTCTCCTCGACGCTCTCACCGTCCAAGACGCGCCGCGCCGCTCTTGCCCGAGCTGGCCACCGGCTCACATTGAAACTGAATGACTTCCGGCCACTTTGACGCTCTCGCCGGTGGCGGTGTGAACATATATATCAACATTTGAAAAAAAACCCTCTGTGTTGTTAAAACTGGCACTCGAGAAATAATATTATAATGAGCATTCAAGTCATTTTGTTATATTTTTCTTATATTATTAAATTATGTTGGCTAAATATCTCATTATTTTTAAATGTGTCAGCATATGTATGTATTTGGGTGAGTTATTTAACCTGGAGCCATAAAAGCTTTAGACTAGTCTTAAAAGTTAGTCATCTAATTATTTTCTTTAAGACTAGCCATAATTTAAAAACAAAATTAATTTAATACATTAAATCCTAGATTAGTCTTAGTTACATCCAAAAATGGGACTGATTACCCCTTTGCTAACTGCTAGTTGATCAAACACGCATTTAAGACACAGAGGCTAAGTTTCTGCAACTGGCCCCAGCTACCAAAGCACACAAAGCTACCTCAGTTTAACTGCTTTCATTCAATGTATTTGTAAAACACAGTCCGTGTGTGTCTTGTGAGGGTCTATGAGACCGGCCTAACGAATGAACAGAATTGTCAGCACTTATAACTGTTGAAAAGAAAGGAGTGGTTAGAGAGCTATAAGGCCAAGGGTCAGCCTGCCAAACGTAGTTAACCTCTGACAGCATTTCAGCAGCCTGACTGTTCTTGACAAGTCTCTCTAATTTTCTGAGGTAAGAGTCACTACATAAATAATCGCAGGTGTCAAGCAGCTCTACTGTAATGTGCTTCAAACAGGCTGTCAGTTAAAATATCTATGAGTATATCATGCCATTAGCGAATAGCCTGTTTCACAGCACGCCTTAACAAGATAACCAATTAACATAGCGACACCCTGTTTGTTATAATGTTAAACTTTTTTCACCCTTGTCTCTGTCTTTCGTCTAGTCCTCTTGTCCAAGTTATATTCCCTTAAGATCTCAAGTAACACTCGTTCTGTCGCTCTCTCTCCCTGTATCGCTCTTTTCTCTCTCACCCACCCTCCTCTATCTTTCTCAAGGATGGGGACGACATGCTTGCCAAGGGAGGAGGGAATAAAAGGGATGAAAGATGAGTAAAGTGTGGGAGAAAGAAAAGTCAGGGTGACCGACATATGTCGAACCACCATGCCTGAACCGAAGAAGCCAGGTAAGCCTCTTTAAGTTCATTTCAACATCGATTTTACATTCAACACTACGGTATATTTTTGTCACCACTATTTGTCATTTTATGTGTCACGTTGATGTAAATGATGCTCTTTTACTCTGACTGGCAGAATGCTTGAGTGTCTGGCCCATCCATAAAAACATCCATTTGTTGATAATTTCATTCATCAAGCTGAATTACTTAAATCTCGATCACTAGCTTACACTTTTTGCTAGCTAATTACCTGCTGAGGCTGAGAAATGTTGCTTTAGTTGCTTAAAGTGTAAATCATGGGTCTGAATGTATAAATTGTTGTAAGGAGATGTTTAGATGGTCTCAGCTGTGACAGGCGCTGAAAGATTAATTTTATAGGTTGGGTTGGCAGCAGCAGGAGTGAGAGGTCAATTTTCAGTTTGGGGTTTGGCAGTATGGGCGACTAGACAGAGAAGATACCCAGTTTGAATTATGATTGTGATGATTACTTTAAGGCTGGGATACAGTGCACGACTTTTCAAATCTGAAGAGGTTTTAAAACACTAGGCATACACTTGTTGACTTTGTATATGGCTACAGAGGAAAATTGGGCATAATACTCTAAAACGACTGAGGATCTCACACTACCAGACTTTAAGGTGATTCTGAACACAAATTCACACAGAAACATGTGCCTTGTTGCTTGGAGACTTATGACAAATGAAAACAATATGTGTTCTAAAACTGGCTCGAAATATCAAACATGTTTGATATCCTCCATCTGGATGGAATCATCATCTAAATCTGTGTCCATTGTACACGATGCGATTTTCAAAAGAGAGCTCCTAAAATTTGCAGACTGACTCTGACTTTTGGCAACTAAAGGCAACTCCTCCAGACTGTAACTCTGGCATTGTTGTGGTGTATTCCAGCCTTGAATCATTATGACTAATTATTAACCAATGGACAATACTTTTCTGTAATGAAACTCAACTGAAATGATCTGCGGTAGAATCCCGTTCCAAGAGGACTCATTATGTGAATACTCAAAGGATATCACATAACGCTGCATGAATATGTTGTTTCGTCCTTCATTCAAACACTCAATTCTTGATTGACCCTGCAGGTGACATTCTGATCATTATGAAAATGAATCTATTGATTGAAGTAGTGCACAATTAAAAATCAATAGCATATCAAGTATGGTCCTCAAAGTATTAATGCTGATATTTGGAGGGGGTTAGTTCTGAACATGATTTAATTTGCTGGCACTGATACAGAGGTAAAAGCTTTTCCTGCCACACCTTTGTATGGAGCTTTTTAAAAGGAGAGTGAATTGCAGGCATTGAAGTGTAACCAGCAGATGGAATCATTAGCATCAGATTTCAGAAGTTGATGTCAAAGGATGCCTATGTTCAGCCATGTAATGATGCTGTGAACTTGTGTATCTGACTGAGGCTCTAAAATATGACCTTCTTCATTTTCATTGTGCAGTACATGTCTCGAGGCAGAAAGAAATGACAGATTTGACAGACACTAAAAAATCTTCAGGTGAAAGAAGCAGTGCTGTTCAGCATAGAAGCAGATTTGGAGGGCAAAATAGAGGTTGTGTTTCAAATCTAAGTCATCCTCATGGAGAAGTCATTACTCCAGCAACAGCAGGATAATAAGCAAAACCACCGCTATGCGGTAACACCCTCAAAATGCATTTAATGTACAGGGAAGTAATTGTGGCTCTAAGCTGCTTAACGGTGGATGCAGTTAAGGAAAACAGATCAGAATGTTTGTAATTACTGTAAATGGAACCGGAAATTCCAGATATTTAGAACTAGAAATATGGAATAATAACCATTCTCAAGAAAAGGAACCATTTAGGCTAAAAATATAAAGAATGATTAAAAAATAAAATGTTATTTCAATTAATATTAGTTGTTAATATTACTAAAAACTCATTTATACAAATAATTTGTCAGGGATAATCAGAAAATGCAGATGCAAATGAAAAGTCTATGAGCATTTTAATAAAGAAAACTACATAGTGAAACATTATAATTTCCATAGCAGGACATTTTTGTATTTATATAACAATCTAATAATGCATACATGCATATTGGCTAATATTCCATTTTTTATTTTATTATTTTCAGCCTTTGCTTTACACATGAAACTGTTGTGTAATGTGAAAAGGTTCAGTATTCTGTTAAGTACATCAGTTGGTTGTCATAGGCATGTTTAGCAAACAAATGTCTCCTGAGCATGACCCTTTTAAAAAACACAAGGTCAGTTCAATGTCTTTGGGCTTATGTCACCATCCCTTCTTGAGATCTGCCTTGTCTCTGTTATGATTCAGTTTTTCCTTCGAACTCAGCCTCATGACTCGTGTTAATCCCAGTCGGAGAGCATGACATCAGAGTGTCAGGTAACTGGATCATTTCACCGGAGCGTAACCTCTTGTGTCTTCTCTTGCCTATCCTTCTGTCCCTTTTTCATTTTCTCATTCATCCTACCTCCACACTTCAGACCACACACGAGGCCTCTCTTTTAGTTTATTGCTTTTTAAAGATCACATTTACCACCCTCCACTCAAGTCCCTCAGTTACACACACAGACCACTTTGCTCAGAGTGGGGAACTGTCAAGATAAAGTCTGTCTGGATCTCCTGAAGCCATAGTGACTGGCAAGGAGCACGATTCCTTAATAAACAGCTTCCAGAATAGCCCTGTGGCCTTGAGCAGCTTTTAGGAGGGTATGCGTTTTTACAAATGAGCATGTTGACAGTGGAGAAGTGTTCAGAGTTGTGTGTCTCTGCATATTGCTCCATGATTATGGATACTCTGTAATGATAGTACTGTAATAGTGGGTCAAGGCTGTGCGCTATAAATTGTGCATTTGCATTAATATTGGATTGAGGCTGAAATAAAGCCCATGTGTCACATTAATATAAATGACTTCACAAAGAATCTAATATAATATCCAAGCTTTACCATAATAGTCAAATGTCCGGCCTGTGACAGTTTGAGATTAGTGAAGGATTCCTTTGGACTTCTAAAATTTCCTAAAATGATTATTTGCTCGTGCTGTTTAAGCATCTTCTGTGACAAAATCGAGGCTCTTTTTCCATAAGCCTGTGTTGCCCTGCCAGGCTGAAATAATGTTGTTTCTGTCCTGGCAGAACAACAAGAGTTTGGTTCCCTGTAACCTTGCTAATGAAACACCCAGAGTATTGAGTATTAGGGAAGTTTAAGCCTCTTATTTGCCGTCTGAAATGTCATTATTATGGTGGTCCCTTTTCCCAAATCTCCCTATTTTCACCACAACACAGCACAGAATGACACAGACACTCTCTGTGAACTATGTGATCCAAACTGGACATATTCTTGCTCCATCCTCTTTTTTGACCCACACACACAAATATTTAGTTGTACATATACCAGTGGTCCTCAACCGGGGGGCCGGTACCCACTAGAGGGCCTCAGCACACCTCCAAGGGGGATGCAAGATGCCTTAAAATTACTTTAAACAATTTATATAAACAAATGTATATAAGTGTTGTCAAGCTCTATAATATTTTATCAGGAAGAAATTACAAAAAAAATAAAAAATTTATATATATGTATATATATATATATATATCCTATTACAAAATCCTAGAGATGTCATGTAAAGTCAAAATCCTAGAGATGGAAGTGCTTGCTTTTTGTATGTTTTGTAATATGTCCTCCAAATTAACGTACGTAATGGGATATGTACTGCATGACCTAATATCGTTGTATGAGTATATGAGTCATAAACCCTGTTGCATATTCCACACACCAGTCTTGCTCAGTCTTCCTCCTGGAGATCTGGAATCATGAAATATTCAAGAGAAACCAATGACCTTGATTAGCTGGTTCATGAGTATTTGATTAGATTTTAACTAAATTCGGCAGGAAGGTAAATCTCCTCGAGCGCCCCGACAAAAACCACTGTGCTAATTTGTATCTCTTTATCTCTGTTAAATCGTCAACCTTTCCTTCACCACCCAAAATCTCGGCACCCACAGTATAAATAATTTCCATTTATGTAGAAGCAACATGCTCATTTTTAATGCAACTTTCAAAAGAAAAAGTGTATCCTTAATAATTAAATTGCATAAAGCAGTGTAAGTAATAAAGTGTTTGCATGACTCAACAATAAGGATGGCCCACTGACCTGGGACAAATGTGAAAGAGTTTCGGGACATTTGACCAAACTGTTGCTTGCCCTCTTCAGTCCGCAACATTTCTTTAATACATTTTTACTATCATTTTGAACAATTTTAATAAATTTTTGTTATTTTTTAAATTTGTTTATATTAAAAAAAAAATGCAATCCCGCACACTATCAGTCCATGCTAAATATAGAAATTTATTATTACAAGTACAAGCAACGTTTCGGTCCACCGTCAGTTTGTGTTGTTTGAATTTAGATTTAACATTTATTTTAAATTATTTAAAAGTATATTATTCATTGTACATTTTTCACAAATATAATTTTATTTGATCTATTTATTTTGTTTGCACTTAACATTATATATTGTATACATATTTTAAACATTTTCTGTCAAGCAATTAGAAATGTAAATTATCCTTTACATGTGATGAAAACATAAATTTATATTTGTGAAAAATCATTATTTTCTCTCCATCTTCAAAAACTTGCTCAAAACTTTTTTCCTCCCCATAAAAAACCAAATAAGTTCAAATTTCTAATGTGCTCTTTTCCTTAATGCATGATGATCACTGGCTGTCAAGTTCATTTACAACTTTGCTTGGTTTATTACCAATGTGATGTGCTATCCTAAGAATGGAAAAGAGAAAGAGATCACTGTCAGGAAGTAAAGAGGCCATAATTAATCTCAACATCATCACACCATAAACCACACCTTTTGACATTTATTTTACATGATAGCCTGTCTTTAGTTCATAAATACAGGGAGAGAGAAGAATCATTTTAATTTAATATTTTATTTTAAATCATGTTTGAACTTCAGCTCATGGAAATATTTTTGTTGAATCAGCAGAAGTGATATTCAGTTTGACAAATTCATGTAAAATTATAACTATTCTTAGAAATGATATAGATTGTGTTTACATACACAGCATGACCCATAGCAACCGGTTTATTTATATTCTCAGATCAGATGATCGTGATCAAACTGTTTCTGCGTAACCATCTCCTTCAATCTTCATCTTTATCCTCACCAACTCATCTTTCCATGTATGTAGGAAAGAGATATTTACGACCTATTTCCATAATTCAAATCATCAGTACTGTCACGCAGAGACTGATAGATATTGTAGCGTTTCTCTTAAGTGTTTCCTCTCGCTGCCAAAAGAATCACTCTCTCCATTCTCATAAAACGGGGAAACTTCATCATGTGCGGCCGACCCTCCCCGCACTTATATTCACTCCAAATACTTCTAATGCCAAAGACACTCCATCACACACCCGCTTGTAAAAATAGCTGCTTTCAATCTGGATCTGAGGAGCTGAATGAAGCCTGAGGGGATTTTTTTTTTTGTGTGTGTGATATCCTTAGAAACACTACATATATCACTAGGCTGTTCCCATCAGAGTCTGTTTATCCTGAAATATCCTGGAACAGCAGCCAGTTTCAACAAACTCCTTACAATAAGAATCCCTAGTTAATAATAGAATTAAAGGGTTAAGGGCCTTGCACACTGAATCTGAAATTTTCATATGCCTTTTTTCCTTTTTTTCATATTCATCATCCTTTACTATCAAAATGCTTGCTACAGATATGTAAACACAGAAAATTTAACCCGATCCTTATTTTTTTTATGACGGATGAAATTTTTGGAGGCAGTGTGCAAATGTGATTGACACATCATGAGGTTGTATTTATTTTTTAACGTGCGAAAATTTTGGATGAGAATTTCGGACTCTTTAGTTTACCCCAAAATTAAATTTCTGTCAGTAATTACTCACCCTCATGTCGTTCCAAACCCGTAAGACCTTCACTCATCTTCAGAACACAAATTAAGATTTTTTTGATGAAATCTGAGAGCTTTCTGACCCTGTTTTTAAGGGGCGTGTTCTCTAGGCTTGTCAGGAATCAGCCACTGTAATGAATGGCTAATGTCTTTGCATAGGAAACAGTATCAATGCCCCCTCGCTATTGCATATGAGTATTTTGACAACATGATCAAAGATCATGTAGCAAGATAGCGGCAGTGATTGTAATTTCTATTTGCTTTTGATGGCGACGTGACACTCGCATTCAGCATCAGATGTTAAGCAAGTGAATACCAGTGGCCGGGGCCTATGGTGAGAAGATGACTATTCGTCGATGTATTGCTCTGGAGGCAGTGCTTATGCAAATGTTTGTGGAGTCAGCTTGCCGTTTTTGGAGCTTGATTAAATAAATGCATTGTTTATAATGAGGAGGACGTTTTAAGCTATGAAACTTGCAGGATGTTTTAATGGTACAAAGGCCTCTTATATGCCAAAAGATTAAGGCAATTTTGATTTCTCATGTCATGACCGCTTTAAATTTATGAAGCTATGAGAACACTTTTTGTGCGTACTTTATTGAGAGTACCACAACATTTGCGTTTGCTGATGTTGAACAAGTGCAGTGCCTTGTTTACGAGCAGAGGAATGCACACGCATGCGTAGTGGTGCTGTCCGTAATGGCGGAGGACTGTGACGCAGAAGAGAAGAATTGTTGAATAAAGTCGTTATTTTTATTTTCGTTGCACACAAAAAACTTTGTAAAATTACGGTTCAACCACTGATATCACATGGACTATTTTCCTAGGAACATTTCAGTTACAGTCCTGTCTATTCAGGGTCAGAAAGCTCTCAGATTTCATCAAAAATATATACAGAGTTCTGGCATGAAACGTTAGATGGTGCAGTCTTAAAGGTCTAACTCGATCTCACCTAATGACATCATTACCACATGGCACAGCTGATTGGTTCTCTCCTGTATCAGTAGCCAATGAGCTCTCTGCTCAACATTCAAATATATGACTAGTGTTTGTTGTAGCAGTTTTGCAGCATGCTTCAGAAACCCTCCACCTTCCCCAGCTCCACCTGTATAGATCTGCTACGAGGTGATGTATGCTATAGGGGTTATTTTATGTATGTAATATTTGCAGCAGCAGTATTTCTTACATGCTCATAGCAGCATGTTCTGGATGTATTGGCAGTAGAAAGTCTCGGTACTTGCTCTGCCACAGCAGCAGCAGCAGCAGCAGCAGCAGATCTATTCCACCAAGACCAAATACATTAACATGCCAATCCCTCCGAGAGTTGTCATGACAGAACTTAATTTGTGTTCCTAAGATGAACTAAGGTCTTACAGGTTAGAAACGACATAAGGGTGAGTAATTAATGACATAATTTTCATTTTTGGCTGAACTATCCCTTTTAGGGATACTTAATGGGTTTGTTGCAACTGGACCACAGACCTTTAACTTAATGGGTTAAATGATTTCAGATTCAATTTGTTTTCAATTTACAATAATTTTATTCAATTCTGATTCACTTTGATCAATTAACTTTCTCAAATTTCAATGATAATATATTACGATCTATATCCATAACTCAAATCATCAGTATTGTCATGCAGAGATTGATATTTAGACATAATAAATGATCTCTCAGGTAATGTTAGAAATTATGTAGGGATCTTTCTAAACTAGTACATAACCAGATCAATCACTAATTTAAGAGTTATAATAATAAAACCAGAAACTAATACTGTGGATACTAACGGAAATAACATTAAATTGCATTTGTTGTAAATATCAATTAATACAATTATGAACGTATGGGCACTTCAGTTATGAACTCCCAAGAAAGTGTATAGAAAGTTTGTGAATGATTCACTGAGAGAATCAACTCATAAGAGTCATTTGTTTGTGACTGGAACTACACTGTTTGTGCTTTATTTTTGATTCCCTAAAAGGAGTCATTTGTAAATCTGACTACACTGGCTCCCTTTAGCTTGCTGAAACGTTTGAGATCATTAACTGAAACCCAGATCCAGACCAAGATATTTTCTATATTTTGCATCTTAATTGAAATGGTTACTAATATTCAGTACCATACCTAATTTGTTGACAGTTTAAAACATTCACTTGGGATTGGATTGACCATATAGGAGAAATAACAGTAGGCTGTGCTTTCGAAGGGCAGAGATCACAGGATTTTTGGTATTAGTCACACTTGAAACACATTTGAGCCTGACTCTAAACACTCAGACATCCTTTCAAGTTTTGTTTGTATAACACTGTATGTGACAAGTCGCAGTGCAATGGAAGCATATATGTGCTGATATGCGATGGGCATTTGTCGACATTAACGCAGGGTGGTGTGGGTCGACATGTTAACTCAAGGCCACTCGGAGTGAAGCCCCTGCTTTCAGTTATCACATCCCAAGATGTGTCTGAGAGACCTTACAATGTTGTGAAGTCTATCTTCCTTCATTGGCCTGTCACAATGGTTGAAATCATCTGTGTGTGTTATTATATGACATGCTCTCTCGTTTCTTTTAAGACAACCTGAACTGAATTGTCCTCAATCACATCTGTATTTTGATTAGTCAGGAGGCTTTTGGTTCAAAAAAGACTTTTACCTTTGGTGAAGAATAAGATATAGAGAAGTAATGAAGTAAATGTCATAAGAGATTAGCTTCGTGAACATTCCACAGAGTTTAGTCGGCCAAACAGAGTGAGGAAGCGACGAGAGAGAGAGGAACACAGAGTAGAGAGTGATTTATCAGCAAATTGAAGGAGAGAGTACTAGCGCTATAGGCTAATGTAACTAAAGTGAGCAAATTCTGAGTGCGGCCAGGAATACGATTTAGTTTCAAATGCTGATTCTGGATTTCAGCCTGCTCTCAATTACATCTTGCGGTTTTGTTTTGCTATGCTTCAGAATAGCTGTGTGACCCAGGGGCCAGTGGGGCTGGCGTCTCTAAAACAACCATGGATTAGCAACGTAGAACCTTCCATTTTTGGATCAGACAGAAATGAATAGGGACGTAAAAATTGATATATTCTCCAGACTATGTGAGGATGGAGATATATGTAATCGTAGATGTTGTATTTATGGAAATGGATTCACATTATCGACACAGAGTGAGGCATAGGAGACAAGAGGGCATTAGACTTTACACTCATATGTTGTTTATGAAACATACTTTTAGATATCTTTTAGAGTCTTCTCCATGCTAATTTAACACAACCACATTAAATTTCACTGACCATCTCTGTCTGGCTTTCTTTCTCTCTCCTATGAAAGCCCATTTCTGCCTCCCTCAGTGTAAAAAAAACAAAAAAGGTAATTTGTAACTGTAATTGGTTGCACTTTATTTGAAGGTGTTCGTGTTACAGTGTAATTATACATTTAAGTACTGATTAATATGAATTAACTACATGTACTTACTATATAGTTAGGGTTAGGATTAGGGTTTGGCTTTGGGTTACTTGCATGTAATTATGCATCATTTATTTGTATTATAATAGTACATAAGTACATGTAACGTGTAGGACACCTTAAAATAAAATATTACCTTGTAATTTATTTATTTATCTATCTATTTGTTTGTTTTGAGGAGGAGGAAACAGGCTTGGAAAAGGGCTTCCATATGATTTTTATCTATAGATGTCCCTTTCTGAGAACAATAATAAAAAATAAGAGGGTTATTTCAATATTTTGAATATTCAGTTTTTTAATTTTAGTTTCTTTTAGTAATGTTTATGTGCTATTTTTATTGTATGTGTATATATTTTTATATATATATATATATATATATATATATATATATATGGCTGGGTAATTCTGTTTTAGTTTTTAATATGTTTGTTCACATTTTTAGATTGTTCGTAATATTATATTTTATTTCAACTTTACTTCAAATTAACTACCAAAATAAATGTAATAGTTTTAGTTAACAAGTGTTTTAGTTAACAGTAATACTTCAGTATGCAAGCAGATCATGCAGTCTGACCCTCAGGGCCGAGTCCAAAAGCCTTTAGGTTTTTCATAATTTTATATTTTATTTGATTTCAACTTCACTTAAATTAATTACCAAAATAATTTTAATAGTTTAAGATAACAATAATACCACTGCTGCTGTGAAAGTGGTTAAGTCTGCAATACTTTAAATCTCTGTGCATTAGTGTTTTAGCACTAGCATTAGGGCTACACTGGCCTCCATTTGACTTCTTACCTCACCTACACTTTTAGAACGTGTGTGTTTGTGTTGAGTGTGAGTGAGTGTCTGATAGTTTTTAGCACTGAGGATGTGTGTAGCAGCAACAGCGACCAAGACTAACAAGATGGAGAGAGTGCTGACGACTGGAAACCAGAGAAGAGCCAACAGTTGAGTTGAGCAGGAGATCAGGAGCCCTTAGAGAATTTAGGTCAAAAAAATATCATTAGGAAAAGTTATCTGTCTCAATATAGCACAGTGTTATTTTAGTATTATTTCTATACTATTATAGTATTTAATAATCTTTTGAAACAGAATTATTTCTGATATCACATAAGTATCATTTTGAGACACATTCTAAAATATTGCTTTTGCAAAACATACATGAGTGAGTTAGATGCTCAAATCACCACCAGATTTCTCCTTTATCTTAACCAGCAAGATTGTTTTGATTTTCCAACGGAATAAAATATGATTAATAGGTGTTTACTTGAGCTCAACAGGTGAGAGCAAGAGTATTATATTGGTTTCCATAGCGACAGCAAACCACATGCACAGCATTGCAAAGGCGTTAGCGATGGATAAGAGGACAGTGCCATTTTAATGAAAAGCTGACTGGGTCCTCCACCTCAGCAAAGATTTTTAACTATATTTTAGCCAAGCAAATTAACATTGCCAGGCCAATTCATCATGGGTAAGGTGAGAGCTGCTCAGAGCATTTGAGCATTTCCCAGTAGAGTTGTTACAGGTCCCTGTTTGTGTATAGTCATGACCTTCAGCTGTCTGGTGAACCCGCTGCTCTATCCTTTTTTGGGTGGACATCTTAGCCAGCTCCTTAGATCCTGAAGCAGGGGAAGCATTTATAAATCGCTGGATCACCACATCCCCCTCCTCCTCTGGGATGAGGAGATATACCAGAAATGCCTGAACCCCATTAACATATTGCAATCTGAAAGACCAACCTAATCAAAAATAGACGTGTTGGTACTTTGGTATGCAAGCAGATCACGCAATCTGACCCTCAGGGCCGAGGCCAGGTGCGGTATCTCATATCCTTAACACTACATAGTGAAGGTCTGACCACTCCTTCCAGGTCCAATGTCAATTCGAGGCCAAGACTGCGACTTGGAAAGTGACAGTGGCACGATGTAGCAAAGCTGTTTACACGTATACTGACCAGAGGAGAGGCTCGGATGCCTGCACTCCAAAATACTTTCTGCCCTCACTCCATATACTGTTTTTTTATTATTATTTTTTTTTTACATGCAGCCTTGAAGGCTATCTCAGAAGTGTTTCGTTATGAGGACGTATGCGCATATATAATCAGTGTTTATACATTTATTTAGTGTTCTGATTCTGCTCTGAGTCATGTATAATTTTTCACCGTTTACCTGCTCAGTTTCATGATTTACATATATACCGTATATTTTACATTTGCATGTGTATATACTGCATAGTTTACATTTAGACACACAATATAAAGATAGAAATAACTGGTTTAAAACTATTTTTTGTTGTTGAAAATATTAATGGCCTGAGACTTTTGCACAGTACTGAACAAAACTAACAAGTGATGTACTTTAACATGACCCCTTTTGAATGCTGTGATTATATCTTTCATTTTTTTCAGGTGCCAAGGGACAGAAGGTGGAAGCTCCACCTGCTGGTTTGTACTTGTATCTCTTTACTCTACTAAGTATTTATAATCTGTTTGATTAAATTAATAATTTAAAAGCAGTCAGACTCACTCTCAGTATGTCTTTTTTTTCACAGGGAAGCCTGCTGAAGGTGGGTCACCTGCTCTGAATCTTGTCATGAATGCCATTTGTCTTCATTCAGTCTGTCAAGGGTACAAGGGGTAGCTTTACTTCTACAGATGAGCTTTGTGTGTGTGTGTGTGTGTGTGTGTTATGGCGGTTAAGTCCTGACTTAAGTCCTGCTTTAAATAAATAGAAGTGAATTTAACTTTGTATTTATGCAGAGCCATATTTATTTACTATTCTGTGTCTAGATAATACAGTTTACATAAATTACAGTATATTACATCTTCCTACATAAATAGGAAGATGTGTTATAAACAAAAGCCCAGCATATGCTGTGATATAAAAGTTACCTTATTATTGCTGTGCTGCATGCATTTAAAAACATTAAATTTTTAAATTACAATTTCTTTTAAAATATTTTCCAGTTGCTGTGGGAGATGCTGTCACTGGCATTTAAAGGGCAAAATGTGAGACTGCAGTAAACACTATTCTAAAAAGACCTTTTATTTAATCTTGAAAAACAAAATGAAATTTGTCATTGATGTTTAAGTGCCACTTTTAAAGTGCCACAGTGGCCCAAAGAATATTTTTGAACAGCTTTAGGAAGTAAGCGCTGTAGTCTTTAAACAGTGTGTATTTGTGTGTGTGTGTTTATATGCATTTATGCATTTCTTTTAACAATGTGCACTGAAGCTGATTGTGAGCTTTATTGTGATAATGTAGCTTAATACGATAATGAACAGTAAGCTTGTGCATACGTTTTTGCAGTTCTTGGATCATGTTGTCATGAATTTAGTGTCATAAAATGAACACTGTACTGAGGTACAAATCGTTCCCTCTGGAGGAGAGCCAATGCTTAGGGTGAAGGGTGAGATCTGTACACAGTGTAATGTGGTGTCAACATGTGTACTTTTTCAATCAGATGTGCTTAGGATTCACATTTCAGTGTGGATTTGTGAATTTGTGTTAACAGCCTACAGTGACTCCAAACAGTAAATGTCACTGCATTATATAACTAACTGCCAAAACAAATCACGTTTATTCAAAGCTGCTGACATTGTTTGACAGGTATGCTGCTATTCTTTTATTTGGTCTGTTTACACTTTCTCTCCAGCTCTAGTTTCCAGACACAAGACACTGGGACGTAGTTTTTTTTTTATAATGTTGGTGTTTAACCCGTCTCTCTGTATGTGCTGCCTTAACCTCATTATGCTTCCATTGTTTCTTTAAATTTAGATGATGAGGGCCGCGACGGTAAGGGAAAGAAACACTCCTTTTGTTTCGCTTGTGTGTGTGTGTGCTTATTTGTCAATGTGCAAGTTGCTTTCCTGTGACTGTGCATGTGACCAAATGTCAGTCACTGTCTCTGTCGGTGGTCCGCAGGTCTGTCACAGGGGTTCTGACTGGCCAAATCAAGACCAGCAAGCAAACAAGTGGTTTGAAATCTGAGACTGCTTTGGCGAATGCCAGCAAGTCTGTTTTCATTCATGTTAGTTCATTGGTCACTGAACAGTGCTCTCTTTTTTAACGGCCATATGAATTTTTTAGACCAACTATAAAAGAAAACAGTCTTGGCTGTCTATTCAAATTAAGTTTCGCCAAAGCATCCAGATGAAGAGTGTAAGTGATTTTCACTCATAAAATCCCCGTTACCTGACAGATATTACTAGAAAGCATTAAAAAAGTTTTCATTTTTCTTTTGTCATTTTCATATTTTTTTAAATATTTCAATATTTAATAATATTTCTATTCAGCTTTGTTTTTTCAGTTTTAGTCATTTTAGTCCTGCAACTTAAACTTTTTAATGTAATTTTTCATGTTATATATATATATATATTGTGACGAGTCGGCTGCCTCCCCCCTGTCCATCATCACCACCCCGTCCTGTATTCGCCGCCCTTCACCAGGCTCCCGACGGGAGTGGGTGTGTGAGAGAGGAGGGGCGCTGAACACGCAGGGCTGGCGGCGTGTGATGAGGCGCACCTGACGTGAATGGAGCCTCATCACCGCCGCCGTTTAAACGCCGAGCGCGCCTCTCCTCGAGAGACCGGTCTCTTCCCCGTGCATGCACGCTGGTGTCCTCGTGGGTCCAGGAAAGGGAGCGTAGAGGGAACTACCTGCCGCCGCCAGAGACGCGAGCGGCCGGACCCGCAGTCCGGCCGACACTGCACCCGCGATACGGCCGTCGGGCAAGGGCGCCGGGCCGTGGAATCCCGTCGAGCACCCGGGGATGAAGGAGTTGGACGAAGCCGCCACAGAAGCCGCCGTCACCCGCGCCCCGGGACCTCCAGACGGGAGCGCGTGCGGCCGCCGGACTCCGCCCCTTACCTGGACCCTTCCCTCCTGAACACTGCCCTCCTTCACGAGCCCCGCAGCACAACGAGGACACCAGATCCCTGTTTATTTTGGACACTTTTCCCCCTTTGGACACTTTATTTTAAATATTGTTTAATAAAAACCTCTCCGAGGCTTGACGCCACGCCCACTGTGTCTGTCGTTGGCTCCTCCCGCCACAATATATATATTTATTTATTTTTTTCAACTTTAGTAATAATAGTAATAGTTTTACCCCTGCAGATGTCGTAACACCACCATCTGAATACAAATTGAATTTAGCACCATTGACTGACATACAAAATTAATTTATAAAATAATATATTATTATACATTAGATGTGTTTTATTTATTTTAACCTCTTTTTAGAAATGCGGTGAGCATTTATGAAGCCAAGGTTATGCAGTATACTGATACTCTGAAGTGGTTGTCCCTCTGAAAGTTTCACCATTGGAAGTATCTGGATCTGTGTATGAGATCCAGCGTGCGAGTGTGAGGGTCAGGCCAATTAGCAACATGAAATTAGGACACCCAGAGCTGGACAAGCATTTTCACAGTGTACATGTTTAGTGGCTGACATTAGTGTTAAACTACTTCTACATCTATCTTATCTGGGTTGTGTGTATCTGGGTAAATCATCTTCATAAAATAGGATGGGTGGTTCTAAGCTATATAGGAGAGCCTTATGCAAAACTATTTTGAATATAAGCCAAACTATGCATTGCACTGTGACCTTTCATCCTTGTTCAGTTTATCAAATTAACTTGCATAAACATAAAACAGAGTGAAGCTTTTGTTCTCTGGTTTTATGGAAATGCATGACATTATCTGGGCCTAATCCCACCACAGACACACTTTTAGGCTTGTTATGTTGTCTGTTTCGTATTTACTGTGACTTTTTCTATTGATATGTTATCTGATTTTGAAAATGAGGGTGAGAATGCAAAAATTGGTTTTAAATAATCAATCATCAAAGCCATCCATTTAACTCGATTTTAACCAGCATCTACCAAAAAAATACACCCACCCATCCGTACCACTATGATTATAATGGTTTACAGGACACTGAAGTTGATTGGGTTTGACTGGATAGTGAAGAATATAACTTAATTAACGGCTATGCACTTTCTTCATTCTGAAATACTGAAGGACAGAAGGACGTCAGTTTCTACATTTATGTGTGTTAGTATGTACAGTATGTGTGTATGTGAATGCCTCCTAAAAGGTCAGTCTTAAAAGAGCCATAATGTTACGCCATATAAGTTCCTAATGGTTTCCTTCAATCTGTTTTCTCTCTTTTTCTTTGATACAGAATTGCCTGAGGATGGTAAGACACACAAATCCTTTAGCATGTATTGTCAATGACATATACATGAAAAAAAAAATGTATCTCTCATGCAAAAGGAAATTGTGTAAGTGTCTTTCACATCCCAGTGCAGATCCTAAAGTGATAGTTCACACACACACACAAATAAAATTATGTCATCATTTACTCAAAAAATGACAGAATTTTTATTTTTGGGTGAACTATCAGTTTATGGATCTGGAAGGGTTGAAAGGTGAGAGTCAATAGTTGTGTTTTGTTATATGGTGGTAAATGTTTTAGGAAGCTTTACCCCATGCTGCTTACATGTCAATATGAATAGCAAGTATCATGAATGATTCACTGTTTTCAGCCTCTTTTCAGTCCTGGTTGACTATAGCCTGTCTTATTGTCCATTAATGTGGGCTCTCTGTAGTTCATATCAGTTTACATTGTTTCTCTGACTCTGCCGGTAGAACATGTCCCAGGAGAAGAGCCTCAGCTGTCTCAGATAAGTGGGCTGTTTCTGGAGAAGCCTCAGAGTGTCACTGCCATTAAAGGTGAGATTCTGAACTGTTCGTAGCTGCACTGCTGAATTCACTCCAAGATTGGTGTGCTGTACAATTTCTTTCCAGGCTCCTAGTCTGCGCATTAGTGGTGATTTTTAGTGACTGCTTCTGCAGATTCAATTGTTACGCCAGTAGGTCTTTCTAACTGAGTCATTGAATTATTCTCTTAGTCAGTTCATTCAGCACACTTATTCATTTAAGTATGATAAAAGTGATTGCATTTATGAATGAGTCATTGAATCATTTACTTAACCATTTCGTTCAAAACACTGATTTGTTCAGGAATGAAGCAAGTGCTTGTCATTATGGGCGGATCAATGATTGATTCAGTCAATTGATTTCCTTCAAAGCACTGATTTGTTCAGGAATGAAACAAGCAAATATAATCATAAACAAATCATAATCACCACTTCATTCTGGAACCAAACGCTACTGTTGCGTGTTGCTCAGAGACGTGCAACAGTTTAAACTTCTTATGGAAATAATTCCATTGATAGAGCAACAATACATAAGGTAACTGGCAACATTGTGGCTATAATGTAACTTCTTATTTATTGAACTGTAAGTAATCAAAAAATGTTAAATCACTGCGCTCAACCAATAGTTTGGGTGTGTAGATCAATAAAAATCATAAAGAATTCAAATAAAAAATGCAGGATCCTCACTCACTTGTATATTTCTTAATGATTTATGGATTTTTTTATTATACAAAAAGCACAAATGGATCAGTCTGTTCTTTTTGTATAATTAAAAGTGCATAAATCATTAAGACGTATACATGTGAGTGCAGATCCTGTATTTTTATTTGAACTGTAAGAATACAAACAATATCAGAAACACAATTGTGCTAAAAATAACCTATATTCATAACAATAGCACACTTGCTTGTGTGGTACTGCTTAATGTATTCTCATAAATATATAGAAAGTTCAGCATTGTTTATTCATGTCATTTTATTTGTAACAGGGAAAAATGTCACATTTGTGGCTAAGGTGGACTCCTCTCAGATGCTGAGGAAGCCAGCTATGAAGTGGCTGAAGGGGAAATGGATGGATCTGGGCAGCAAGGCTGGAAAACACTTGCAGTTCAAAGAAACCTACGATAGGAACTCCAAGGTATGAGAAAAACAGTGCTTTTTATTTGAGATTTGTTCATTACAGATCAGAGTTAACTGTTATATTTCTTAATTCCAGATATACACCTATGAGATGACCATTGTTAAGGTTGTGGATGGAGATGCAGGAGGTTATCGTTGTGAGGTCACTTCCAAAGACAAGTGTGACAGCTGCACGTTTGACATCTCCGTCGAAGGTAGGACATAATGCAGCTATGGGTATTAAAAGAACATTTTACATTTTCTGATGTACAAATAGATTCACAAACTCTCGTGTTATCTCTGAAACTAGTTTGAAACACCAGATGTTCATCATGTATAATGCATATACTGTAATGTAGTTTTCAGATTATTAAAGTCAGTTAACACTCACCTGGTATGTGTGTATGCACACTTTACTGTAATCTAGAGCTGATTCATTATTCAGTAGGTATTTAGCTGATTAGATCCTCTCCTGTTAGTTTCGCAGCACTTAGTAAATCGGCACTACACATTTATTGGCTTTGATGTAATCAGATTGTGGAGCAAATCAAACACTCACATCATCATCATCATGTATTTCATCTTCTCCTTCAGCTGCTGAAGAGACACAGCAAACAAACATTTTGGAGGCATTCAAACGATCGTAAGTTCATTTGTGTGTCTGTGTCTCTTACTCATTAGTAACTGATAGATGTCTTGATGTCACATTGTTTTAACGCACTCCAAAGATGTTTATGGTTTATGGTTTGTCAGAGTGACTTTATGTTTTAGATGCTGCTGTAGGAGTACATAAATTTAGTGCACATGCTCCTCATGTTCATACAAGCAAGATTGTATGATACTCTTGCATATCATTGAGGGTCTGTTGCCAGAAGCAGCTCTTCTGAGCAGTAATAATCTCATGGACTGATTGAGAGATGTTTTTCCTCGTGTCTGAGAGTTTGACTCCAGGTCCAGCTTGGAGAGGTCTTTGTTTAGCCCCAGGACTGAGCCAGACTCCTTGATCTACTCTTGAGTTCCTCAAAGAGCATGATGCTAGCAATACCATAGGTTTGTGTCATAGGTTTGAGTCCCAGGGAATGCATGAACCAATAAAATGCATATCTTAAATGCAGTGTTAGTTATTTCAGATGAAACCTTTGACAAATTCATAACTGTAATTGTCGGTAATATGCTGCTTGTATCCTTGATATATACAAAGGTTTCAATGGATGATCTTTTGTGCAATATGGATGTTCCATGGATGTTCTTCATGAAATTTTATTTTTAAGAGTGTGTAATAGTAAGCATCTGTTATGTGAGTTTATAGTAAACTGTATTTATGAAAAACATGATATACTCCTAATTGTTTCTTTTTCTTTTTAATTACCTTCTGTCATCTGTAGGGGAGATGCAGGAGAGGATGCAGGTGAACTGGACTTCAGTGGTTTACTCAAGAAAAGGTTTGGAAGATGTTCTACACCCTCCATGGTTTTTCTTCTCACTCTGTTTACTTTATGTGCAGTTGAAGGGCTTCCCTTTCACTTTCACATCATGCTTTCTGCAAATTGCATACATAGTTATCACTGCCTCATTATAATTAATTGTGTCATTTATTCACTGCAGAAATTTAATATAGGCTTTAACATTGACCATTAGTTCTGTCTGGGGTCTGAGAAATTTGGATGAGTCAAATTTCTAAAATATGCATGCATATTTCATGATACAACTGAGCAGCCTCATTACTATCAGCATACTCGGTTTTGAGTAGGTCATAGAAACATATTAATAGAATTTGAAGGAAGTACAACATCACTGGGGTCCCTAGGACTCAACATAAAAATGGCCAATCGCAACCAAACATGAAGATTAACCATATTTTTGGATTCCATGTGTCTCAGAGAGAGGAAGCAGAAGGAGGATCCTGAGATGGATGTGGATGTGTGGGAGATCCTGAAAAATGCCAAGCCATGTGACTATGAGAAGATCGCCTTTGAGTACGGCATTACTGATCTCAGGGGCATGCTCAAAAGACTTAAGAAGATGAAGAAGGTTGAGCCCAAAAAGAGTGATGGTGAGACACATGATGGATGTACCAAGTCATGATTCCTCACACACACGTACATAAATATGAAGGGTACAAATCCAAACCTAATATGTAATTTAGATTTTTTTTTAAAAACAAGCAAAATAGATTTGGTATTGGTGGGCGAGTATTGTAATGGACTGAATATGTTAGTGCTGCTTCTGTTTTAAGCTTTCCTAAAGAAGTTGGATCCTGCTTACTCTGTGGAGAAAGGAAAGAAAATACTGCTTAGTGTGGAGCTGGCTGACCCCAACGCTCAAGTCAAATGGCTAAGAAATGGACAGGAGATCAAACCTTCAGCCAAGTATGACCTTTTGTATTTGTGTTTAAAAGTACTGGAATAAATGGTTTTACACAGCACTTGAGAGGTGCACTGGTCATCATTGATGATCGCTATTGATGGTTGATGCTCGATGCCTTACATGAGGCTTGTGCTGAATTTCTCTCTTTCTGTTAGATATATCTTTGAGAGTGTGGGTGGTATCCGTAAGCTCACTATTAACAAGTGCACCCTCGCTGACGATGCCGCATATGAATGTGTGATTGGAGAGGAGAAGAGTTTCACTGAGGTCTTTGTCCAAGGTACACTGTCATTATCACCATCTTCATCATCATCAACATCAATGACATCATTAGCACACCCCCCTTTTTGTAATTTATTTGTTCTTTCTGTTTATCTGTCACTGTCCTGTGTCCTGTCTGTCCTTTCCAACTCCTTATTTTTATTGCTGTGATCAATATTATTATAATTATTTTTTTATGACTTTTTTACTTTCTTACATGTAAAGCACTTTGAATTGCCATTGTGTGTGAAATGTGCTATATAAATAAACTTGCCTTGCCTTGCCTGAGTGGTAGCCATCTGCCTATTGATTATTTTAAAACTGTCTATGCTGTCCGTCCTTACCTTGTATTTACATGAGCCATGTTTTTTTTTTTTTTTCTTGAGCCAAGTCTCTGCATCTGTCTCCCATTTTAGTTCTTCATGGATATCTTCATGGATATGTGGCATCGTAGCTGCTCTGTACTTTGATGAAAATGTTGTTAATTTTACAGTGTTTGATTGTATTAACCACTTATTGGTGTGTTTATATGAACAGAACCACCTGTCACCATCACTAAGATGTTGGATGACGTCCATGTGGTGGTTGGGGAGAAGGTGGAGTTTGAGGTTGAAGTGTCTGACGAGGGAGCCAATGTGAAATGGTGAGATACTGGACCAAGGTGGTGACACTAACCTGGTCAGTTGGTCACCAGCTTCTTTAGTTCAGTAAACAGGCCTACAAATAAATTGACAAACTGTACAAATTAAAATGCTGAAAACATCACCAGCTGACTAAATTAATTTCATTACTATCAAGGTCAACATCACTAATTATTGTCATTGAACATTACCAAGCCATTATTAACATTGAATAGGCTAAACGGCAAATTATCCGACTGATTTTTTGTTTTTCTTTTATTACCAACAATTATAGAATACAATGACTCATTTAGCAACTACTATGGTTATGTCAAAAAACACAAAAACCTATTAGCCTATAATAAATGCCACATTTAGTTTCAGATTATGCATTTTTCTCTGTCATTACCTCTCTCTGCTTAAATGAGTAATGTGGCTGAGCACTGTCTGTGACTGCTTGTGCTTTTCGACATTTCTGCTCAAGTTCAGACAAGCAGATGGAAAACTTTCCAGTGTTATTATATACTCCTCATGGTGTTAATTCTTTCAGCTTTGAGGCTTTAAGATGTACCTTAATTTACATGCTAAAGAAATGATAAAAGCTCCAGTAGGATCAATCCTCTCAATACAATTACAGTATCATACGTATCTTTCAAGGTTGTTTTCTACTGTATCAAAGGACAAACTATCTTTCCATCCAGTTTTTTTCCATCCATGTTCTCTTTGTACACGTCCCACTCTTTCTCATTTTATCTTCAGTAATTTTGGCATAAATTGCCTTCCTCGGTTTCTTATGAACATTATTTCCATCTTTGTCCCTCTCTGTCTCGCTCTCCCTCTGTCTCTCTTCATCTCTCTCAGGATGAAGGATGGAGTGGAACTGAGCCGAGATGGAAAGTATCGCTTTAAGAAAGATGGGACAAAGCACTGGCTCATCATCAATGAGGCAACCACAGAGGACATTGGAACATACTATGTGTACACTAGTGGGGGGGAGTCCAAGGGAGAGCTGGAAGTGGAAGGTACTTGTTTTGATAGAGTAAAATGACAATTCTCCCTTCTTAGTCCTTCCACCATTTGGCTGGTATTTAAGTTATGTTTCTGTATTTATTTTTAGTATTAATGGACACATTGTCCTTCTTTCTCTTTCTCTATTATAGAGAAGGAACTGGAGGTTTTGCAGAGTATAGCTGATCTGACACTGAAGGCAGCAGAACAGGCTGTCTTCAAGTGTGAAGTGTCAGATGAGAAAGTGACTGGCAAGTGGTTTAAAGATGGGGTGGAGGTCATTCCCAGTAACCGCATCAAAATGACACACATCGGCAGGTATAGCGGACCACCTACAGCCACCCTTATCGATTCATGCATAAGCAGCATCACCTCGTCCTTGACCTCACCAATATTGCTCTATGCCAGGACACTAAAAGCGATTAGTCATCAAGTATCCATTATGCTCTTTCTTATTGAAAGAATTGTATTCTTTCAGTAGTGTATTCATTGCTATTTGGGTAAAAATAATGTGGCATACACTTCTTATGTTGTGGTAACATTTTTACATCCTGGTATCTCAGGACTCACAAACTGGTGATAGATGATGTAAAACCTGAAGATGCAGGAGATTACACCTTTGTACCAGATGGTTATGCTCTTTCTCTTTCTGCCAAACTCAACTTCTTGGGTAAGAGAGAAAATCAAGAGTTATTTTCTTTTTTTAATCAAATTTAAAATTTCAGCATTCACCAAGCTTTTTAATTTTGTACCCACAGAGATCAAGATTGATTATGTTCCTCGTCAAGGTAAATGTCTGACCTGCATCGACAAATCTAGCAATATAGCTTGTGTAAGAGCGACAGTTTTTTAATGACACAATTCTTTCTTTCATTAACCAGAACCACCAAAAATCCACCTGGACACCACTGGCAGCTTTGTCAACAAAAACACCATTATCGTCGTTGCAGGAAACAAGCTCCGGTTTGATGTTGACATTACAGGGGAGCCCCCTCCCACTGTATGCTGGAAAAAAGGAGATACAGTGAGAGCTTCCTGGCAAATTGTCACATAATACCATTTTATGTAAAGCCAACAACACATATGGGCTTGTTTTCATATCAGATTCAGTGAGAAAACCCTGCTGCAAAGCCCAGCAGTGCTGGTCACAATCATATGTTGTATTTCAAATTGTGTCTCTACCACACTTAACCATCAAGAGTCAACCAGCTTACCCATGCTGTGGACCCCATTGATTAAGATTTTGCTGGTAAACACCTACACCAACACAAAACCAGCATGGAAATTCATGCTGATCTTTCCAGCAGGAAAATATTCACATAGGATATGCAAATCAACTTTGAAATGTAGCATCTCCAGCATATCAGCTTGCTTGAAAGCATGACGTTTGTATGATGCAGGAGATCTCTGAAGCCGAAGGGCGTGTGAGAGTGGAGACCAGGAAAAACCTGAGCTGCTTTATTATTGAAGGGGCAGAGAGATCCGATGAGGGCCTCTATCATATCATTGTAACCAACCCAGCCGGAGAGGACAAGGCTGATGTCATGGTTAAGATTGTTGGTGAGTTTATGCATCTTAACCATCTGCAACCCTCTCTTTCTGTGCTCATTAGCTGCTTTGTCAAATCTCTTCATTACAACTCTTCACCCCTGTACTTTTTCTGTGCTGTGTTCAGATGTACCTGATCCACCTGAGAATGTGAAATGCACTGGGGTGGGTGAGGACAGTGCTTCTGTCCAGTGGGATCCACCTAAATTTGATGGTGGAGTTCCAGTGAAAGGTAAAATTCTCGCCATTTGTGTATGTCTCCAATTTGACAACAGATATTACATCGTTGTAATATTTTGTCAGTATGCTCTCAGTCTTGCTTTTTTTTAAACATACCCGGAAAATATTTAATTAGGTTATGAATTACATTGATACATGTGTGGGGAAACCCCTTACACTTTTGGTGTACTTTCAAGGTTACTTAATGGAGAGAAAGAAGAAGGGCTCATCCAGATGGACAAAGCTGAACTTTGACATTTATGAGTCCACAACATATGATGCTAAGAAAATGATTGAGGGTGTGTTATATGAGATGAGGGTATTTGCTGTTAACAGTATTGGCATGTCCCAGCCCAGCGCCAGCTCCAAACCCTTCATGCCCATTGGTTAGTTCCTCATCAGGCTGTCTGACACAACTTTTGGTTTATTTTATTGCTTTTTCAATTCAGTTCATATATTTCAGCTCATTCAGCATTCCTTCTCTTGGTTTTCCTGCTCCTTCACAGCACCAACTAGTGAACCCACACGCCTGATGGTAGATGACGTTACAGATGGTACCTGTGCTTTAAAATGGCTTCCCCCAGAGAGAATTGGAGCCGGTGGCATCGATGGGTACATCATTGAATATTGTGTTGAGGGAGGTGAGGCACGCGGTGGACTTTGCTATAGAGCTGACATAGAGTGCCGTCTCAGTGAAGTAATTGTTTTTGATAATTTTTTGACATGTTTACATATCTTATTGGTGTGCCGCTTGCTTTGCTCCTGGTGGAACTCACAGCCACTGAGTGGGTGCAGGCCAACGAGACCCCTGTTGAGAAGAATAGTTACAGGGTCAGAGGTCTGCCCGTTGGAGAGAAGATGCTGTTCAGGGTGACAGCTGTGAACATCGCTGGTCGTAGCCCTCCGGCCGTGATGGCGCAAGCTGTCACCGTTCGGGAGATTGTCGGTGAGACTCGCACACATGCATACTTGCACACAAACAACATACGATACATTATCAGGAATCAAAAATGGAGCTAGTGGAGTTTAGTTCATTTCAAACTCATGAAAACTGAAGAGATGAACCTTAAGCCAATATTCACATATTGATATATTGTCTTCCAAAAAAATAGGAGAAAATAGGGATAAATATTGCTCAAAACAACACTGGATCTCACTGACCGTCACTGTATGAACATTTTTCCACATATCTTCTTAAAGGATTAGTTCACTTCTAGAATAAAAGTTACTCACCCCCATGTCATCCAAGATGTTCATATCCTTCTTTCTTCAGTCAAAAAGGAATGAAGGTTTTTGAGGAAAACATTCCAGGATTTTTCTCCATTAGTGGACTTCAATGGGGATCAACAGGTTGAGGGTCCAAATTGAAGTTTCAATGCAGCTTCAAAGGGCTCTACACAATCCCAGCCAAGGAGTAAGGGTCATATCTAGCAAAATTACAGGTAATATTTGAGGAAAAAATTACCTGTCCTCAGGCATTACATAATCAGATTGGAAAAGTCACGCGTGACGTTTCCAATGTGATTACAGTGTTTACAAAGTGAACGTGCAAAGAAAGTCAAACACCCTTTACAAAAAAAAGGTAAAACAATGATATAGGATGATTTTGAAGTTGAAAATGAGATGGCGTTTTTTACCTTACCCTACCTTTCGGAACCAAAGTACACAGACGAAGAACTAACCACATGTGACCTTTCCAACGTGATTACGTAATGCGTGAAGACAAACACTGGGGTGATTGGGTTTTTTCTGTAGCTGGGCCCAGACTCTGGAATAAGCGTCCACCCCCATATGCACACTGATCTGGGCCTTTTTAAAGCTATGCTTAAAACCTATTTATTTAGACTGGCTTTTAATATCTAGCAATGTTGTGACATTTTTGTGTATTTTATGTAATTTTTTGTTGTTTGCTTATATTTTTGTTTTTAATTGTCCTCTTTTTATTGGAAATCACTTTGAGTGTTGTAAAGGGCTATATAAATAAATGTTGATTGATTGAAATGTTGATTGACAAGCATTCACATGGCAGAGCTAGTGCAAGATGAGCACTTGTGGTTAAAAAGAATAGAAACTGTTTTGTTTTTTTTAGAAAATGACCAATCGTTTCACTAGATAAGACCCTTATTCCTTGGCTGGGATCATGCAGAGCCCTTAGAAGCTACAGCTGCAATTTGGAGCTTCAACCCATTGGTCGCCATTGAAGTACACTATATGGAGACAAACCCTGGAATGTTTTCCTAATTCCTTAATTTCTTTGCGACTGAAGAAAGAAAAACATCTTGGATGACATGGAGGTGAGCAAATTATCATGAAATTATTATTATGGAAGTGAACAAATCCTTTAAGTGATGAGAGAATTTTCATTTTTGTGTGAACTATCCCTTTAACTACTCAATGCAGATTTGACACAACACACTTGTCTTTGACTCACTGAACATGAAGTATAAACACCCCACTGTCTGTTGTCATTTTCAGCAAGTTTTCTTCTGTCTTTTTCCTCTCTCAATCTCCTTTCTCAGAGCGTCCTAAAATCCGCCTCCCTCGGCAGCTTAGGACTAAGTACATCAAACGAGTGGGTGAGAAGGTCAACCTTGTCATTCCCTTCCAGGTCAGTCATGCACATACATTCTTCTGCTCTGTACTTATGTAGTGCTACTTTTCCGTTCAGTCGCTGCTCTTTGCAGCACTTCAAATTATCGACTTACACCATGTCAACTGCTATCAGGGCAAACCGCGTCCGGTGGTGACCTGGCTCAAGGATGGCGCGCTTCTAGACACCGGGCTGGTGAGTGTCCGCACAAGTGATGTGGACACAATCCTGTTCATCAGGCAGGCGGCCAGAGAGCACTCTGGCCAGTACACCCTTTCCGTGCAGATTGAGAACATGGAGGACAAAGTCAATCTTCAAATCCAGATTGTAGGTTAGTGTCAACAAAATGATTTGGTTGATGTTTTAATAGGGATATGCACAACAGCATAATTTCAAATTTAAGAGTTACAGAGGCGTGGGTTGGCTGAATTATAAATTTGACTAAGAAGTCACAAGCATTCACTTGACTTAGGTTGCACACACTTCTTAGGGCCTTTACATAAGATGTGTTCTTGTGTTTAATAAGTACTGTGCAACCAATTTGAACAGAATGCTGGGATCTTGTGATAGGTTTTTTGTGGTTTTTTTAAGAATTTTACATTTTAATCATTTTGTTTTGATATCAGGATAAAACCTCCCAAAGTGTTGTTGTGTGATACAAGGCTGTGTCTCTATGAAATGTTTATTCCAACTTGACATGCCATCATACAAAATGCAACCCTCGTGGCAGGATGCTCAAAAAACAGGGAGATGTGATGCGATGACTGAAGACATCCACCACAATGAGTACGGATGTACTTGCAATGGTTTAATGGTAACAAAAAGGTGAATTTAAAGATGCAGATAGTTTTACCTTGCAAACAGAAAACTAAATGTGAAAAAAATACAAAGTTTTGTTTAAGGGTGTTGAAGATGCTGCACATTCATTTGTGTAGATCAACATTATAGACATCACTATATTGGACCACAAATACAGTGATGACAGAAAATTAAAGGATTAAACTGCACAGTTCAAAAGGTTAATTTCCCTGCGAAGTGAAGTGTGAGTCAGGTTAATTTTGTTAACCTGTGGAAAGTGTTTGAGGATCACTTTGAAAAGTGACGCTGAATTTCCAACTCCTAAACTGTCAGAAAGGTTTCATATTAAACACTTACACTTTCACCAAAATCGAGGATGTCATAGGTCAGTTTGGTTGCAGGGATTATTCTGCGGGGTGTTGTTTGGATTATTCCTGGTGTTGAACGGGATTAGGATAGGATTAGGGGACACTCACTCTGTGTTCCCGCTGGGAGGTAAGCTAATGAGAGTGCAAAAACCCTTCAGATGAGCCAGACAGCCATTTAGTCACAGTTTGCTGCCAGCATCCCAGCAGCCTGCCCAGGATTAAAGCCGCAAACTCCAACTCTCTCGCTTTCAATCTTTTTTCTCTCTTTTTTAGCTTGATCTCACTATCCTTACCTCACGCTCATGTGCTCACCCTCTTTTTTCTCTTCTCTCTCTTTCATTTTTATCATTCCTCTGCTCACTCACTTGTAGCGTCTTCTCCGTTTAGTGCACGTTAATTATTCTCATGGTTAAAATTAGGATAGTGTATTGGTGTCAAGATCTACAGTAATACCTACAGTCCTTTTTTTTCTTTCCCTTTCCTTCCCGTTCTCACAGACAAGCCTGGGCCTCCAATTGCTGTCACTGTAACTGATGTTTGGGGCTTCAATGCTGCTTTGGAGTGGAAGCCTCCCAAAGATAATGGCAACTGTGAGATCATTGGCTATACCATCCAAAAGGCCGACTTGAAAACCAAGGTAAACCAGCTACAGTACCTACTGTATTGGCCAACAGTATGTGAATACTCCTTTATAATTAGCAGGTTAGGCCCCTTAAATCTTAATGCCATTTCAGAGGTTTGAGTGTTTCCAACAGTTTTGAGAGGATTGTTTTCCGCTCCTTCTGCACAAAGTGAGCACCATGAAGAATTGTTTACTGAACTTGTAGTCAGGTGTGAGAGAACTTGACTAGCCTACACTAGATTTATTAATATTTCTGGCTGTTATATACTTCAAATCAATAAATAAACCTGAATGGTTTTATGTAGTCTGCGATTTATATATATATATATATATATATATATATATATAATTTATTTGAAGTCATTTAAAAAAAGAAGTAGCACAGAAAACCTAGCATATCAACTGTAGAAGATATAGATAAGGGTTTGTATCTAGGTTTTGTACAAGGGCAATAACAGCAGGTGTTCTTTGTGTGTATGGCTGTTTAACTAAAAATTTGTCTTTTGCTGGTTCACCTGTTAGGAGTGGTTCACGGTTTTTGAACACAATCGCAGACCTAGTTGTACCGTGTCTGATCTGGTGATGGGGAACGAGTACACCTTCCGTGTGTTCAGCGAGAACATCTGTGGCATGAGTGATGATGCTGGCATGTGCAAAAACACAGCTGTCATCGCCAAAACAGGTATACTGGTGGTTTAAAAACTCATCTTGAAACAATGAATGTTGCTTTACATGATGATTATTGCCCAAGTGTCTCTGCTGAAGCGATACTTGTAATGTGCAATCCTATTTCCATTCTCTTTCTCGTAGGTCTTCAACAAAATCTGCAACCCTACAAGGAAAAAGACACGTACCGCTCTCCTAAGTTCATCACACCTCTCATGGACAGGTCTGTTATCGCAGGTTACAGAGCTGCCATCAGCTGTGCTGTCCGTGGGTATCCGAAAGTAAGTGTTAGTATAGTCCCTGACTATATAAACCCATTCACCCATGCAGTCGCTTCTAAGCCCATTAAGCAACAATGCACTCTCTTTCTCATTCGCTTTTGTTCTCCTCTCAGCCAAAGATTATATGGATGAAAAATAAGATGATTATTGGCGAGGATCCAAAGTATCTCATGCAGAATAACCAGGGTGTGCTGACTTTAAACATCCGTAAGCCCAGCTTGTTTGATGGAGGGAAATATACATGCAAAGCCATCAATGACCTGGGAGAAGATGAAGTAGAGTGCAAGCTGGAGGTTCGAGGTAAGACAAAAATCTCCATTATCTCCAGTTTGTAACTCTGACTATGACATAATATTTAGGGATGCACAATAAATCAGTACCTTGGATATTTAATTGTGCATGCTCATTTCCTCTATTTTTATATTTAAATTACATTTGCCTCACTTAATGCTACTCATTAAAAACACTGATAATTTAAAACTATAACACAAAGCCCAATGTTATGATGCCAAAACTCACTTGTAGCATTTAAAATGAGTTTAGTTTGTGGCTAAACCCTCAACCCTCTGTAATATTTTCTAATGTAATCTTGTTTTGCTTAAGTTGTAACAGAAAAGGAGGAGGCAAAGAAGTGAACGAAGATACCCTAAAGATGGCTGTCAGACGGCATCATGAGTGTCAGAAAAGCAATAAAAAATAGAATTATCGATTTAGAATGAAATTGTCATTATATGCTGTCTCTGTGTTTTTACTTTTGACTCTTTACAAAAAGTACTGTGGTGCTACCAGATAATACCATTGTATTCGGTGATATCCCTCGATCATTTACCATGTTATTTACACGGTACTTTTACAAAAATACTCAAAAAACAAAAAAACACTAAACAACTATGGTAATACCGGTACTGTTTTGTGTGAGTATAATTGGGCTAGTATAATATTTTTTCTCTGACGGTATGTCAAGTTAAAGCTTGAAATAAAAGTACATGAAAAATAAAAAATTTGTTGTTTTCATAGTAAACTTAAAATGAAAGCCGCCATATAGACGTTTGTTTGTATGTTTGTGAACAAAATGATATCATTCATCCCCTATGTCTGCTAGCTGATCAGGGAGAGTCTCATTAGCATATCACACTAGAGACTCATTTACGCAGCCATCAACACTGCCCCAATTAGCTCTCTCCCACGTCATTACTGAGCAAATGAATTACGGCTAATTTACACACCGGTAAAACAAACACACCAGCGTGGCTCCGCTGGGAGAAGCGGCGGCCCGGGCCCCGAGGTGCGCTCGCTCCAGGACGGTGCTGCCGAGTCCCTGATCCGTGCGACAGAAGGTGGGCTTGAGAAATTAGAAAATAGTTATTTGAGCAACATCAAGACATGAAATGTATTTTTTTTTAAAGTAAATACCACGTACGTTATTATACGAGGAGTGAGGCGGAGGCCGCTGAATGTGTCAGTTTGTGAAACAAACAAAAGCTTCTCGAACTGACCAGCAGATGGTGCCCCTAACTTACTCAACAATAGCTTCAGGACAGTCACACGATTTCAGCTGGAATGAAGTTAAATTGGACCCTTACTTACATCCGAACCCATATAAATTAATAATAGCCTATGACCTTAAAGGATTTAAGTTACTTTCACTAAAAGTTCACTCGTTGTGTTATATCCCCTTTTCTTTGCTGAGTATGATAAGAAAATGTACAGACATGCACAGTGTGGAAATATGTGCAGTAAGTAGCCTATTAGTGTAAAACGAGGTAGGCCTAGATCAAAATGAAAACGTGGAGGGTCCAGTGTTTTGGTGAGAGACAACAATTTAAGAGCAAATGCTCATGTGACTTAATACACCTAAAGATTTTCAGTTGAATTGTATTGTTTATTGTATTGTTCAGTTGTTTATGTATGCTATTTTCTATAGCAGGGGTAGGCAACGCTGATCCTGGAGTGCCGCTGTCCTGTAGAGTTTAACTCCAACCCTAATGAAAACGCCTGAACAAGCTAATCAAGGTCTTCAGAATTACTAGGGCTACAGGCAGGTGAGGGGTTTTTTCAGGGTTGGAGCTAAACTCTGCAGCAGATTGGACCTCCAGGGAAAGATTTGAGGAACCCTGTTCTATAGGGTCAAGTTGGCTAACCCTTCTATGACAAACCTTTTTGCATTTTTAGATTTCCATTAAGACATTATGCAGTGTTTATTAAGCAATTTCTCTTGGCTGCTTCCCATAATATGCAAACCCTGACCCACGCATCTTTTATAGCCTACTAAAATAATTGTATTTATTTATTTACTTTCTTTAGTGACCCATTTTTGCATTTTTGGACTTTGTTAGGCTATTGTGTCCCCTTATTTAGCTAAATGAGCTTATACCACACACTTATTCTAACCTCTCAAGTCCTAAGCCTATAAGAAAATGTTCTGCTTTTTGAGAATTTGTCCTCAAAGTAGGCTATAACCAAATAAACTCCTACAGACATTTCTAAATAAGACCTTACATCCAGCTGTCATGCTCCCATCAACGCTCCACTTTATCTTCCCATGTTCCTTTACTCCCTCATCAGTGACATTCTGTTGCTAAGCAGTCTTGCTAATTGTACCTGCTGGGACGTCACATTTGCATTGTCTCCATAAAAATTAAATGGGTAAAGTTGACATCCTTGTGTCTCTCTTACCAAACTCTCTTAACTCCAGAGCACAAGGACTCACACAAACACTCGTCTGAAGCGTACAGGCAGGGAGTGTGCACCACCTTTTCTCAGCAGGGCCTCTCACATACTCCATTTCGACAGCTCAGGAGAGGCACTGTAAGCAGCTCGATAAGCGCTGAGATACAGTGTCCTATGATATGCTTCTGGATCCGAGCGAACCAGAGAGAGAGTGCTACGGTGAGCAAGACAAAACCATATCGGCAGAATGGAGAGAACTATAATTATGCAAGTAATTATGCATGAATTCCATGAGAGAGAGAACAGAGGGAGATTTTCATGCATGTAATTACAGTATAGAAACTTGGGAAGGCAGAGGAGTGAAACTCTGTAACATTATCCACCTCATAACCTCATTTATGGCAAACAGCCACACACACACGAGGATATTCTTGCATTTGTACGTACAAAACTGTTCTTAAAGGTCTTACCCAATAGGTCGTGGCCAAATATGAATTCATATGATGTGATTTGTACAGAGAGCGGTTTAAAGCAAGATTAAGGACAACCCCTAAACCGAAACGTCAGGGGGGCATAGAGTTGATTGAACGAAAAACTAAAAAAAATTTAGACCCATTCACAACAAGAACTTTGAAGATGACTATAAAGATCACTATATTAGCAACTAGATTACATCCTGCTTGAACTCTTTAAATCAGAACGGATTCTGCCTGTAAATATTTGTATTGTTAGCTGGAAAAAAGTGATTCCAATTATATTGTTTCTCTGTGCCGTTATCATTATAACTGCAGTGTGGACTCTGCTATTTCTTTTAAATTTTGAATGATTCTTAGAACTATATTTTTCATTATTGTTATCATTGTAGTTGTCGACCTTGGTGTGAACTGGCTTTTAGCCTACAAATTGCCATGAAAGTGAGTTGGACATGCATAAATACACATTTCCCCACATATGCCGGGGAAGTCGTGGCCTAATGGTCAGAGAGTCGGACTTGTAATCCGAAGGTTGCGGGTTCGAGTCACCGGCCGGCAGGAATTGTAGGTGGGGGGAGTGAATGTCCAGCGCTCTCTCCACCCTCAATACCACGACTGAGGTGCCCTTGAGCAAGGCACCGAACCCCCAACTGCTCCCCGGGCGCTGCAGAATAAAATGGCTGCCCACTGCTCCGGGTGTGTGTTCACGGTGTGTGTGTGTTCACTGCTGTGTGTGTGCACGTTGGATGGGTTAAATGCAGAGCACAAATTCCGAGTATGGGTCACCATACTTGGCTGAATGTCACTTCACATATTTAATGGGTGCTGTGGTGGTGGTGTATTTTCTCTACAGTTCTCTTCATTAATATGGCAGGGTTTTGACTTTGACTCATGACCAGTATAATGAGCTAACCGTATCTCATAATATCAGTACATTCATCATTTCATTTCATAGTAATACAGACCGACTACTTGAGGTTATTGGCGTACATGAAATGTTACTTTAAACTTACAGACGTCTGAAATTTGACGTAGAGCATGGCTGTCATTTTTATCTGCCTATTGAAAACGCTTTGCCAGCCTGCCGTGTGAATTCTTCATCATATCCGTGTGAACACAGTCAAATGTGGAGACTGCATGGTTTTGCCCTGTTTGGCTAATTGTCAGTGACACTTCTGCTGTAGGTGTGTGGGCTCATCTGCTATCACAGACTGTCTAAAAAGGCTCTGAGGTCTTTTAATTAAAAGAATTACGCTAATTACAGTTTAGTGGCTGTGGGAGAAAAGGAAAAAAGCCTTTTATTTCTGGATGAAAATAGAAGGGAACAAAGACAACACACAGGAAGCCTTAAGACAGAGAAGTGTTCTGGGAAAATATGCTGTTGATGGGTATCCATTGACATCCCTGGGACCCCAGAACTGTTTATTTTGTAACATTTTCAGAAACAGATAACCACACAAGTGGCTTAACATCTAATTTATGCTATACCCTCGTAATTAATAAAAAAAAGATCATATTATACAACCTAAAAGTTAATGTTTATGCACTGAGGATTGTCTACATTTCTGTTTACCATTGACTTGGTCTTGACTCTTAACAGAGAAATAATATAAGACAACTTCTGCTATCTCAGTTTTGAGACAAAAGAAAACTTTAAGTGTCTCTGAGAAGAATCTCGCAGAACATACAGGCAAACACATCCTCGTTTTCAGCCGGCATCATGCTTGGGACTCAGGACCCAATTTATATCCACACTCACAGGCGCAGTGGGAAAACAGTGGGAGTAAGTCGCTCATATGCAAGTCACAACCGGGTTTCAAGTGCTTAGGTCTGCAGTGAACACAATCAATCAAACAAGTCACGTCATGCAAGTCGAGTGCCCTAAAGCCAGGTAGTTACACACCAAGCCGACGGTCGGCCGTCGGGCAGTTTTTGCTCGTCGGCCGAAGAAGTCTTCTCAGTGTGTTCAGCCCGGCTCACACTGTGCGATTTTGGCCAGGATTTGGTCGTCTGAGACAAATTTTGAAAATCCTAAAATCCTAAAAGATTCCTATAATCCTAGGCTAAAATTGGTTGTCTAGATCGCTGGTTTGACATGTTCACCGACAGCCGATTAATGGCCGTTGCGATCAATTTTTTCCTCCGATTAAATTCTGGCAGTGTCAGAAGATTTCAGACACTTTCCTGCAGTGTGACATCTCCTACGACGACCGTCAAACCAAGAACCAATAGGAGCACTGAACTTGATGACGCAATTAGCGCGACAACGTCAAACCATTCATTATTTGTAAAAACAATATGTACAAAGTAAAGTTTACTTAAAGTTTATTTATTAAGGGGCAGGATGTTTAAACTCGAATAACAAAATTACCTCAAGTTCGCTCTGTAGAACTGGAAGTCCATAAAGTCCTCTTTCGCCCAGCCATGACTTGCTCCACACACGTTGTCTTTTTCTTTTTTTTTTTTTTTTTTTTTTACATCAAGGCATGTAATTAATAAAACTAACGCTACACGTTGCTGTTGTTTGCTAGCTACCATTATAGCGAGAGAACGCGGGTCACGTATTGATGACGTAAAACTCCGGACAAGTCTTCTTGAGTACGTCCGTTTTTGTAAAAAAAAAAAAAAGAAAGTACGTCCGTTTTTGTCTCGTCTTGACTGTCCTACAGTCTGACATTAAGACAACTGAGATCCTACAGTCTGACATGGGGATCATGTTCGTACAGTGTAACAAGCAACAATCGCAAAAGATTATTAAAAATCGCACAGTGTGAGCCCGGCTTTCCGTGGCGTCGGCTGAAGTTGGTCCTCGTCGGCTTGTTTTCGGCCGATTCGACATGTTGAATCGGCGTCGGGGCTCGTCGGTCAGTCGGGCCATCTGATCATTCTGATTGGCTGTTCAGCTGGCGAACTAGTGCGCGAGGAAAAAAAAAAAAACCCGGAAGTGACGAAGTAAGTAAACGACGAAGTCACGAGGGAATACACAGAACGCTCATTATTTTTTTGCATTTCTCATTCCGATACGTGAATATTTAAAAAAAGATATGGCTGTCTGGAACGAGGCGAGTGAAGATGAATTGATTAGCATGATCCAGGAAAGGCCAGCTTTGTATGACATTAAGGAAAAATGTTATGTCAACCGTGTGGCAAAAGCTGAGCTGTGGCGTGAGATCGAAAATAAACTTGTTATATCTGGTAAGATCTCCTTTTTGTCAATTGAGGTCTTTAGAAACTTGTTTGTTTTTCATTAGTCCATGATTGGTATTACAAATAGTCATGAAATTGACCTAATAACTACACATAATGCTTAAAAAAATGGACTTTGCCCCCCAGAGAAAGAGCTCAAGAAGCGGTGGGATTCACTGCGAACCCAGTACATGCGTTACAAGAAACATGGACCCTCAGGAAGTTTTGGAGCTCAGAAGATTGGCAGGCAGCAATGGATACTGAACCGCCTGCAGTTTCTAGAGCCTCACACAAAAAGGAAGGAGAGCACTTCAAATCTAACGATCAGGGTAAATAAACAAATCTCTCTTTTTCTCTTTTTTTTTAAATTTCAGAATAAAAAGAAACATTTAGCTTTTTGTAAAGTGGCAATTGATTGTTCAGATGGGTGTCTTTAAAGGTAACTCAAGTAAATCAACATAAGCCCCTTTCACACAGAGATTCCGGAAAATAAACGGGCGTTCCCGGATCGTTAGATTATGGTTCATTCACACTGCCAGTGATTTCCCGGAATCTGTGCGTGCGTTCACACACAACCTGTAAAGATCCCATAAAGACACGTGACATTACATGTGACGTGTATAATGTGCCACACACCATTTCACAAAACTGGCGAAGGATTTCAGCTTCAGCGCGGATAGTGAGGAGCTCCGAATTTCAAAAACTTAAGTTAAGTGAATTGTCAGGTTCACTTAACTTACTTTTTAAAAAATTATTATTTACTTGATAATTTTAAGGCAACGGGTTTCCTCAATTTTTTTTAAGTTAAGTCAACTTATCACTTATCAACTTATAGTGTATTAACAAAAGACAACTTACACTAAGTAATTTTTCACTTACTCAGTGAGATATTTACTAAGCTGTGCACTTCATTTCAGCATATTTGAAGTTATAAAACACAAATTTAGTTAGCTGAAAAACTGTTGTGTAATTGTCCTAGAACAAAACATAGCTCTTGGGAGATTCTTGTTCCCCATCCATTATCCTGCTGCTCTGGGACAGTGAGAGCAACTACACCTTCATGCTTAATCATTAATGCTGTAGAGCAAGAGTTAATACATGTTAATTAGTAGAGAGGTGGAAAGGTCATGACTGTTCCTCTCATCTCTCCAGATTTGAGGGGGAAGTCGTGGCCTAATGGTTAGAGAGTCGGACTCGTAATCCAAAGGTTGCGGGTTCGAGTCTCGGGCCGGCAGGGATTGTAGGTGGGGGGAGTGAATGTCCAGCGCTCTCTCCACCCTCAATACCACGACTGAGGTGCCCTTGAGCAAGTTGCCCTTCATGCTTGATCATTAATGTAGAGCAAGAGTTAATACATGTTAATTAGTAGAGAGGTGGAAAGGTCATTGCCCTTGAGCAAGGCACCGAACCCCCAACTGCTCCCCGGGTGCCGCAGCATGAATGGCTGCCCACTGCTCCGGGTGTGTGTTCACGGTGTGTGTGTGTTCACTGCTGTGTGTGTGCACGTTGGATGGGTTAAATGCAGAGCACAAATTCCGAGTATGGGTCACCATACTTGTCAGTATGTCACTTCATACTGTATGATGTATGAACACTAGATTTATATCTAGTCAGCTGGACGGAACTGAAACAAGCAGAACTTTTGATGAAATTAGACTAAATGCATGAGATGCCTACATGCAAAAATAAATAAAGTCTTGTGTTGTACACATACTGCAGGCTTTTGGGACATTGGGACAAGAATTGATGAAGTGATCTCAAACACAGGAATGTAAAATGTACAATTGCCTTTTCAGGAAGCCTTTGGAAAAAAAAAAAACCAATGCCCGAGAACTTAATTACATCTGTGGTGTAATTTGTGACTTAAAAAGTAGGTGACTATTAGTAACAGTGCAACAGTCAGGTTCTGTAAGTAAAACATCATTTTTTCCACAGGTAAATTTCCACAGTGTGTGTATGCGTATGCATATTTGCTACATATTTGTATGCAATAAACTTAAAATATATTGTTTCTATAGAATCGACAACTTTAACTGAATAGTTTTATATTTCACTGTCATTTTAAATTCGATTCTGTCATATGCGCTTCATGGGATTGCAGTTCTTTTCCTCACTAAAGTTTAATGTTGTGATTCACCTTGTAGCTGGTTGATTTTTTTTCCTTAAGGATTTTTAAAAGTTGTTGTTAAAGCCATGAACCAAAGCGTTAACAAAAACTTTTTAAAATCCCTAAGGGAAAAATGAATTAAAATAATTTTTCTTTTCTTTTTTAAAGGCACTAATGCACCTCATAAAATGTTTGTGTTACTATATGATTGTAGTTGCTGTTTTTGATTATGCATTTATTTATTTATTTTGATGTGACTTAGTTTGAATAAAAACGTATATTAATGTAAAAAATGAATACGTTACTGATTGCTTGTTCATCGTATTGATTGTCCTGGTAAATGTTATACCTTTAACCTGGCAACTGTTTAAGCTTCAAATGAACCTGGATCATTCAATGATTACACCCAAACGTGGGCCCTATGATTTCCGCGATGCAGAAAACGCGGACGGAATCTCGGAATCCAGTCTTAAAATCGGAATTTACAGTTTTACGCGGAATGTCACGTAATTTGTCAAATATTAAGCCGCAAAAGTCGATTTAAATATGAATCCTGCATGTTCTGCGCGTCTCTGTATGAATGGAGCAGATACACAGTGCGCGCGCGCGGTGATCATCAATATCTCCAGAACTGATCTGAGAGTCACTTCACGAGCATTTTACCATTTCATTTGAGTAAAACTAGCGTCATATCATATACACGCAGAACTTTAAAGCTATTCACGGCAACCCATCAAAATAAAAGTTCGGTTTAACATATTAAAGACATTGTGCCAGAAATAGGCTATATTACTATTATTTAGTAAAATGTGCGTAATATACTACTACTACTGTTGAAAAATAACATAACTTTATTTTTTGGAGAAATAATCACAAAATATATTAATTTTAATAGTAAACCCCCTTTATTTGCCAAAAATTTAAATGTTTCATTTTCATGAATTAAAATATAAATTAAATCAATGTGTTATGCCTTCATCTGATAACCAGTAAAATTTAAATACAGAATTTGTGAGGAAAAAAAACATTTCATAAGGGCACTGTAAGAATAAATAATAAATTTAGTATGCATTCAAATAATTAGACATGCTAAAACAGAATTTGGTAACAATAAAACATAAGGTGAGAAAAAAATAAAACATTTCACATGGCCCTAAATATGTCATTTTTGTTACACTTTAAAAAAAATTGTTAAATTGTAAAAGTTTCATGATTTTAATTAATTAGGCATGCTTTTTTATTAATAAAATTTAATTTGACCACTGAAAAGGAGTCCAGAAAAATGAAAATGGGGAAAAATAGAATCCAGAAAAAAATAATAATAAATAAATAAAAATAAAAAACGGAATCCAGAAAAATTAAAACGGAAAAAAATTAATTTAGAAAAAAATAAAACGCATTTCATAGGGCCCTACCAAACATGCCCTGCTGAAAAACACAGCTGAAACCAGTCAGTTGGTTGGTTTTGGCTGATTTGTACATTGGTCTTGATCACTTTAGCTGGTCAGTCAGTTTTTTTTTTTTTTTTTAAACAGTAGACTATATAAACCATATTTCTACTCTGACCTGTACAACCTGCCATATGTTGTTTTTCGACATCCAGTGGGATGACTGTACATTTCCCACCTGATGATATTCAGTCAAATCCCGCTTTGATCATGCACATGTTCGCATGAGAAGCGGCTGCAGCACCTGTGGAATCTACATGCATGTGTTTGTAGGCATACGCTAGCTCACACATGCTCATTTATACCCACAGTCGCATGCACATGCATTCACTGGCTGACTAGACACTCAGAGAGAGAGAGAGGGGGCAATGAATGCAGCAGTTTTGAAAGAGCGTTTGGCTCTGTTCAAATAGTTGCCATGGTTTCAAGATGTTGCCATGGAAACACAAGCTGCCAATAAAATGAACCTGAATGCAATCTTTGCAGCAAGAGCGGTGATGAAGGGAGGAGAAAGGTAAAGTGAGAGAGAAAGAAAGCGCCCCTCCGGATTGCGTCCCACAGTAAAGTGAGCAGTACGGCGTGGAGGTTTGCGGGGTGGGGATGTGTGCTGGGAGGTAAGAGAAGAAAACAGTGCCACAGAGAAAGCAGGGGATGAGAGCAAACTATTTTAGGCTGCCTGTCGTCATAGAAACGAAGGCCTCGCCATAGCATGAGGAGGTAGTGTGAGAAATGTGAGGGAGAGAGATAAAATTTTTTCCTATGCCCCATGACGCTTTACACTAAACAATCAGCAAAAGGTTCACTCTAACACACTGAGCATTTTCAAAAACGGGGTACAATGAGGTGACATTATTTTACTCACCCTTCAACCATCGATCATTAAAAGGAAATTTAAAAGTTTAAAAGCATTAACAAAATACTTTCAGCATACCATGAATAACTCCTAAAGATCCTCCTTCTATCTGCAGCAATACTGCGGATGTGTTAAATATCATTATAGTAATATATGTCTATGCCCATATTTCGTAACAATTTCATTTTACATCTTCCGTCTTGAAACAAACCTGGAGAGAGACATGAAGATTTGGGGAGAAAAATGAAAGATTCTTAGTGCATTCTAGGAAATTATTAATGGTTTATATCATAAATTAAATCAGGAGAGCAGACCACAAATGCACAGCATATGTGACACTGGACCACAAAACCAGTCTTAAGTCACATTTGTAGCAATAGCCAACAAAACATTTTCTCAACATTTCGATTTTTTTGCACCCTCATTTTCCAGATTTTGAAATAGTTGTACCTCCGCCAAATATTGTCCTATCCTAACAAACCATACATCAATGGAAAGCTTATTTATTCAGTTTACTGATGATTTATAAATCTCAATAATACAAAAATGACCCTAATGACTGGTTTTGGGGTCCAGGGTCACATATGTTGTCTTTTTTTCATTTAATTTCAGCGGAATACAAATGAAACATGAAAATAATCAGGAGGTAAATAATGCAGCGGGCTGAAAAGAGCTATTCTACAGATATTGTTATGTCACATTAATATAGCTACCAAACTTTGTTCTCCTGACTTCTGAAAATAGAAAATTAATAAAAATGTACAGGCCATTCAGTCAAAACGATGGATGAGGATTATTTGTATGGCAATCTTATGATTTGCAGTCTTTTTGAGTGGTACTTCCCCAAACCGGAAGTGCCTCCCATAAGTTAAAACGCAGTATGCTCGTTGGGAAATGTGTCCAACTTGAGTCAAACCGATGACTCTCCTCAAAATGACAGGCTTTCAGTGCAGGAGCCATAACTTCGGCTGCTCTTC
Source organism: Barbus barbus (assembly GCF_936440315.1). NCBI lineage: Eukaryota > Metazoa > Chordata > Actinopteri > Cypriniformes > Cyprinidae > Barbus > Barbus barbus. Next base: position 34,216,282 of record NC_136731.1, on the reverse strand, counting down.
GGACCGTTTGTCTTACCGCGTTTATTTGCATCTCTCACGTTCCCTCTTGCTCCCTCTCTCTGAAGGACGGAGGTATTCCCACATTTCTCGGTCGCCATGGCAACGCTGCAGCAAGAAAGGAAGAGAGGCCGCGAGAGGAGGAGGGGAGAAGGAGAGATGAGGCCGGGGATGTGTGAACAATGCTAATGCTACTTCACTGATCACCAATTGTGTATTTACTCCTCCTCCTCCTCCGCCGCTCCTGCTTTCCCTCTCTCCTCTCCCTCGCCCTCACCGGCGCTGTTTGTCTTGCTCTCCTTTCCAGCAGGCTCAAAACTCTCTCTTTAAACAGTGCTGCCATTGTTATCTGTATTATTGTTGGGTCATTTAGCCGACGCCAGTATCCAAGGTAACCAGGGAGATGTGACATTGGTTCCCCGCGTGAATACAAATATAGACAAGTATTCATCAATATCCAAATGAGCCATTATGGGTGTAATGGCCGAGGCATCCCTGTCAGATCGCTCTATAAATAATGCAGTTTCATTAGAATCCTGCCGCAAGTCCAGCAGACTTCATCTCAGTCTGATTGAGTTTATGCCCTACCTATGGATATGTGTGTGTGTGTGTGTGAGAGAGATGCTCAGGACCAGAATGAGTAAATTAGCCTGCCGGTAAACCAGCTCAGGTACTGGATCTGGCGTCAACAGGTGTGTGTGTGTGTGTGTGTGAGAGTGTGTGTGTTTGTACAATCACCTGCATTTACATGCAGAATTCATCATCTTCCGCCTCACAGCATGTGTCTCATCCTAAAGGCTTTTCTTGGTTTAATCCATAAATAGATATGCTTTGATATTACTAATTTAATATCACACAGTTTGTTATCACCTTCTGAAGCCTGTTGAAATGCCTTTTAAATGGATAGGTTTTCCAAGAAATTAAAGGCACCATGAAATCAAAATTGACAATTTCTATTTTTTTTTTAAATGGAATATTGCTGTATTTATTTATGAATCTTTTTTTTTTTTTTTTTTTTTTTTTGGTGCACATCATATTTTCTTTCTTTTTTCTGTTTTTAAGTAACTTCCCCTCCTTCCAACGACTTGTCTTCTGTGATGAAGTGTTTACTGGAGGGAGGCCGGGACAGTCTGTCACTCACAAGACATCCAAGTGTTAATGATCCAATCAATTCCCAATGGACAAAAATCAAGTCCTGCCCTACATTTTTTTTTCTTGTTTGAGAAGCTGTTTTATTCAGAATTTGTCGTAACTTGAAGCAGCGCTACGCAGAACGTTATGTGAATGACATCCAAGTATCGTGAGAGCTATCCACCTTTTTAATGAGTAACTGATGATGGATTCTTACTTAGGTTTGGGTGTTCTCGTGTTCCGGTCTCTGTGATGAGACTATGGCACGATGTGTTTTTTAAAACCATTTTCATAGGTTTAATGTTTTATTAAACATGTTAATTTGACTAGAAACCTCAGAGACCGGAAATAAGTCTTCCGTGTTCAGAAAAAGGTGGGTAAGAGAACAGACTTATCCTTATGCTTTCGAATCGCTCTCGCGGTACTTTGATATCATACACCGATCGATCTGCGCAGCGCTGCTTAGTGTCGAACACAACCTATTAGAACGTCCGTTTCATGCCGACTTTAAAATTGTCATGTTTTACTGACCTTCATGTTGTTCCAGACTTTGGTCACTCTCATGCATTCAATAGGACTAGGGAATTAAATTTAGTTTGTCAATCAAAACTATCATTAGCCTACTTTAGAGGATATGTATCGTAAAATGTATCGTGTATTAGAGGATATGTATGTATACAAGTCATATGGGCTATTTTTAGCATAACTACTTCAAATTGAAATCTGCAGTCTGAAAAGAGTGACTAGATTATTTATTTATTTATTTTTGGAAAAATTGTCATCCACCAATTATTTTGTGATTTAGTCTAGTGGTTTCATTTCTAGTGTTTCATTAGTATAAAAAAAAGGTCAAAAGCCTGATATAATGTATGTGTTTTTGTAATAAAACAATAAAAACTGATAGTGAATCCATTAGTGTTCCATAGGGAAAAGGGATACCCTGTCAAACCTAAATAAATAAGTTATTACTACTACTGTATAAATAAGTATTCATCAATATTTAGTAGGAATCCTCCTATGCGACACAAATCAAATTATTTGAAACAGTAGTAATCAAAAGTATTTGAATTAATTTAAAATTGGACAAAAAAAGTAATTGTGTACTTAACGGCTTCAGTGAGGGAAAGAACTACAATCCAAAGAAACATTATTTAATTATAATCATACGTATAACATACAAATACATTTTGTATATGAATTTCTTTTTTCTGGTAAACACAAAGGAATCTGTTGCTTGTAGCCACCGACTTCCATAGTTTTCTGTTTGTTTTGTCAGTGGTTACCAGGAACTGTTTGGTTACTCGCATTCTTCAAAATATATTTTTTTGTGCGCAACAGAAGAAAGACACTCATACAGCTTTGGAACAACATGAGGGTGACTTAATGATAACAAGTCTTCTCAGTTTTTGGGTTTGCAAAATATTTAAGTAAATAAAATATATTTAGGGTAACGGACTTGATTGCATCATTCTAACTCTCTGGTGGGATTTTCACAGCATTTTCTCCACAAATTCACACTAATCATTTTAAAATACACTGAAATAACGTGAAACAGATAGCTCCAACAAAAGCATAAACCACAGATGAACAACACTGGAACTCAAAATAGGCCAGTCTTTAAAGGTTTTCATTAAGTTATTGTTAAAAGTCAATTTTTTTTTAATGGAGAAAATGAATTTTTGGAGAAAATCTTATGAAATAGTTTTTACTTCTGGAATCATATTAATATTATTGTTATTAATACATTTGTAAAATTATTATACAATTATTATTTGTAAAAAATATCTTACAGATCCAATGCTTTTAAATTGTAAACCAAAGAAAGATATGCTATAAGCTTATGCCCTTGCTGGAATCATTGTTTCACATTGGAGTAAGCGATGACCGAATGGTCTTTTTTGGCTAAATTATTCTTGAAATATAAAGACAGCAGTGCATTAAAGCCCAGCATGAAGGTTCCATTTGTAATGCGTTTATTTTTCATGTGTGAATTAATGCCCAGCCAACCTGCAATGGAGTCAGCTACATGCACTACGCTCCGCTATCTTGTGTTAACAACATTGATTTTGAAACGATCTATGTGCATGTGAGCGTGTGTAAACACACGCACAACTAAGACACTTCGTCAGACTGCGACATGCTTGACACTTGTACTGTATACAGAGTCACAGTATGTTTTCGTTGTGCGCCCTGCATTGCTGTATGCCTATACCCAGAAAAATTATTTTGAACTCTGAACACACAGATCCTCAAGCCCCTCAGTGCCATGGAAACAGCATATCTCCGATAGCAACAGTGACATTTGTGATGTAACCTGATGTTCTGTCATTTCTGCAGTGGAGTGTTTTTAATTCTTTTTTTTTCTCCATGTTTCTCCACATCCCTAATTGCAGCTTACTTGGAAGCAAGAATGTGTTGTCGTTTTTAAAGATGCATATTAAAATCAGAGATCAAAACAGGCTGTCTTCTCATCGCCTCAAATTATCTTTTGTCTGACAGAGGTGTGAACCTGGAGACCTATAAATTTAGCTGTCTCGCACATATTTTGTGAGACTTTTCAGTCGAGCTGTAGGCAGCATATGCACAGAATGCTTGTTATGTCACCATTAGTGCTGAAAGGCACTATTAATAATATTTCGTTAGAGTGTGTGCATGGATTTGTGCAATCTGACATAAGATTGTTGTTATGCTGTTGATGTGTCATTGTACTCACTCTCCGAATATCATCCTGTCTTTCTTTGCTTCGCTCACTCACTCATGCACCCTGCTTTGCAATCAATAACTCATCTTTTAGCGTCGATTTTCCTCTTCCCCACAGGAAAACAAACGTCCTTCTACAGGACAAACAAAGGGGAGAGAGGGGGAAAGATATGATGACACACCAGAAAGAGAGGACAGGATGTGAGGCTTGATCATTGGAAAATTACCGATAACACAGTAGATATACTGAAACTGAAACATACTGTCATTTAACGGGAAGGGAAAAGTGGGCTAGGGGCTGCTGGGGGAAGATTGAAAGGGTAGTTATGGGATGGATGATTAGCCCTTGTCTCCAAGGTTACCCTTTACAACTGTATCAGTGCAGAGCAGATTGGAAGAGACGAGGAGGGGTTGTTTGGGGGGATGGCATATGGAAGGGATGGAGCTTAAGTCAGCACAGAGATCAAAGACCTGTATTGACCTACGGTACAGCTGCATTAATTTCATAGTACTTGGGCTGCGAAAGATAGACAGGTTTTAAGGCTCACAAAGTGAAAATGATACTCAGCTCAGGATTAAAAGGCAGCTGTAATACTAAGTTTATGACTAGGAATCTTCTTAAAAAGATAGTTCACCCAGAAAGCATTTACTCAACCTCAATGTAGTTCCGAACCTGCATGACTTTCTGTCTTGCGAATAAAAACAAAGAGGTTTAGCATCTGTTCCTTACCATACAGTAAAAGTGAATGGTGACCAGGGGCTGTCAAGCTCCAAAGATGACAAAAAGGCACCATAAAAGTACTATAAGGGGCCGTTGACACAGAATGGTTTTCCATTCAACTGCACTACTCTTCCATTGGTTTGTAAACGTGCTAGATGGATGTTTTTGACTGCTGTGCTCGCGTATTGCGGTTTTTTTTGTTTTTTTGCAGCATCTTGCACTTGCATTCTCTGGCGCTGAAGTTAAAGTAAATTCATCTATTAAAGGGATAGTTCACCCAAAAATGAAAATTCTGTCATTAATTACTATTATTAATTCTATTGTAACAATGTCCTTACTTGAACGAGTCAGTTGTGTTGCTGTCTATGGGTCAGAAAGCTCTTGGATTTCAGCAAAAATATCTTCATTTGTGTTCTGAAGAAGAACAAAGTTCTTACGGGTTTGGAAAGACATGAAGGTGAGTAAATAATGACAGAATTTTCATTTTGGGTGAACTATCCCTAAAAAACACATCTTAATGTCTTGTGTTTTCCCCTCCTTTCCACTGCCTCTGTCTCAGTGTTGTGTCCACATGACCCCTCCCCCGCAATCTTATGAAGTAATACAATCACAAAAAGCTATAGTAAGACTTAAAAAGACTTTGAATATAGCACATACATAATTTTGTTACAGTATAAATCATATTGAAGTTGAGTGTGAATTTTTTCGTATTTTTTTTGGCTGAACTGCCCCTTTAACCTCACAACTACACAGAATAGCTGGAACATATATTAATAATAGATCTCAACAGATGTAGTTTGTAGCTTTTAGTCTGAGAGCAGTTCTGCTTATTAAGTTCAAGGGTGGAAACAAGGGGCAATACAAAACACAAAACCTTCAATAAAAAAGCAAAAACACACACAATGTGACCAGATTTAATTCACTGGGAAAAGGAAAATTAAAGATGACTGGCAAAGAGAGGCAGCACTTTCACAATACCAAAGATGGAGCAGTCATTTAAAGTTAAGCTATTAAAAAAATCTACAGCATCTCTAAACTGTTACTACATGACTTTTGGTTTTGAATGGAATTGTGTTGCTATGACCAGACCTTGACCGTTTCAGACATAGTTTGGTGGGATATTAACAGTGATGCAGGATTCAGGGATGCAGTGCAGCCTGGGTTATTTGTGCGCGTTAGCGGCAGAGTAAACATTCTGCATGTTCAGATGCTCAAAAGAGGTGTGAAAACAGAGCCCAACCAAGGCTGTGGTAACACTAGTGTACATATGTATGTGTGCCTTGAGGTGAGAATGAGGATTGTTAAGCTGCTTACATAATTTATTCAGTACGAGTGTGGATCGGGCATATTCAAAAAGCTTTTGTTTTTTTTTATGGAAAATGCAAACGTACTTTAAAGAAACCTTGTCCAAAAATGTATGGAATTAACATACTATATTTGTAAAGAATGTAAAAAGGAGTACTTTCCATTTTGAAGGTGTATATAAATAATTCGCAAATTTGATGTATGCAAATTTAATAAGGTTGCATAAATTTATATTATTTAATAAAAAAAAAATCATATAATTACCTGTAATTGCTTCTATATATAATGTGATGAGAAAAAAAATCAAGTCAAGACTCATTTTACGCAATTTTGTGTGACTGTGTCTTGTTTTAAGGCTGCTTAGATATTTTTACAAGACCTTTTTAATCTGTGTAACGCTATACTTTCATAAAGACACATGCTCATAAACATGAACAGATGTACAAATAATAAAGAAATCTATAAATTGCTTATATTTTGTTTTTAAACTATAATACATATAAATTGCTTATAGTTTGTATTTAAATTGTTTTGTTGTAAACAAATCTACTATATATTCAGAATAGTTATCTTAAATATTATATATATGTATTTATTATTATACAAATTTTGTGTAGCTCTGTTTTAAGGATGTTTACATATATTTACTGGAAAATAAATTTATGGAAAATAAAATTTTTTTTTTTTTTTTTTTTTGGTTGGATTTGAGATGAGCTTTTCCATGTATCCCTTTATAAAGACACATATGCCCATAAACACATGCACATTTGCATGATTTTTATTCATGCAAAGAGAAAACGCCTTCACTGGGGTGGAATGAAACGTCAACCGAAACCTTTACACAGAAGCACACAGAGCACAGCCCCACTCTGCAATGTTCTGCACGTCCCTTGTTTTTGTATCTAATATGCAAAACACAAATGGACATGAAGGAACACAATCACAATGTCACCCTCACACACAGACTAACATGCACACCCTTAGGTTAGCCAATAATTGTAACCCTGAGTCAGAAGTATTCAGATGCTGACCCCGTAGCTAACCCCCACCCAGCACAGGAGGCGTGTAGACTGCAGGCTAAACATCAGCCCAGAGAGACACACGTACACACACACACTCACTCGCACAGCGCAGGCGGAGGTCAGCCATCGGGGTCAACCTAAACACCCCGCAGCTAGCAAGTCACAGCTCTAGTGTCAAAGCAGTGATAACACATAGACATAATGGCTGCTAAACGCACATACATTGATTCAGGACACACCCATAAACTCACATGAATGACTGAGTCAGATGTTTAATGTCAACATGACATCAAAATGAACTCTATTAACTGTCTAAATGATCTTAATGTGTGTGATACATCAGTGCATGTTGATCCATTGGAGAAAAAAAAAGTCTTTATAGTCTTTATCGTCAAAATGAGATGACTTACTCGGCCTCTTATGTCATCAAGTTTTTACTGTCTGAAATCTGTCTCCTCCACTTTACAATCCAATCAAATCCCACTCTACTCTTTTCTGTTTCAATACGCACATTTACTGAATTAAAATTGGCTGCGAATGTCGTTTCATGTCGACTTTAAAATGTACGTCTAAATTCATACAAGGAGACATACAAAACACACACTCATGTTCACACGTCCCCCATTTTGTTGGGTTGATCCTGTTTTTGTCATGAAAAACATCCAAAATAACCACCCACAGTTCAATACTCATTTTGTGAAAAAAGAACATCTTTTATTCCATAAATTTATCAGTATGGCACATGAACAGAGATTGAATGGTCTGAAAAAGATTTGGCACAGAACCATTACAGCAGAACGAATCTGCCCTCCTCCACACCCACACATACACACACACACGCACACACACATGCATACACATTCAAACAAACACACAGACACACGCGCAGTACACATTTCAGATGTTAATAATACACACATTCCAGAGCAATTTATCCAACAGGTTCAAACAGAGTCAGGAGAAACAATCACATTAACAACTACTTTCAATATTTCAGAGGGACTCAAACAACCCAAAGTGGCAGATGGGGGACTGTTTAATTGAACAGAGGGAAGGAAATATCTGAGGCATCAGTTTGCTTCTCTGTTGTGTTTCTGTTTTTTTCTTCCTGTCAAGAGAGGATTGGAGTTGCAGCGTGCGTGTTTGTGTATTTCAGTTGTGAATTTCTGGTCCTTCAGGAAGAAAAGGATAAACGAGAAGGCTGATGGGGAAAAGAGTGAGACGGAAAGAAACAAAAAGAGATGAATCTATGAAAATAAGGTACTGCAGCAAAGGAATTAAGGGATCATTGTTTAATAAAATTATGTCATCATTTACTCACCCTCATGTCGTTCCAAACCCATAAATGAATTTCCAAAAGATTATTTTTTTTAAAGAATATTTTCAATTTAATTCAAGTGAATCAGGACTCGAGCAAGCTCCAAAATGTGAAAAAGCAGCATAAATGTATCAGTGGTCCATATGACTCAAGTGGTAGTAGGTTTCCTCTTCTAAAGCTTTATGTGAGAAATGGACTGGAATTTAAAACATCGTTCAACTTTAAACACTGCATATAAGAAAAGTAACAATGTCTGATTCATAAACAAATGATTCATATGAATTAGAGCTTTTCACGGAATCATGCGCTCACAAATCCACTCTGAATGATTTGCTTCTTTTTTGTTGTTGTAAATTATTCAGACTGATTCAGTTCATCAGTTCAACTCACTGACTCAATGTTTTGGTTGTAACAGTCCACTGGAGGAACATTATCAGTGAATGGAAACTTAAATTTCAGACTGTTTGGAATGCAGAGCATGAGTCATATGGACATTTATAGTGTTTTTGTATCTTTTTTTAAGCTTTACAGCCCATTTTACAGACTCAGTTTAATTATATTGAAAAGTCTTTCTAGAATATTCTTCAAAGATTCACTCTTTGGGTTCCACAAAAGAAAGCCGTTCTTTCTGGTTTGGAACAACATGATGGTAAGTAAATAATGTAGTGTTGTATGGTTGTTACTCAAGAAAATCAACAAGGTGAGTAAATGATTTAGGTTTCTGGGTAAATCTTCCCTTTAAAGGGCTGAATGAAGAGCAGCATAAAGTACAGAAAGAAAGAATGAGCTGGTGACTCAGAACGAAAAGGTCTGATGTGTTATCCGCATGTCGGAAGATATAGATGTAGGGAAGGAGGAAGAGGGTGAGAAAAGGAAAGAGAGGGGTGATGTCAGCTGTGCGCCTCTCATTCCTGCAGGTTACTAACAGTGAGGTCATCACAGCCCACAGCAACGCTTGACATACAAGGATAGCAATGTCCCTGCATGCACACACGCTTGCACTTGAGACACACATGACTCAATTTGGCAGACGGATGGACGTCCACTGTCTTGCGTGGTACAAACACATGCTGGCTGTCAATGAGCAAGCACACAGAATGTTCACACAGACACCTACAACACAATGTATGCACCTTCACACACGTCACACAAACGCACATGTGTATATGCCCACACACTCATTGTTTGGTAGATGCACGGCCACCTTTCTTACTTGGTTTACAAAGCCAGTGGCGCAGACATGCCTACATGCACACACGCACTCAAATAAGACTTGATGAAAAGTGACAAGACATGTCCGAACGTCCTATGACAGCCAGCCTCATCTCATCTCATTCTATTTTCTCTCCTGATCTTTTTCTTTGTCATAGATTTATCAGCAGAATCAGCACACGTTTTAGAGTTTATTTGCAGGTGAAACATGATTCCAGCCTTCATTCTAGTCCTCAATCAGATGTTGTGGTCTATACTATAGAGGAATGATTTTTTGACTACTGTGCAAGAGGTCAAAATTTCAAAACCTTTAATAAACCAATTTAAAATAGTAAATTAGCAATGGGGGCATTTGTTTGAGATTTATTTAGAGATGTCACTGTAATGGAGAGTGACCCACAGATGAAGCAAAGCGGTCAAGGCTGTGCTGGTTTGGATGGTCTAGTTCATCCCCTGCTGGTGGATTCCCGCAACTATGAGGGTCCATGAAAATTGTGAAAATATACATTGTGTAGGCCCGTTCACACCAAGAATGATAACTATATCTGCGTCCACACCAGCGGACGATATCTGTTTATTCTAAGCGCACGCTCGTCTGCCCCTTTTTCTCGAGGTCATTATAGCAGAACTGATTCTCATTGGTTGTCGATGTTTCTTATTCATTCTGAAAGTGATTACAATGATATCGTTTCTCTGTGCCAATTATGGAAGCAAAGAACAATTTTTAAAACTATATCTTTATAGTTATTTTCCTTGGTGTGAACAGGCCTTAAGGCTTGTCAAAGTTAGCATGTGCTTTTAAGATATGATTGTTTAATGCAATGGCTTTTTCACACCCACCAGTTTTACCATTTTATACGCTTTCTTAGTCTTTTAGTTATTTACCTATAGCAGGTAATGAATCATGTCTTCACAGGTAATAGCTTACTTTTGTGTTGAGATTAAGATGGATGAGTTCCAGTTATTTCATTTATTAAACAAACATTTCAATTTTGTTGTCTATGTAGTATTCACATTTTTCTCACGCAGGGTAAAAATTCATAGCTGCCTTTATATTTTAGGAAAGGGATCATCATATTTGGGAGTCGGTGTCATCCAAATACTTTATAACCTCTGGGCTACAACATGAACGTTGTCTAAAGTGGTTGTGGTTTTGGGAAAACCCCACTGGGGAAGGATAGAAAGGAAATAGTTGTACAAAAATGACTGCGCTACGAACATAAATCAAGAGCTTGAAAGCTGACAGAAGGGGGTGAAGTTTAAAGTAAAATCAATAATTCTAGTTAAACTTAATTTCATATTGATAAATGTTTACTGTTATGCCGCTCTGTGCCTTTTAAAGTTATTGCACCAAAATCAGTGTGTGAGATTTAATGTGCTGAGATAATGACACACTTTTGTTTCGCCTCTTCTGCAAATCTTGTTCTGTGTTCTGGTGCGCTACATTGTAACTGGGTCACATTTAGATCATTCGGTTCGCTCAGTCTCCAACGGTACTGGCGCTCTGACCCCAAGAACCCAGATCAGGTTCTCCTGCAGCTATAGCATGGGTTCGCTTTATGCCATCACAGCATGAGCAGGTTCTTCATAAGGTGATCAGGTCACAGCTCATTGCTCTCTCGCCGGCCCCTCCACAGGCTGGCTGGAGACTGTCCACTTCAAAGCTTTTCCACTGGACTGCCTCTCAAACATACAGCATCCCTTTCCAACTTCATTCAAAAACAAACATCACACAGGGAATTGAGCCAATAAGATGCCCAAAACCCATAACAGTAGCCGCGTTTGAGGCTTAAGAGCAAAAGGCACGGTTTGAGAGTTCATCCTCAGAGAGGAGCCAAGATGCTGCTTCAGCCGTTTTAACAGAGCCGACTCATTCAGGATGCTGTCAGACATTTACACAACCCTACACTGCAGAAAATCATTCACATAAGTATTTTTGTCTTGATTTCCAGTAAAAATATCCAAACATACTTTAGCAGCAAAAGTGAGTAAGCTATTAAGACTTTAAAGAGAATATATCTTACATTAAGTTTATTTTTCCTACTACATTGGCAATTTCTTTGTCTGTTTGTTTGTCTAAACTTCATTTATGTGTAAAAACAGAAAAGAAATTGCCAATGGGGAAAGAAAAATAAACTTTATACTTGTATATTCTTTGAACACTTAGTATCTAAACCAAACTGTGTTCCATGCACTGAAGATATGATATGCAATGAAATATGTTTACCTTAAAAAGATAGTTCACCCAAAAATGAAATTTTTGTTGTCATTTACTCACCCTCATGTTGTTACAAACCTGTATGAGTTTCTTTCTTGTCTTGAACATAAAAGAAGATATTTTGAAGAATGCTGGTAATCAAATAGTCAATGGTCCCCATTCCCTTGCATGGTATTTATTTCCCTACAAATGCTTGGTTCTTCAAAATCCTTCAAAATATCTTTTGTTTTTGTTCAACATAAGAAAGAAACTTATGCAGGTTTGGAACAACATGAAGGTGGATAAATTACATTCACAGTTGCCAAATTTGAATGTACTATTTGATTCTGTTTTCTAAAGACTGGTTAAAAATCATTCTTTTTTTAATCTACTGACAACATCAGTTTGCCATAAAATATTTTAACAATTTACTGTAGTAAAATGACAACATAAAGTGTTGTTTTTAAAATAACCACACTTTTTTCCTCACAGTAAGTACATGAAAATATATAGCTACCTTATATTTTAGTTAGGCAGTCCCTCACAACAGGATCATCATATTTGAGGGTCTTTGCCATCAAAACGCCACATCTTAAGCAACTTTGCTTCTAAAGAGACAAGAAGACAAAAATACTAATAAAGAAAGCGAAAAAATAGTCTTTCTAAACCAGAGGAGCATAACACCGTATAGTGTCTTTAAACCAAAAAGCATTGTGGGAGGACACACAGGATTGAATATTTGTCCCAGGAAATAATCAATGCGAACTGAAATTTAGCAATATAATTCATTTTCATTAGCAGTATCCAATAATAGCCATTTGTTTTCAAGGAGTCAAAACCCTAATATGCGGCCTTTCTGATGTTTCCAGGAAACACAAAACAGGACGCTAATCAGCCACATAACCACCATCACAAAAGCCAGTGACATCCCTCAAGGTTAGAAATGGTCTAGAGGAGCTGAAGCAGGCAAGTGAAGGAACAAAGTGCAGTCTCTTAGGACTTGCCATGGGGCTCAGGCACATAGTTTGAATGGATATTACTGCAGACATGCAGAAGCACCAGTTTACATACACGCATACATGTCTGGCTCATGTGCATTTACCGGCCAGTCAAGTGCCATCCAATCCCAATTGGCTTTTGAGAAGCTTGTACCATGGAGGATTACATTAGATGACAACGCAGAACCTATTCGAAATCACAAAGAAGACACTAATGCGGTTTCCAAGTCTGAGGTGTCTCATGTAATTATCAATGCCTCTGTCCATAGGCACATGTGTGCGTTCGAGGGAGGAGGCGGGTAAGAGCGGTCTTTATTGACTGGGTGAGGTGAGGGTCTAGGATACAATCTTACATTAGTGTGTGTGTGTGTTCAGGGGCAATCGGTGTTTGACAAGCTGCTGCGGGCTCTTGTACAGATCAGTGCAATGACGCAAAGAGATGTTGTGAACAACTGATCTCATTCTCTTCATAAAACCCCTCAAACACACACGCACATAAATGTCCTGATGGGGTATCAGGAAGCCCACACAACAACTACAATGGCAAATGAGGCACATGTTCAAACAAAGCATACACACGCTCCTTAACAGGATAAATCATTATGTGTGACTTTTGCTGCACACACTCAAACTGCTTTAATGCTCAATTCCAAAACTGTCACACACACTCAATCTCAGGGGCTAAATAAGTCTTCAGGATTGAACAACACACTGGTCCTCTCACTCTCTTTCACCCTCGGCATCAGAACAGAGGACAACAGTTTTATGTGCATTGAGCAGCAAATAACAGTAATATGTTGCCAATTACAATAATAAAACAGAATCCAATCAGAGTTGAAACAATTAAAACAATTTAGGCCATGCAAGAGAATTAAATGAAAAATGCACGAGATATTTGTTGTTTTCAACATATACTTGTTTTTAGAGAATATATTTTTGTAGGCCATACATTTTTAAAAATGTTTTTGATAGAAGTCTTGATCAATTTATTACTATTTAAAATAACTGGTTTCTATTGTAATTTTTTTAAATAATGAATTTTCAACAGTCTTACTCCAGTCTTCAGTGTCACATAATCCTTCAGAAATCAGTCTAATATGCTGATTTGTTGTACAAGGAACATTTCTTATTATTATCATTATTATATTGAAAACATTGCTGCTGCTATTTTTGTGGAAACTGTGATGCATAGTCCAAATAGAATAGTCCATTTATTTGAAATAGAAATCTTATGTAACAATGTTGATGATTTACTGTAATATTAATGCATCTGTGAAAAAGTTTCATTTTCTTTCTTTCAGAAAAAAAGGTTAGAGACCATAAACCTCTGAATTCAGTGCATATATTCTTTTTATTTATTGCATACATTCGTCATATATTCTTTATAAAATACTTTGCCAGTTGAGTAAGAAAAATAAACTTTAGATATATGTTCTCTAAAAACAAGTAAATTATAAATTAAACTATAAATGATATCTAGATATTACATTTACTTGACAATTTTCTCCTTTTTTGCATTACATTGCACGATGCTGTTTCTCACAATTGGGATCATCGGTGTCAGAGCGCCGTGATGGTCTGTGCAACTCTGGTAAAAACTGAGTTTGTTAGGGACACAAGCTACATCCACACCCTGCCATGAAAGATTTGTCTGTTCTGTCTAGCCCTGACAATTACAATGAAGCAGTTTTATATGTGAAGAATGACACCATCCCTCGCAGCTGCTTTAGAAACGGACCATCACCAGCAGTAGGGCTGAAGTATGATTTGGATGTAATTGATATTCTAAGCGACACACTCTCAAGTGAGTTAATGTGTTCGACTTGGTTTTGTGACTCAGACTGTGAGGAACCAATGCTATAGACCTTCTGCTGATAAATCCAGGACCAAAGTGCAAACGACCAAATACAAATCTTTGAAGTAAATGCTGGAATAAGATATTTACCCCCGACACCCAAAAGCAAGAGCTGCCCTAGATTTGTCTGTCAAATCCTGAGCATGTCTGCAACTTTAAACACACATTAAAAAAATGGGGACCATTGTCGCACGTCAGAATAATGTATCACAGACGCTATTAGGGAAGTACCTCCCACCGTTTCAGCTGGTTGGAAATTGGCATGAATGCCCCCTGACTTCTCGATTGGGGTATTAAGGGAAAAAAAAAAACGGAAAATCCCAAGTGATGTTTTTTTCTCCATTCTAGCTAAGAGCATCATTCAGAAGATCATACACAAGCCTGAAGCATAGGAAAATACGCTAAAGTGATTTAAACCGGGGATTTAAAATGGATGTCTGACTCTCACGACAGTCTCTAAAGGCAGCACAAAAACAGATGTCGCAAACACACACACACACACACACACACACAAGCTCGCCACGTGCACGCTCAATGACAACAGTCTCTTATTGTAAAACACACAGCCCAAATTCACTCTCTCCCACACACACACACACACACACACACGAGAGGGCAACAGAAACGCTAACAATAAAAAAACATTGGTCGAAATACATGGATTTCTTCAAATAAGCTTACAAAAGCTGAAATGGCCATTTCCATAGTTTTCATAAACTCACACACAGACACATGGGTAAGCCAAAACCCGCGACACCACATTCTCTGGTGCTCTTTGCATAAGTCCTAACCAGCTGGTGGGCAGGGTATTTCTCTGCAAAGCGCGCTTATGAGAGAGCTGAGATGTGTATGAGTGTGTGTTTTGGGCCCTGTGACTCAGATACCGCAGTGCTACGAGGGAGAGAGAGGGCTCCTGTCTTCCTACCTTTGTCACAGCTTTTGCATGCTTCTTAAGACTTCAGGAAGCGAGAGATATCTGAGGTTGCAGGCTAGGTGAAGATCATGAGATATGTGGTATGTTATAACAGTCTCTGCCCTGTCCCACTACCAATCTGCTTGGCAATACTTTCTTGTGAGTTGCTTTGGAAAGAAAGCATATGCCTTGAGCACAAATGTAATACGATTACTGTCTGGTACACACATATGCACACACACACACAAACAGATGTGTATGTTAATCACTCGAGAAGCAAACGAACATATGCAAATCTCCAGCATAATTTTGAGTGTAGGGGATTATGTGCCTATGGAAGATCAATGGCGTGTTAGATACAGACATCTCGATGACTGCTACTCAAGGTTCATGAATGTCAACAGAAAAGGAGGTTTATTGATATTCAGTGTGCTGTGAATATGTTAATTGACCCTTCGCAGGGAGTTTGATTGACAGGTGATTTGACCAATCATTACGCCAAATCCACCATTTTGTCCAACAAACAAACAAGACAGGAGAGTAGATTAACTTCCGTGGACTTAAATTTGAAAAATGCTGTTCATTGACATTTTTCCGTGGTTTAAATCAAATACCTTCTGATGTTCGTTCATGTTTATTTCATGCTATAACTAGTGAAGAGAAAGTGATGATGGGTTTGCATGCTGCTTGAACTGAGGTGCTACAGCGATCTGCCACGACAAATTAAAGAGCCACAAATCAGAGAATTCCGTGTGAATTCCATTTAAAAAAATGACAAAATTTGAAAGCTGAGACATTCATGCCTAAAGTAGCCTGCTCTTTCTTGTCTGTCGGCATGTTGTCAGTTTCCTCTTTGCTCTGCGATGTATTTTTCACTGCGTGAGAACATGATGTGTGGCGTGAGAGGGCTATGGCTTGTCAACCATAGCAACAGTAACTAAGGAGGGTGGGTTTTTGCGAAGGGTCCGATTTAAGAACACGGATGAAAACGGTTACATCTTTGTAAATGGCGTCCTATACTGGCTCCGTCCTCACATTTGCATCTGAGACCTGAATGCTGTGATGGGGACTGTCGCAGCAGCAACAGTTGCCAGGGAAACCTCACCATAAGAACCTGTTGGGACTCTGTGCCAGAGTATGGGTGCGGATGACAATTGACACGGCGGTGCGCTCGCGTGTGGATATTTGTGCGTGTTGTAGGCTAACAAGGTTTGACAAACACAGGCATGGGGACCCACAAAGATGGCACCCTGGCTCTGACAGTGTTTGGCACATTAGTGCGAAGTCATGTTGCCGTGGCAACATGGTGTTGACACGGCACAGTCGCACTTCTCGGCACTGATAATGGGTGACATTCTGAGAACGAGCATGTATCAGAAACCCGGTCTCTCTCTTTCCTCTCTGTCTCTCTCTCTCTCATATCTCTTCCTCTGCAGAGAAGAACGCTACCACCAGCCAAATCACATTCTGTCTGCATCTCAGGAGAACTGTCTCCAAGCCTTAAGCTCTAAGGGTTACATACAGTGATACCTCAAATACATGAGAAAAAGATAAGACAAAAACATAGAACAAATCAATGTCACCAAGTTTCACAATTTCAGTTGCCAGTTTGTGTGCCATTTTATTTATATATATATATATATATATATATATATATATATATATATATATATATATATATATATATATATATATATATATATATATATGTATATATATATATGTATATATACATATATGTATATATACATATATGTATATATATATATGTATGTATGTATATATATATATACGTATATATACATATACATATATATACATATACATATATATATATATACATATACATATATATATATATACATACATATATACATATATATACATATATATATATATATATATATATATAATGTATGTATATATATATATATATATATATATATATATATATATATATATATATATATTCTATTTTTTTAATTTCGAAGTGACCTGCTAACGGAACATTTTTCATAATTATAACGAGTGTAATATTAGCTAATTATAATAACAATAACAATATTACAATTAAGATAACACTTGATTTTGAAAAAAACTAAAACAAAAATAAACTAGATAAAAACAAATAATGAAAGACACTTATTATCATAATAGTTTTGTTTTAAAAGAGCTCTATAAGTTTCTATAGTTGTCATTTATTTGTCCATTTTCATAAAAAAAAAAAGCTTTCCAAACTCCAATCTCGCTCACTGGGTGGGTTTTCTCTTACCTTTCAAAAGCTGTCCTCTGTTCGCTTTCTGCTCAAACAGTAGTTCCGTCCACATGTCTGGACACAGTGTTCGCAATAATCCATTTTACCCCTGCAGTAATCACCAGAGTTTGTGTTTTGTCCTGAATCTTGTTGATTCACGTTGGCAAAAAAGCAGGGTCCTGGTAAAGTTTTTGTCTTGTACAAAACAGAGGGGGACAGGCCAATCAGGGAGCCATTATAAGGCCCATCCATTTCCTTGTTTGGAGGAGTTGTTGTTGTGGCTTTGTAATGCTTCAAGCAAATCGTTGTCATTGTCAGTACGTCCACTGCTATTCCAGCTTTACTGAGGGGATTATCAGCTGTAGCGATGATCACTTTTTACACAATGAAAAACAAACATCACCTCTAGGTAAAAACAAAGAGACTGACTAAATCCGCTATGCTTTTGAAACTTGATGTTTTCCAATAATGATGATAGTAGTAATAATGTAATGCCAATTGGAGCCTCTTTTTACTCAGCTTTCAAATTGGATTTTCCTAAAACATCTCACTAAAAATATAATTTCTCAGTATAGCAGCATGTAGATCAACGTTTACAGTGTTTTTCTTTCTTTCCATTGCATTGCATACTATCATCATTATTGTATTTTGTAATTCTGTTGGTAATGTTGATAACTGATATCGACCCAGTTTGGATCTCAAATGCCTGCAGAATCAAACAGTAGTGTGTTTATAATGTTAATTAAAATTACTTCTCCTCAATGACCCTGTTAGTTATAGAACAGGAAAGGGAAACCTTTTGAGACTTAAAAAACAAAGCCAAAGTATCTGAAATCAAACACAATTTCCAGAATATCCATCCATGTCCCTCCATCTCCTCAGGATATCCTTAAGTCCTGTGAGGGTGCACCAGTTTCAGACACATTTTTGTTTTTATGCAGAGAAAGGAATTATCAGTGACAAAGCGCTACACCAGCAGCTGCTAATTCTTCAAAAGATGTGGCTTTCAGTCAGAAAAATGCAAAGATTCTTCATAATTTATTTCTCTGAATGAAAATATATTTATATATCATGTATACTTTCATAGTTTATATATTCTCTTAATTTTTTTATATCTTTAATTGTCTTTTTGCGCTTTAAGTCCTTGTTCGTTTTCCTCTCTTCCCCTCAACTGTGAGAGCCTTTGAGAAAGGGGAGAATCTGAGTCCATCATCATCATGAAACATAAGCCCTCTGCACAGTGCTGGTCTACTAATCCATCTTTCCTTCGTAGTACTGCGAACTTCTACAAAATTTTAATGATCCATTTTGTTATCTGAGATTTACGGTTCTCTAAACCATTTTCACATGTGATTTTTCGTTCTCAGCCACTGTCCATAAATACTTAAGGTTGTTCATGTATTTCTATATACACTTCCTACCTAATAGTGTGTATGGTTTTGATTTTTGTAGCATCTCTGCTTTACTGATGGAGTTCTGTATCTGATGGTGTACAGTATACGCACAGATCTTTTCGTCTTCTGAAATGTGTCTGTACACATGCGTAGTGTGCAAAGAATTTGCTTTGGCACAGATTGGTGCAAGTTTGGCACATAATTATCAATCTTGCATTTACACAAAAATGTATCAATTTATAAGGTATTTGCAAGTGTGGTTTTGTTTGCTGATGTCTATTGATTCCTTTCATACATGATTTTAAACTGCAGTGTGGTTACCTGTCTTCCTTCTAGAAATTCCTCCACTCTTTGCCAGCATATTTACTTGGTAGCGATTTCACAGCTGTATCTTGTATTCTTGTGTAGGTAATATTTCATACAATGCTGGGTCTGCCTTTCTCATTACTCCTGAGAACATACCCATAGGGGTTGAACAGCCAATACCCTTCATCTGTTTCTGTCTCCCTGATACTCTTTCTCCATCTTTTATCTGTACATTTACCTTTCTCCCTCTCTCCCTTCCTCTCTTTCTCAACTTCAGATCTGCGTTTCTTGGACATTCTCCTTGGAGCCGCTCTTGAAAAGCAACGGCTCAATCTGTGGGTTATGCCCTTTACCCATCAGGCCTTTCAGTGACCCATGGATGCCAAGGGTCGGCAGAGGCATTGGAGAAGGCATGGAGCATGATGTACTACCTGCAGAGACTGGCACCTGCGTGCAAGAGATGGGGGTAGTCTGGACCTGGGAGCAGGGCGAAGGGTTGTTGTTATTGTTTAGGCCTCCGCCCGAGCCTCCGCCAAGGGCCAGACCCATCATGTTATTGTTGAAGTGATGGGTCTTGTAGTAATGGTTGAGATGCTCTGCTCGTGCAAGGTTTGGGAGGTTGACGATTTCGGGGTGGTGCAGACGCAAGCTCTGTCCGCTGGAGCCTCCTTGCGGTACCGTGGATCCTCCTGAGATGCCGCTGCCACGGATGCCCGTTCCCGCTCCAATCTCATCTTCAACATTAATGATCTCGATGGCTCGTGCCGGCCCGTGGTGCTTGTGCAACTGATGCTGCTTCCTCAGCTTGTAAAACACCACCAGCATGACGGCAGCCATGAAGGTTATGGCCACGAAGCAACCAATGATGATCTTGGTGGTCTTCATCACATCATCTAGTCCAGAGGGATAGTTGGGCTCAGAAATGGGGACAGTGAAAGTGGGTTTGGTTGCTCGGGGAGAAGACGATGAGCCAAGGATTGAGAGAGAAGAGGCAGTAGTGGGGACAACTTCATGCCAGAGGTGCCCAGAAGGTGTAGGCCCGGTAATATGGATGAAGGTCTCGTTGAAGGCACGCAATGCAGATTCTTCATCTCCTGTAGACTCCACAGTTTCTACAGTGACAGTGGTGAAGTAGGTGTAGTTGACACTGACGTCTGCTGCGGTCACATTCAGGACAGCAGTTGCCGTTGTGTTCCCAGCTGAGTTGGTCACCATGCAGGTGTACTGGCCGGTGTCACGCAGAGTTACGTTGGTGAAATTCAGTGTGCCATCATGCAGAACGGAAATCCTGACCCTGTAGGAGCCATGGGTCATTAGGGTGCCATTCGGAGTGATCCAGTTTACGGAGGTCATGGAGGTACCAGTGCGACACTTGAGCTCAGCAGCCATGCCCTCGGTCACATTGAGGTCAGTGGGCGGCTCCACAATGACGGGGGCATAGCAGGTGAAATGGCTCTGGTCTAGCTCTCCTATGTACTTTCCTTTGATGTAGGGTGGTGCGTGGCACCGCGCACAGCAAGTGGTGTTGCTCGGCACCGTTTCTTTCAGCCACCAGCTTAGCCAGAGCACATCACAGTTGCACACCCATGGGTTGTGATTGAGGTGCACTCGCTCCAGCTTCTGCAGAGGTGTGAAAAGGTCATGGGGCAAAGAGTGCAGGGAATTGTGGGATAGGTTAAGCTCCTCTAGGTTCTTGAGATCATCGAAAGCATTGCGCTCGATGACCGACATCTGAGAGTGCATGAGCCATAGTTTGCGCAACGATTCCAGGCCTTGGAAGGATCCGGGTCTGATGATTTCCAGACGGTTCCCAGACAACTCTAGCTCCTCCAGTCGCACCAGGGGTGTCAAGTTAGGGATGTCCTTCAGGCCACACATACCCAAGTTCAGGTAGCGCAGGTTAATGAGTCCAACAAAGGCTGCATCAGATATATAATCCAGCTTCTTGAGTTCGCCTAGGTCAAGACGCCGCAGCGAGGGGACGCGGTGAAAGGCGTAGCCTGGTAAAGTCTCAATGGGGTTATTTCGTAACCACAGTTCACGCAGCTTGCTGAGGTACTCAAAAGCTTGCGATGGCACCAGCGTGAGGCGGTTGTCGAACAGTTCCAGAGTGTTGAGGTTTGGGAGGCCATTGAAAGCGCCCACCTCTATCTGACGAATCTGGTTCTTGGAGAGCTGGAGGATCTCCAGGTGCCGCAAATGTTTGAATGTGTCTGATTTTATCACCTAAGTGAGAAAATTACAGGTACAAGTTTAGGATTAAAGTTGTGTGTGATCTGTTTGTTCCTGTGAAGGATGAACATTTTAGAAAATATAAAGTCATAGACAAAGAAAGTACATTCATTTTCTGTTGTGCTTTACAGAAAAGTTGTTCTGCAAATTGTTATCAGTCACTCTTAATGTTTGAAGAAAAACACATTAAAGGAATAGTTCACCCAAAAATAAAACTGTGTCATTGTTTACTCAACCTCATGTTGTTCCAAAACCGTATGCTGTTATTTTTAATCAGTGAAACACAAAAGGGGAATTTTTGAAGAATTGTCAAGCAGGGTTTTTTTTTCAGGTCATAGTGACCATTTTTTTCCATCTCCAAAAAGGACAAAAAACAACAGAAAATCACTGTAAATTTAATCCATATGACAGCTCTGTGCAAGGAAAAGAATAAAGGTTGCTGTTGACAGCAAATCTTACCCTCCGCTGTAGCACTCAAATGTAATTCGACACATTTTAACTGGCATTTGAACCATGTTCAGTTCTGACACACAAACGAATGCTGTTTAGTGTCTATGTTAAACCTGGTACAGAGCAATGGACCATTTTAGAGAGGAAAATATAAGTGAATAATGAATTAAATCATTACGTCTGTTCTCTCACACCATTATCATACGGCTTCAAAACAACAGATGGAATACTTTTATTGTGTTTCTATTTCTTTGTTTGTTTACTTTTGTATCTTAACAGAAATTGTTATTATGAACTGAATGCAAAAGCACTGCATAAGGATTCCTCAAAACGCTCTCATTTTCCATAGAACAGCATGCAGGTTTTAAGCGACATGAAGGTGAGCAAATAATGACAGAATGTTCATGTTTGGGTGAACTGTCCCTTCAAAATGCTATGGGTTCTAAAACAATTTGTCTCTGTGCATCGGATGTAGCCAGAACTGCTTTTCTTGGGCAGCGAGAAGCTTCCTCCTGGCCTACTGCCACAATCCCCTCTGTATATAGAGCAGGGGAGGGGAGGAGGGTGTTAAACACACTGGGTTGGGGGTGTTGAAGAGGAGGGTGGAATCTGTCAGAGCTGCACTCTGGTGGTAAAATGCTATGGGAGAGAAAGAAGCCAAAGAATCTAGGATGCCTTCAGGTATTAAAACATTTTTAGATTTTTAATCATTTCAAGTGGGGCTCGAGGACACAACAAACCAAATCTGAATTTTTATGCTTAAATGGAGGCTTGATAAAAAGCATTATTATTATTATTCATTTTTAATAGGCTTGTTTTTGGTTAACACTTTCACTGTCGGGGTAAACAGTATATTTACTATTATCTGTTTCATCTCGAGAATAAATCTAAACCTTCACCCTCAAAGTAGGTCATATTAACACCTCACTTCACACTAAAAAAAAACTAAATATTTGAGCAAGGCTGAGCCATTTGTGCTAAAGCAACTCAGTGTTCAAGCAACATTAGTGAAACTGACACTCAATAAATCTAAGAAACAAACAAATATAAACATCCTCTCCCAAAGCCATATGGGAAAAGAACATTGTAGTCAGAATTTACCTGTATTGAGTTCTCTTGTAAGTTGAGGTATCGTGTGTTGTTTGATATACTGTCAGGCACCTCTTCTAAGTTTCGTTTTGTACAGATCACTCGACTAGCTTGATTAGAACAACTGCACAGCGCGGGACAGGTGGAGGCAGCTCCAACTGCCTCTTGGCCTGGGAGGATGAGCCACAACAGCAGCTGAACCAATAAGAGGAGGAGGGGGGAGGGACTAGAAAGGCTGGTCACCGTGGTGATGCGCATGGCAACTGGGTCATGACCCTTCCTGTGTTCCAAAGAGGATGGTAGGCTGATTCCAATGTCTCCAGTACTGTCTCTTAAACTGTTGTAGATTCCTCCCGCAATGGATGTCACTTCTGCATTTTTCAGTGAAAATATTCAGTCTCCTTGGTTGGTGGCGTGTTTTGTCTTTGTTTACTTTTTCATACAGATACAATTACATAAGTTGTGTCGTCTTTGCCTTAACAGGTCCTCTTATTTGACTGGCCTCTTTGTGATTAATGCATGTTTTACTGCAAAAGAGAAGCAAAGAAGAAAGCCATGTTTTGTAACTCTCATAAAGTCAAATATTTTAGGTTCACATAATAGCTCAAATGTCACACAACAAGAACTTGCAATCAAATGAATGTTGAAGAAAATTAATGCATCAAGTTGAAAGGGACATTTTTTTTTCGCGATGCAAAGACTAATTATGTTACATATGCAGTTTCCCGTCTGAAAAACTCAACTACTGTACACTGGTAATGCACTCAGATTCTTGTCTCTTTGTGCATGTTAACGATCCCCTTGATAGGTATTCATGTAGAGCATATGAACAGCAGACACTTAAAACAACATCCTAGACTTCAAACGAACTGCTGTATGCAAGGTCCAAAATCACCTTACTGCCACACACTGGCCAGTGGCAGGTGAAAAATTACAAGCTAAATATTTCATACCAGCCATGAAAGTGTATTTTTCTACATTTTTAATAAAAATGTTTTTGTTTTTGTTGACAATAAGACAGTTTTTTTATGGGTATCACTTGCAGCATCATATGGAAAGTGAGCAGTGTTGGGGAAAGTTTATTTTAAAAGAAATACATTACAATATTGCTTTACTCCCTAAAATCTAATTACATTAGTTACTTTTTATAGAAAGTAATGTTACATTACATTTGTGTTATGTTTGGATTACTTTTTAAATCTGGGCTGGGCTTGCTTGTTTGATTTTAATATAATGTTTTTGGCAAATGTAAAAAAAAAAGCCCTTTCATATCAAAAGTGAAAAGAATACGCCACAGGCTGAAGTAAATGTAAATTCACGTTTGTACAGTATCAAGCATTACAATGTTACAAACACAAACGTTATGTTTATGTTATATCGCCAATAGCCTCGTGGGCAAAACATATAGTGCCAATGTGCTTTGTGCGTCCCGAGTTGTGCTTTCCCAATCCCATCCCGTCTCTTCACGTCCTGTGTACAATACTGTCCTATCCTAATAAAAGGCAAAAATGCCAAAAATAAATCTTTTAAAAAAAGGATATTATTGGATAATATAACTCATGTTACTTTTTGCATTACCCCCAACACTGGACATGAGACCGTCTTCTCCCATTAAAACAGCATCTGTCATAAAAACAGTGACACATTGTAATTTTGTTGCTCATTTACATTTGGGAAGCATAATGTAAAGAAGATTTTACTCCCTTTACATTATGGGAGTAAAATTAAAATTAGCTCCCTTGTGCATTTCTACAATAATACTGCACGTGTGAACTATGGTACTAATCTTTATGTCCATATTCGCCCATAGACTTGAGGCTCATGGGGTCTTAGAGCAGCATTAACTGGTGCAATGTGCTTCGGCTGATGGATGGCTAATTCAACCCGAACCCCATGCAAGGGGGTTTAGCTCTCTCAGGTTATTTAGACTCCAGTAACCTTATATAAGAGTATCCAATGAGACACAGGCCATTACTAATGATGATGGCCCTAATTATCGTACTCTGACATGCTTGTTCATTTAACACAGGATTTTACACTCGGCGCAGTGAAAAATAAGAGCGGAAGAGAGACAGGAGATGGAGAGAGAGCAGGGCAGAAGACAGAAGGATGGAGAGATTATTAAACTGATAGATGACTGTACAGCTGTAGGGATAGAAGAGAATCATCAACACTAATAGATGAATACTGAGACAGAGAGAGAGAGAGAGACATCCAAGTGAAATGTAAACGAGAGACAGACAGTAAGGAACAGATATAGAGAGAGGGAAATGTTAAGAGGATGAGATAGAGGGTGAGGAAAGAGAGGAGAGGGAGAAACATTAATATTAATAATTTCTCCCAGAGAGAGATGCATGAGGAAGGCTTAATAGAAAGGGATGAATATGAAACAGACAGAGATAGAAGGAGAACGACAACATAGGTGCATCAAAAACAACAAGTGCACAAGAAAGATGAGGGAGATGCAGGTAAGACAACACAAGGGAATGAATATAAAACAGGTAGTCATAGAGAGAAAAGAGATAACTGAACTGATGTGTGTGTTTGCCGATAAAATTAGTCTGAACAGTCAATGACGATACAAAAACACACATACAAGCAGGTCTGTAAACACACTGGGTCTCGTTTACTAATAATCATGTACAAGTGTATTTATTTATGTGCACTGGAAAGGTTATTTGACAATTTCTGCCAGACAATGTGTGTGTGCACATAAATTTGTGTTATTACATGTTATTTTTTGTTCATTTTAAAGGTCACATTAAACTTTAAAAATTAGAGATTACTCCAGACTCAATATATACAAATATCTGCCACAGATTACATCACTCTATGGCTTTTCTTTTAAATAATAAAAGTAGAATAATTCAAATTGTTGAAATCTAGGCCTATCATCTACTCCATATTGTATTGCTGAGTCAAGCAGTCTGTTAGTCAAATGTCTTTCACCATATGATTAAGCATTTTAGTCAAGAGTTCACCAAACTTAAAAGACAAAACTTCTTTCCATCTTCTAACATTTGCACGCATATGGATGGAAGTGAAAGGAACATTAAGTCTGCACCTGTCTTCACCTGTTAAGCCATTTTTCACTCTTTGCAAATGCATTCTTAAGATGCAAGATCTTTTGCCCTGAGGGGGTTTTCAAGAAATGCCAAGTTTGTCATTCTTAATGACATAAAAACAATAAAAACCTTTTGTAGAGGCTTAGACTACACATGACCACTGCACTTTTAAAACCAAATCCAGAATGAGCTATAATGCACATTGTATTGTTTCATGAAGTAGGGTAACTTGGTTATACTTTCTATAAAAACATTTTGCCTTCACACATTTCCCGTTTCTATGGCCACCCGGATTCTGTGGAATGTACAGGTACATCTCAAAAAATTTAATATCATGAAAAAGGCCAATATTTTTTGTCACTCATTTCAGAAAGTGAAACCCATATATTATATAGATTCATTACACATAGAGTGAAATATTTCAAGCCTTTATTTCTTGAAATTTTTATGATGGCTTACAGATAATGAAAACCCCAAATTCAGTGTCTCAGAAACTTTGAATATTACATAAGATCAATAAAAAAAGGAAATTTTAAACAGAAATGTCAGGCTTCTGAAAAGTATGTTCATTTCTATGCACTCAATACTTGGTTGGGCCTCCTTTTGCATGAATTACTGCATCAATGTGGCGTGGCATGGAGGCAATCAGTCTGTGGCGCCGCTCAGGTGTAATGGAAGCCCAGGTTGCTTTGATAGCGGCCTTCAGGTCATCTGCATTGTTGGGTCTGGTGTCTCTCATCTTCCTCTTGACAATACCTCATAGATTCTCTATGGAGTTCAGGTCAGACGAGTTTGCTGGCCAATCAAGCACAGTAACACCATGGTCATTGAACCAGCTTTTGGTACCTTTGGCAGAGTGGACAAGTGCCAAGTCCTGCTGGAAAATGAAATCAGCATCTCCATAAAGCTTGTCAGCAGGAGGAAGCTCACTGACTGTGGAAACTTCACACTGGACTTCAAGCAACATGGAGTCTGTGCCTCTCCACTCATCCTCCAGACTCTGGGACCTTGATTTCCAAATCAAATGCAAAATTTACTTTCATCTGAAAAGAGGACTTTGGACCACTGAGCAACAGTCCAGTTATTTTTCTCTTTAGCCCAGGTAAGACGCTTCTGACATTGTTTCTGGTTCAGAAGTGGCTTGGTAGCCCTTTTCCTGAAGACGTCTGAGCGTGGTGACTCTTGATGCACTGACTCCAGCTTTAGTCCACTCCTTGTGAAGCTCTCACAAGTGTTTGAATCAGCTTTTCTTGACAGTATTCTCAAGCTTGTGGTCATCCCTGTTGCTTGTACACCTTTTCCCATTCCTTCCAGTCAACTTTGCATTTAATATGCTTTGATACAGCACTCTGTGAAGAGCCACACCTTTCAGTAATGACCTTCTGTGACTTACCCTCTTTGTGGAGGGTGTCAGTGATTGTCTTCTGGATCATTGCCAAGTCAGCAGTCTTCCCCATTATTGTGGTTTCAAAGAACAAAAGATACCCGGAATTATATGAATCTAAAATATATGAAAGTTTCACTTTTTGAAATGTTACAAAAGAAAATTACTTTTTCACGATATTCAAATTTGTTTAGATGTACCTGTATGTATGTGTGGTTTTAATATTTATCCTACATTTAGACAAAATATAAGTGCAAACTGAATTAATGAATCAAGAGTTCTGCCTGAAATTGTTCGCCCACTCTCTTTAATAAGCACAAATACAAGGTGATGAACCCCCGGCTCAAAAACACACACACTCTAGTCAGGGGAACAAATGTGATGTCCCCTGCTGCTGCTTGACTGTGACCATAACCAGTGTTTTACTGTAAGCATTAGCATGCTGTTATGGGCAAAAGCCATTTGTAGAGCTGTCATGTAACAGGAAGCCATGCCCCAGGCCTTCTTCTATAAACACTGCAACTCAAGCATCACTAATACAGTCACAGCTACCTGCAGCAATACCTGCCTCTCTTCTTCCCTACTGCATCTGCTGGTAACCAGGTGGGTAACCACAGTCCCGACTATTAGGCTATTATAGCCCCAAATGTATTTTCAACATCCCAGACCTTATGTGCTGTCTTTTCAGCACATAAGGTAAATAGACACAGTAAAAAAAAGGGCCTGCAGTCTACCACTGCAGCTTATGGCAGTAGTTCTTAACCAGGCAGCCTGGGCCCACTACAGGGGCCACAGAATTACTTAGAAGAATTTAAATGAATAGACTTAAATTTGTTTAATATAATAATAATAATAATAATAAATCACATGGAAAAAAAAAAAACAAGATGAATATTTCTTTATTTCCCTCAGTAACTATTGATGAACATACAGTTTCAGAATACAGACCGTGGTTAATTAAATATTACATTAATCATGCTAATTTTATAAAAAAGTTTGACAACAAACAGTGTTATCATAATTATGTCACGGTGCACACACAAGGAGTTTGATTCCTCAGTGTTTGCTAAACATTCTGTAATTCAGGCTATTAGTCGGTAAATAATACAGCATGTGATGTGTCCTATGCCTCTTATTCCTTTTGGTTAATAAATGTTATGCAAGCTAGTTTGTCATTGTAACCTACTGTTTTATTGTTGTTGTGCTTTTTAATTAAGAATAACAATGAATCCATATTTGTTTTAGTCTTAAAAAATGAAAGGTGTGTAGATACAAGCAAAACAGACAACTATCTTTTCTTGTAAAAGGTGACACCAAGATCGCAAATTGGAAAGTGAAAGCGCACGAAAAAAGGAATTCCTGATCATAAAATTTAAATCACAAATATAGGCTACTGATGAAAAAGAACGGGTTGAATGTTGAACACTTTCGTTACCATATAACTATAATATAAATTATGATAAAATTTCATCAGCATGCATTCATTAATCAAATGTCGTAGCAAAAAAAACAAAAACAATTGCGACCAAATTATGTTCTTGTGCGACAAACTGAGAAAGTTAGTCGCAAAAGTGCGACCAGTGGGAAGAATGAGTCTAGAGCCCTGTATGGGTAAATAAATCTGAGGTCTGACTCTCCCGGCGCAGTGTCGCCTCTCTGCGTCTGTTCTGAGCAGCGAGCGGCAGAGAAGCAGCGCTTTCAGTTTGCCTTAAAGCAGCAGACTCATCAATAAAGCATTTCCAAGCACTTGTCGCTTACTGAGTGTTTGGACTTTTAAATATGAACACAATTTGTCTGTTAATATGCGCAGTTTATTACTCAGACGCAAAACAGTAATATAGCCAAAACCACTGCATATAGTCGCTTTTTAGTGTAAGTTAGATGTATATTGATTTTATCAGATGATGTTGCGATTATAAATCAGGATTTAAGGTGTATAGTGAGAGTGATTCAGGGTTAATGTATTATTAATGGGTCGTGTTTACTATTTATACTTGTTTTATGTATGACAACAGAAAATATGTAAATGTGAACAGCTTTATTGGGCGTTCAGCTGTATTACAGTATGTGACAGTTCATAGAGTAGAACAGATCTGAAGTGCCAAAAAACAATGCTTCGCTCGTTTGCAAGCCATGATGTCTCTCGAGGAAAAAAAAAATGATTGCGCTCGCCTCGCACAGTCGTAGCTCATTTTCTCATGGGCGGGCAAAGCAGAGAAAGGGGAGGTAACCTTTCCCCGTATGACGACATAAAGGGAAGATTCCAGATTGGGCCATCTGAGCTTTCATTTTATCAAAGGTGAAGCAGGATACCCAGGGCTCGGTTTACACCTATCGCCATTTCTAGCCACTAGGGGACCATAGGCAGGCTAGGGGAACTCATATTAATGTTAAAAAACCTCATGAAGTGACATTTTCATGCCATGGGACCTTTAAGTAAATGTGAACAGCTGAGAAAGAAAACGCATGTGTATAGGCTATGGATCCGTGCATTATATCTTGTGAGAGCAGTTCACGTCGCGTCTTTTGCATGCTCAGGTTCTTTATTTCAAATGTAGATGTGCCGCAAGCGCAGTCATTATAGAGGATTTTTCATATTATGCACATTATAGGTCAGCACAAACTTCTTTCATTGGCGCATAAGGAGGGGGATCCGACAAAATGAGGTTCCGGATCTGGCTGGAACTAGGGAACTGGAGTCAGTGGCGGGCCGGCGGGCTTGGGAGAGCCACAGACAGCGGCATTGATCTCCCGCGAACGGTGGGCTTAGGGGAACGGCAACTCGTGAACTTCACAGACGAACATCAGATGAACAAACAGGAACAAAACAAAAGAACTTTCAAAAACGGAAAACAAAACGGTGAAAAGGGGCGCAGCTTACTGTTGTGGTCTGGTCTTCTGTCAAGGTGCACACACGAGGAGGATACAGGAACACGCAAACGAGGAGGTAAACTCAAGATAACAGTCTTTAATAAATCCAAACAAGGCAGGGCAAGATGAGGCAAGGTAGACACAGACAGGAACACCGGGGAGTAACGAGTAGACCAGACGACACTAAACTGAACAGGCAGGAACTTAAATACACAAGCTAATTACACAAACACAGCTGGAACAGAATAAACTAATAATCACACTAAACAAGGACAGGAAACAAACCAAATATGGACACAAGAGGCGGGAACACGACAGAGGACTGACAAATTACAGCAGAAATACTGGAAATAATATAAAACAGGGGGCCTTCAATTCAGAAAGGTTGCACTGCCTTATAGACTGGTGGTGTAAACTAATAAATTAGTTTTTGATTAACAACTTACAAAAGTGTCATAAAAGTGGTCCATTTAACTTGCACACTTCAGAAATTTAAGAACAGATCTTTATTCTGAATCTGTTTCACAAAACCGGTCTAATTGATTCATTCACATTCCAGACTCATCTGGTTCTTGACTCCAGTCACTGTGGTTCTCAGTTTAACAGGTCACTGGAGGAGAAGATTCAGTAAATAGTGTTTTCAATTTCAATAATCTGATTCATTAATGAAACCCACTTTCTAAATGTGTGTAGCAGGAATCCTGCTGTAAATACCCAAAAATATACTAAAATGTATTTGAAATGCTTTTATTTGATGCATTTACATATTTATGTACTTAATAAAAATACCCTGCAGTTGTACTTTCGGTAAACTAAACTGGTATAATTAAAAGTCTGCTAAATTGGGACAACTCATTTTGTGCTGAAGTCCAACTAAAGATTTACTGAAATATATTTGATTGTGCTAAAGTGGAACTATTGCAAGAATACTTCAGCTACACTTTAAATAGCTTGCATTTAAACACCGATATTATTCAAAGATCACTGTACACTGGGACACTGTACAAATTGTGAATAAAAACAGAATGCAATGATGTGGAAGTTTCAAATTTCAATATTTTATTCAGAATACAACATAGATGATATATCAAATGTTTAAACTGAGAAAATGTATCATTTTAAGGGAAAAATAAGTTTATTTAAAATTTCATGACATCAACACATCTCAAAAAAGTTGGGACAAGGCCATGTTTACCACTGTGTGGCATCCCCTCTTCTTTTTATAACAGTCTGCAAATGTCTGGGGACTGAGGAGACAAGTTGCTCAAGTTTAGGAATAGGAATGTTGTCCCATTCTTGTCTAATACAGGCTTCTAGTTGCTCAACTGTCTTAGGTCTTCTTTGTCGCATCTTCCTCTTTATGATGTGCCAAATGTTTTCTATGGGTGAAAGATCTGGACTGCAGGCTGGCCATTTCAGTACCCGGATCCTCCTTCTACGCAGCCATGATGTTGTAATTGATGCAGTATGTGGTCTGGCATTGACATGTTGGAAAATGCAAGGTCTTCCCTGAAAGAGACAACGTCTGGATGGGAGCATATGTTGTTCTAGAACTTGGATATACCTTTCAGCATTGATGGTGCCTTTCCAGATGTGTAAGCTGCCCATGCCACACGCACTCATGCAACCCCATACCATCAGAGATGCAGGCTTCTGAACTGAGCGCTGATAACAACTTGGGTTGTCCTTGTCCTCTTTAGTCCGGATGACATGGCGTCCCAGTTTTCCAAAAAGAACTTCAAATTTTGATTCGTCTGACCACAGAACAGTTTTCCACTTTGCCACAGTCCATTTTAAATAAGCCTTGGCCCAGAGAAAACGCCTGTGCTTCTGGATCATGTTTAGATATGGCTTCTTTTTTCTTTCGGCAACGGCGAATGGCACGGTGGATTGTGTTCACCGACAATGTTTTCTGGAAGTATTCCTGAGCCCATGTTGTGATTTCCATTACAGTAGCATTCCTGTATGTGATGCAGTGCCGTCTAAGGGCCCGAAGATCACGGGCATCCAGTATGGTTTTCCGGCCTTGACCCTTACGCACAGAGATTGTTCCAGATTCTCTGAATCTTTGGATGATATTATGCACTGTAGATGATGATAACTTCAAACTCTTTGCAATTTTTCTCTGAGAAACTCCTTTCTGATATTGCTCCACTATTTTTCGCCGCAGCATTGGGGGAATTGGTGATCCTCTTGCCATCTTGACTTCTGAGAGACACCGCCACTCTGAGAGGCTCTTTTTATACCCAATCATGTTGCCAATTGACCTAATAAGTTGCAAATTGGTCCTCCAGCTGTTCCTTATATGTACATTTAACTTTTCCGGCGTCTTATTGCTACCTGTCCCAACTCTTTTGGAATGTGTAGCTCTCATGAAATCCAAAATGAGCCAATATTTGGCATGCCATTTCAAAATGTCTCACTTTCAACATTTGATAAGTTATCTATATTCTATTGTGAATAAAATATAAGTTTATGAGATTTGTAAATTATTGCATTCCTTTTTTATTCGTAATTTGTACAGTGTCCCAAATTTTTTGGAATCGGGTTTGTACAATCCTTATCAATAGTGACACTAAAGCACATTTTAGGTTTAATATTAAGAAATAGAATATACCCAGGCAGGAATTTTTCCTTTACAGACATTTAGAGATACAGATGTATTTTATAATATAACATTGTTTACGTAATGTTGTTTTCATTATACTGATTTCATGATAAGGTTTTGGTGTTATATACACTTCTAGCAAATACACCAGTTCAATGAGGGCAAATGGGAAACACACTGTACCTGCATTTGCAAGGAGGTTATGCATTTAACAGCATGACTTAACCAGGTTACGTCTGATGTTTAAAATGGATCATGGGCTCAGTCCCTGATGTTTGCAGAATCTCATCACGCTCGTTCATAACATCGCATTTTGTGAGCCAAAAGAAAAGGGCAAGAGCGCTCACCATGAAGTAATTATTAAAACATCATCCTGGAAATTATGGTCACCTTATTTTATCTATCTGTGTTGTGTCATCTTCATGCATGATTGACAAGAGCAACAATTAGCTCAGAGTGCCAACTGCCAATTAAATGGCTGTAATGGGACATGGCATCTGCTGTGATGTTGATGGGAAATGGAGTCCAAAATGACAGTGATGACAGGAAATTGAGTCAGCTGTGAGCCTGTTGGGAAATGTGGTTTGAATGGTTGGCTCCCTTTGCACAAAATGTTTGAGGGGCACACGTGAGACGCCGTGATCCTGTTATGGTCACTGGCTCGCACGCACTCGAATTCTCAACCCACCTTGAGCCCTTTATCACATGCTTTGTGTCTCTATCCATACCAGTGTTAAACCCTGCTGATTGCCTTTATCCTCTCTCCCTTTCCAGCACCCTCTCTGACACTCCTGTCTGTGTCCAGTTGGAGTGTAAATATGCCGTTGGCGTCTAAGCCTGATGAAAGGTTAACCTGCTGCACTGAAACATATTAACCCTTTAGCCTGTATCCTGCATCAGCATCCTGGAGGATCTCAGTCTCACTCTCGCTTTCAAATCGTAGCACAGAGTTACCATGGTTACTTTTCACCAAACTTTCTTTCGACAGTGATACCCTTTTCATACAGTACCTCTATCCCATAGTGCTTTTCACACACAAATACACAACACACGCATTTAGAATTTAAGCTGCTGGTGCATCAAAGTCTGTACTGCATACATTTCATCAAAGATGAAGTGTGAGCGTTTCAGTGATAAACCAATCAGTCCCTATATACTAAAATGTATTTGAAATACATTTATTTGATGCTAAGTATACTACAAACACATTTAAATATTTATGTGCTTAATAAAAATACAGTGCAATTGTACTTTTAGTATATTAAACTGGTATACTTGGAGTAGATTAAATTGGAATAACTAATTTTGTGCTCAATGCACTTTTTGCAGAAGTAGTGCTGAAGCCCAACTAAAGATTTACTTAAGTATATGATTGTGCTTAAGTGGAACTATTGCAAATATACTCCAGGGACACTTTAAATATCTTGCATTTAAAGACCAAGATCATACAATCCTCATCAATAGCGACGTTAAAACACATTTTAGGTTATAGAAATGTGCATTGTGCACCAATAGTACTCCAGATGAAGTTTAATTATAACTTTTTATATTCGTAAGTCTTGAGTGATATGTCAGTAAATATGTCAATATATTTGAACATTACTTATTATGAAATAAATGTATTTTAAATATATTACTTTTTTGTTTTTGAACAAATATTTTAAGTGAATTGTTCTACCAAGAAAGATAACTATAACAATAAGTATGCTGGCATCCATGGATGACAACGTGCTGTTTCAAAGTCTGATTGGCTGTGAATGTTTTTATTATTCATCAGCAGGAAAATATATTTCTGAAAGAGATTCTAACCATATCGTTCCTCTGTGTCATTATTATTATTATTACTTTCAATTGGCCTTCTCTATTCTCACAGAATTATTATTAAATATTTTTAGTTATTGTCTTTGTTATAGTTATTGTCCTTGATGTTAATGGGCCTTAAGACTCTATATGACTCAAAATTATTTAAAATAATGTATTATTTAACTTAATTAAATCTAAAATTTAATATTAATGTGTGTGTGTGTGTATATATGTGTGTGTGTGTGTGTGTGTATATATATATATATATATATATATCCTATATACACACATACACACACACGCACGAACACACGCGCACACACACAAATATTCCAGTAATATGAAGATTTTTGGCAAATTTAGCACAAGAATCATTAGATGACATTAAAAGACTGAATTTCAGGATTACAGTGCAGCAGCCAAAAACTAGTTAATTGTAATTCTTAACTAGTCTTTTCTTGGCCACTATCCTTCAAACCAGGTTTTAACATATTTGTCAGCAAGTAGATTGCACTTAAAATATACTAAAAGTTAGAATGAAAACTTTGTTTATATATATTAACAAGTACAGGTCAGAATAAGTATGTTGTTTCATTAGTTCATCATTATTATTCATCTTTTTTATTTCTTTCATAAATATGTTATGGTAAATGATTATGAAACATTATTTGACCCATATTTTGATTTTATTTTCACAAAATTTATTTGAAACATTTGTAATATGCTTTCTATGTATATAAAATCACTTTTGTAAATTTAATTTGATGCGGACACCAAAATGGGATGTATTGTTTTTAATAAATATATAGCCTAGTAAAAAAGTACATAGTTAAAATACATTTATTTCATACTAAATATAGTTCAAATCTATTAACAAATTGCTCTAGACTTACTAATATGAAAATTGTAATTAAACTTTATTTGGAATACTACTTGTGCACAATGCGCATTTCTTAATATTAAACCTAAAATGTGTTTTAATTGATGAGGATTGTATGATCTTTGAATAAAATCAGTCTTTAAATGCATGCTATTTAAAATGCACCTGATGTATTCTTGCAATAGTTCCACTTTAGCACAATCAAATATATTTCAGTAAATCTTTAGTTGGACTTCAGCACTACTTCCACACAATTGAAGTGTATTGAGCTCAAAATAAGTTGTTCCAATTTAGCAGACTGGTATTTAATTATACCAGTTTAGTTTACCAAAAGTACAACTGCAGGGTATTTTTATTAAGTACATAAATATGTAAATGTATTTGTAGTGTACTAATAAATGCATCAAATAAATGTATATCAAATACATTTGAGCATATTGATTTTTCACTAGGGTATATCTATATATGTACTGTTAATATTATATTACATAAAAGGCCTTCGAGTCAAAAAGGTTGAGAACCAATGCTTTAAGGTTTGAAAGGGAAAAAAAAAATACACAAATCACCTTTAACCTCAACGATAATACTTTTAGCACTGATACTGTACACATCCACACAGAGCGATTGCAGAGCGCCGCTTCCTCCTGAGGGAAAGTCCAATTTTAGGACAAGACACTAGCATGGATTTTAGATTGAGCAACAAAACCTTCTATTATATCAGCTGTAATAGAGAGGTGATGCCTCAGCATTACATTTAAGATCCCATCATGAACAATACACATACTGCGGCGAGAGAAGCAGCGTAAACGTGAACATACCCCCCCGCCCCTCGCACGTCTGCCAGCTGATGCGGAGAAAGAAAAAAAAGCCTATTCTATTTTTACTTCAGAGTTGAGTCCAGCTACTGTGCTTATTCCTTTTAGAGGGAGATGTTTGAGGTGGTATGCCACAGACAAGGGGGGCCGCTAAAATAAGGGATTCTGCCGTGTAAGCAAAACCCCAGAGATAACCCATTCATCTGCTGTTATACAACAAAACATGTGGACCTATGATGAAAAATGGTCGGGCAGATTACCATTGACAGATGCACTGGCACAACAACAATGTGTATGTTGAGCTGTTATTGTTTCCTCTGTAATAAAATTGTGGCAATTAATTTTAGTGGCTAACACACTGGGTGGCTGTACTATTTCAGCCGAGACAAGAACACTGCAGTTAGGAAAAGTGGAGATTTTACAGAACAAGGCATCAATAAAGTGTTTGTGAATCACTGGAAACAGGCATGATAACATATAGAATAGCCTCTGGCGTTCAGTGAGCAATATATCTAAAAATATCTGATGATCGAGTTATCTTGGTGTGAAAAGCCGAGATCAATGGTGCAAGTAACACAAAACGCTGCTGATCCTCAGCGTTGCCATGATGTTAATGAAATGTAACTAAATCCAATAACTGGGCCATACGTTCCTCACACAGAGCTGTACAGTGCGTTAACTAGGCTCAGCAGTCGGCTAAGTACCTTATCATCAGCACAGACAGTGAGCAAGCTAACATTAACTCCACACAAACTCTAGAGCAGCCGTCACCATTGGAGAAAGACTCTGATTATGCAAATATTACGGAAAAGAAAAACCATACATACTTAAATCTCTACTCAGCGCAAGGATGGATTTATTCGAAACGGCAGGCGTTTACTGTGTCCTCGCATAGAGTGGTAATTCCAAAATAGAAGTTAGTTAAAGGCTATCTGATGGTTTTAGTATGTAATTGTAATTATAAAGACATGATGACCCTGACATGACTTATAAAACTAATTTAACGCTTTATTAATATCAGAGCACTGCCTAAAGTGCTTAGACAACCTACAAAATTAGAATTGACATTTCAAATTATAATAATAATAATAATAATAACAACATAAAAATTCTGTTTATGGTATCTTAATATTGACGCATGCACGTAAATCTTTCATTAATTATCAAATTGAGAATGAAAAGCATACTGAGTCTGCATGAATGTCTTCATGGTGCTAATAATATAGAAATGAAAAAAGCTGGGACTTGAGGACCTAGACTCTTTGGTGCGAGTGGAGTTTCTAGTGGCACTTGCACATCCTCGATAGTAATCTACAGGTCAATTTTCTGACCAAAAATTACAGAGCACAAAACCCCCGCAGGATTTTTTCCCCTTAGATCTGCTCCTGGAGTAAATGTGCCTGATGTCCTTTATTGACAGGCAGAAAGTTCACACTGCCTGTCACTCGAGATGACCACAAGGAACTCATCTCTGTGTAAATAATGATTGAACTTTGTAACAGGTGCATATGTTTGTGAATCTGATGCTTTTTACATGTTTATTTTATTATATGAAAGATTAAAAGACAGAAGAAAGTAATAAAAGCTTACTGCCAACAGGTTGGATGGATGGACACGCACAAGTCTTCATTAAAATACAACCATCCCCAAGTGTGAAGTTAATAGATTCAGTATTAGTGAGCTAGATTGGTCTTATTAAACTAATGCCATTTTTAGTCAAATTCAGTAATGGTCAAAAGCACAATTGTTTATTTTTTTACTGATACAATGTTTCACACTGTCAGCATTTTTGTATACAGTAATACTGTAATGAATCCTGCATTGCGTGCCTGTTTTTCTAGAAATCAAATGTCTCAATCCAGCTCGTAAGGATTTATTGATTTTTTTGGGGGTTCTGCCTGAAAAATAAACAAATAAACAGTACCAAATATTTAATACCAAGTTCATATCAAGAACAGCATTGCTAAATAAATATTTTATCCAATGTTTATAGCCTATCTATTTCTAGGAAGAATTAAGCTCTATTGTGCTAATGTAATGTGACGCGTAGCGGTATTTTATTTTTAGGCAATCACATGGGAGAGTGGCTGACATGGTTTTTTATTCTGTTGCTTCACTATGGGCAGCCAAAATTGCATCCGTCAGTACTTAACCACAATAAGGTCTGTGTTACAACTCGTTTTTACCTTTTCTCTTCATTATTTATCAACAAGGTAACCTCAAAGAGCAGCTGCAGTCTTTCTGCACGCCTTAGGTTACAAAGTCCTCCGATCTTTGCAATAAGAAGTTTGTGCTCAGCCTCATTTTCATCCCCATCTTGTCTCCCATTATAGTTCTGGTACTGGGATTTCAAACTGCCAAGCTGAATCCAAGTAAAACAGCCTCAGAGATGCACTGAGCCAAGACTTTTACATAAATGTGCTCGTTGTGCAACGTTATGACACTCACCCACTTAAAAAAGACCAGATATCACATATCGAACCAAAAGGCTCTAATTTTCTCAAGCTGTCTGTTTAAATGAAGAAGGCTTTAGTTGTGTATAATACTTCAATACTTTCAAGTTGCTTCTACCCCAATGTTTGTTTAGGGTCTGACAGACTTCAAAGTGATTTAAATAATTTATAAAAATATATGTAACATGCATCAGGCTTGAACTTTACCCAATAGTTTGTAAGACAATCTTACAAACTGACTTGACAACACTCTTAAATGCACCATGTATAAAACATAAATAAATGCAATAAATTATCCATTAATTCAGAGGAACATACTAAAAGAATTTAAATGCAAAATAAATGCAATATAAAAAATTTTAACAGGTTCATAATTGCATCCTCTCTGACTCCAAACATAAAAAAAAAACATTTCAACTCAACATTTAAGAACGTTTTAGCCATCTGCAAACAATACAGCTGTTTAACCAAAGAGTCGCCATGATTTTGCCAGACAGACATGTTCCTGAATCAACATTTTTTGTTGATCCTGGATCAACATTATTGTCCAAAACATAAACCAAACCCTATCCCTACCCCTAAACCTAACCCTACCCATAATTTATCCCTAAAATCAGAGGGAAATGATAGTTAAAAAACAAGGGTTTAAAAGCACTTAACTGCGGTTGCAAGGCAAAAACTGACATTTCCTTTAAACTTGTCCCTCAATTCTGATTGGTTGCTTGGAATGTTGTTCCAGGATCAACAAGGATGTTGATCCAGGAACATTTTGCACTTGGTGAAATCACATTCACCTTATGGGAAGTGCAAGACTTGAACCAATGAATGAGGTTTTGACATCACGTGCCTACGTCCCACATACACTCCTCCACACGCATACATGCAGCTCGCACAATGCGGCCGGCTCCAGCGGTCAGAGACATGACTAATAGTATGCTAACTCGCCTGCTTTGTGTTTGCTGTGTAGTGGCTGATTTATGTGTAGGCTCGGGGGAGAGAAGCCCCCCAGGTTATTGAAATATTCTACGTGGGGTTTGAGGCTGAATGTTTGTACAGGTAAATCGATAGTGGCAGTCAATATTCTACCCACGGCTAAGCGAGTCGAGAGGGGTGAGCAGGGGACGCCACCTGCCCACCTTCGTACAGGTCACATTACATATCGCAGCAAATTAATCCTGACCTCCATTTTACTTTCACACTTTATTTTTACACACCAAAGTTAACGCTGCCGTCTACCAAGGACATGATCTGTGCACGGCCTATTCGAGTGGTCTGTGAGAGACTGCGGGGCTGGATGAGATCTGATGGGATGTGATTGGGAATGATGGGGCTGCTGATGGTAGAGGAGAGATCCTCCTCTCGCATGTGTCATAAAGTTTTAGCGCTCAGCCACGGCAGGGCTTTGTACAGTGATGTTATGGATCGGGATGAAAGATGACGTGCGGGACTGTACGACAGTACGCACATATGCAGACGTGTAAACAACTCACACCTGCAGGGCACTTTGAAACCTCGAGTGTGCATGGGAACACAAGTCGTAAGTATTCTGTGATCCTCATCCAATCAGATGTTAAGTACACACAGACACTCTTAAGATCATAAGCGCATGTACACAGCACTCTCTCACACATGCATGCAAACACTCCTTCCTAATTTACTCACACTAACAATTCCTCTCTGAGACTACTGATACTTCCTGTTTGATTGCATTTTAATTTCTCCTTGATAGGATGCAACTGGAGGGTTGGTGTCTGGCCTCTATGTATGAGGACACTTATCAAAATAAATAAACATGCTGCTGTGAGCATGTAGGAAATACTACTGTTGCACATATAACATATATGAAATAACCTCCGTACCTCATACATGAATCACCCTGTAGCAGATCTATACAGGTGGAGCTGGGGATGGTGGAGGGTTTCGGAAGCGCGCTGCAACTGCTACAGCAAACACTTGCCAAGTATTTGAACGTTGAGCAGCAAGCTCATTGGCTGCTAATGCGACAGAAACGAATCAGCTATACCATGAGTAATGATGTGATTATTTCAGACTGAGTTAGAGTTCGGCCTGCGCCATCTAGAGTTTCATAACAGAACACATTTATTCAGCAAGGACACATTCAATTGATCAAAAGTGACAGAAATTTATAACGTTACAAATTTATAACGTTCTATTCTATTCATTAAAAAAAAATGTATCCTGTTTTCTAATTAACCCCTTTTTGAAAACAGACTTGAAAGTGCACTATTTAAAGTTAAATTGTTATAATTCATGAATGCTTTTGAATAAAGACCTAAGGTTGGTCTCTTTTTAAAGAAGACAATCAGCAGATTATTGCAGAAGTGAAATCATTTCAAAAAATGAAAGTAAAAAAAAAAAAAAGTTATAAAAGTTTAAATTTACTGTAAATAAAATGTACGGTACTATTATTATTTTATATTATATAAAATAAATATTTTACAAAATATGTTTTAATCCAAATTTGCCATAAAATTAAAGCCAAATGTCTAAATAAATTGTGCTCCAAATTTGAAGTTGATATAAAAACAATTTGAGGTTACTATGCAATTTTGTTACCACAAACAGCCACCGGATGCCATTCAAACCCCATTGAATTTTTTTTTATGCACTTTTCTGTTACAAATGTATCAATTTCTCTCTCACTATTACTGCTATCACAAAATAAATCTTGAGACTCAGACCTTTCCGATGATATGTATTTTGTCAAGATTATAAAAAGTTTTGATATAAGACCGTAATATATTTGGAGTATGACACCTCCCACTAAGGGGGAGGAGCTCGCTAAAAGATTTTAAAGTACCTTTTCTATAGTAACGCAATATCCGATTCCAAAACGGTTTTCACAGGATGAATTTTGAGATTTTAAGCTTTTAAATGATACATAATATATGATGATTACTAAAATATGTGATAGGAAAAAAAAGGAAACGAATAGAATTTTTGTGTC
The DNA here is from genome assembly GCF_936440315.1 of Barbus barbus. Classification (NCBI taxonomy): domain Eukaryota; kingdom Metazoa; phylum Chordata; class Actinopteri; order Cypriniformes; family Cyprinidae; genus Barbus; species Barbus barbus. The sequence goes on along the minus strand of NC_136731.1, from coordinate 34,174,341 downwards.
AAAGGTCAGCGATCCTGTTATGGTGTATATGTTTTGAGGTGCGCTCTTGTCATAAATTAATCTATTACTGCTCCTACATAATTTTTAACAACAAACATTGGTAAAATATCTATTTAGGAGTCTTGGACCTTTCCAACGATATATAGTTAGTCAAGATTAGATTAGGATTTTATGGTAATATATTGAAGTAAATTTAGGCGTTTCGTTAACAGCACAACTGTTTAAACACTGATAATAATAAGAAATGTTGCTTGAGCATCAAATCAGCATATTAGAATGATTTCTAAAGAATCATGTGACATTAAAGACTGATGTAATGGGTGCTGAAATAATATATTATTTCACAATATTACTGTTTTGGTTTTATTTTTGACCAAATTAATGCAGCTTTGGTGAGACATCTTATATTATGCAAATATATTTGCAAAATGTGCATAATATATTGAGCAAACAACAATTAAACGCATACAGTAGCTTAAGTCAATGCCAAAGTAAGGTCTTAGTAATGGAGAACAATTTAAAGCCTTTTGCAGCTAAAGAGATCATTCACACAAATTCAATGACAGAATTTTAATAATTGGGTGAACTCTTCCTTTTAAACAGTATTTCCAGTCATTACGTTTATCTAAAGGATTGCTGATTTAAACTAATCTATTGTGGGGTTCATTTAAAAATGAGATCTTACTGCTAGAATGTGTATATATGACAAAGTGAACTGTAGGCCAATTATTATTGCTCACCCCTCATGCAACAAAGCAACAGCTACTAAACTCGGCACAGTCCTTCAACCTGCTCTGCCTTAGGTTGTCTTTTTCTTTTCTAAAAGACAAACAGTTTTACTAGTGGTTGATAGAATATCCCACAGACTTCCATTGGAAATTTCTGACAGTATTTCCAAAAGCTTTCAAGCTACAGTTGATTAGGCTACTCTGATTCAATACGCTGTATTTTTGAAATCATGAAACTCACAATTTTACCTTAAGGCTAGTTCTGCCCCAGAAAATGCTGATGCAACAAAATTAGATTTTATGTAGATATTATGCAAATAATAAAAAAAATTATGTAAGGCCATTCAATAAGGTAAAATATTGGCAATTAATCTTTTTTTTTTCTTTCTTTTTTTTCAGCTTACATGAATGCATTTAGTTTCTTTTTAAGGAAAGAAAAAAAAATCTATTTATCTTTCATTAAAAAACTTGAGGCCTAAACAATGTTCAGTCCTCAAGGCTTTTTAAACTTTCAGGCGAGACTTTGTTAGTCTTGCCGAACTTTCCTTTTCTAGTTTACTCTATGCTGTTGCTGGGGTAATGCAGCCAAAGTTTTTCTCCGCTTGACTATCTCTGCAATAAAAGAGCATTTGTGAAGCGAAACACCCCTAGGTTGTGAGACATATATACACGTGCTTCTGGCAAACAATTAATTGGCACTTTGCAGTGCTAAAAGTGTTGATACACTTGATTCCTGTTTGGCTGGGAGGGGAGCAGAGCAGCAGCCATTAATCAGAGTGCCTCTCAGCCATTTACAGAAGCATGTAAACTATCACACTGTTGCAGTAGTGGTGCAGCCGCAGCCTTGCCAGCTCATCTCAGCGATCCGTGTTTCCAGGGCCTTCTGTGAAAACTTACTTCAGCACTTTTGACCACCTCTCTCTCATTCCTCTCGCTCCTGTGATTTCATGTGGCTCTGCAGGCTAGAACCATGCAGACTCGGTATGTCTCGGTCAGTGGGGTGTGGATGCATCCTCTTGTGAAATCAATGCTTTTTTGTGTGTGTGTGTTTGATTCTGTTTTCTGAATAAACATGTTGGTGAGTTTATTTACATGAGCCATCATTCATTAGAGTTTAACCAAATAGTTAAACTGAAAATTAAACTTCTACTATCATTTACTAACCCTCATGTCTTTCCAAACCTGTATGACTTTTTTTCTTCTGTAAAACATAAGAGTCCAGTGTTGTTTTGGACCCCACTGACTTTCGTTTTATGGAAGAAACTTCTTACCAAGATGGCGCCGAGCATGGCAGCCGTGTTGCGAGCTCCAAGAAAACTCTGCAGTTTTTCTTATGTTTCTTATGTTTTATTTGTTATTTTGTTGTTTCACGTGTTAGATGTTGTCAGTATAACTGTCTACGATAGACACACGCTTTTAAACATTGGTTCCTTCGTCGCGCAACGCAAACCGGACTTTGAGTTCCTGAACGCCGGCGCCTTGTTTACAGACACCGCATCAGAGCCCTTTGTCTGGGCCGCACGATCGCGACCGAGGAAACGCCGCCGGAAAAGGGGGAAGAGAGCCGGCGTCCTTGTCAGACTCAGACGCCGTCCCCTCCGACCTCCTCTCCCAACTATTTTGCTGGCTAACGTTCAGTCACTGGACAACAAGCTCTGTGAACTGCGGGCACGCATCTCATACCAACGGGAAACAAGGGACTGCTGCATTATTTGCCTCACAGAAACCTGGATGTCTGCAGTGGTTCCAGACTCAGCCATCGAGCTTACGGGGTTCTCCGTGCACCGCTCGGACAGAACGAAAGAGCTCACAGGGAAAAGCAGAGGTGGGGGCGTCTGTTTATTTATCAACAACTCGTGGTGTGATGAACGGAACCTACACTCTATTAAATCCTCCTGCTCCCCTGATCTGGAATTTCATATGCTTCTGTGTCGACCATTCTGGCTACCGAGGGAATTTACAGCGATCATAATCACAGCTGTTTACATTCCCCCTCAAGCCAACACAGACCAGGCACTCAAGGAACTGTACGGGAATATAAGTGAGCAGGAAACCGCGTACCCAGACGCAGCGTTTATTGTTACGGGGGACTTCAACAAAGCCAACTTCAGAACAATAGCTCCAAAATACTTCCAACACATCACCATCAACACGCGTGGTGATCGTGTACTTGACCACTGCTACTCTCCATTCCGGGACGCCTACAAATCGCTCCCCCGCCCACCTTTCGGCAAATCGGATCACACTTCCGTTCTGCTCCTGCCTGCTTATAGGCAAAAACTGAAACGAGAAGCACCCGCCCTCAGGACAATTCAATGCTGGTCGGACCAATCAGACGCTATACTACAGGACTGTTTTGATCACGTGGACTGGGACATGTTCCGGGCAGCGTCTGATGACGACATAGAGGCGTACTCAGATACTGTAACGTGTTTCATCAGGAAGTGTGTAGAGGATGTAGTACCGACAAAAACAATCCGCATCTACCCCAACCAAAAACCGTGGATTAACAGCAATGTTCGAGCAGCCTTGTCAGCGCGGACATCTGCCTTTAAATCCGGAAACTCTGACGATCACAAACAAGCCAGTTACGATCTCAGGAAATCAATCAAAGCTGCCAAACGACAATATAAAAACAAAGTTGAAGAACAATTCAAAACCAACAACGCAAGAAGCATGTGGCAGGGTATCAATAACATCACAGATTTCAGAGGGAATAAACCAGCTACTGTGAACATTGCCGCCTCTGTACCGGACGAACTTAATCACTTTTATGCTCGTTTCGAGGCTCACAACACCGTCCACACAGAGCGCGCTCCCGCGGCTGTAGCAGAAGAGGCGAGCGCACTTTCCTTTTCTGTCGCAGATGTAACCCGATCCTTCCGACGGGTGAACATCCGCAAGGCTGTGGGTCCCGATGGCATCCCAGGCCGTGTGCTCCGAGCATGCGCATTCCAACTGGCCGGGGTTTTCACAGACATTTTTAACCTTTCCCTCTCTCTGTCTGTGGTTCCCGCATGCTTCAAAAAATCCACCATTGTGCCCATACCAAAGAAAAATAAAATCACATGCTTGAATGACTGGAGGCCCATTGCTCTGACACCCATCTTCAGCAAATGCTTTGAGAAACTCATCAGAGACTACATCTGCTCTGTGCTGCCTGACTCACTGGATCCCCTACAATTTGCATATCGCAGAAACCGTTCCACAGACGACGCTATTGCCTTCACCCTGCACACTGCTCTCTCCCACCTGGAAAATAAGAACACCTATGTGAGAATGCTGTTTGTGGACTACAGCTCAGCATTCAATACCATAGTGCCTGCCACACTGGTTGAGAAGCTCCAGACTCTGGGACTAAACGGATCTCTGTGCAGCTGGATCCTGGACTTCCTGACAGGCAGATGTCAGGTGGTCAGAATGGGCAACAACACTTCATCCCCGCTGACCCTCAACACTGGTGCTCCTCAGGGCTGCGTCCTCAGCCCACTCCTGTACTCCCTGTACACACACGACTGTACAGCAACACACAGCTCCAACGTCATCGTCAAATTTGCTGACGACACAACGGTGATAGGCCTGATCACTGACAACGATGAGACGGCCTACAGAGAGGAGGTGAGAACCCTGACTAAATGGTGTCAAGAGAACCACCTCTCACTCAACATCGACAAGACCAAGGAGCTGGTGGTGGATTTCAGGAGACAGAGCAGAGAACACACACCCATCACCATCGACATGACACCTGTGGAGCGAGTAAATAGCTTCAAATTCCTCGGTGTTCACATCACTGAGGATCTCACATGGTCCGCTCATACAGATGCAGTGCTGAAGAAGACACACCAACGCCTCTTCTTCCTGAGACGGCTGAGGAAGTTTGGAATGAGCCCCAGCATCCTCAGATCATTCTACACCTGCACTGTGGAGAGCATCCTGACAGGCTGCATCACCGCCTGGTTTGGAAACAGCACTGCTGGCAACCGCAAAGCTCTGCAAAGGGTCGTGCGAACTGCCCGTCACATTGTTGGAGGTGAGCTTCCCTCCCTCCAGGACATCTACACCAGGCGGTGTATAAAGAAAGCCCGGAGGATCATCAATGACTCCAGCCACCCGTCCCACAGACTGCTCTCTCTGCTGCCCTCAGGAAGACGTCTCCGCAGCATCCGATCCCGCACTAGCCGACTGAGGGATAGCTTTTTTCCTCAGGCTATCAGGCTAATGAACAGTAAAAACTAATACACCCTACAGCACACTCCCACTTTACAATATACCACGCACTGCACTTTAATTCCAATACAGTTCAAACTGGACTACCAGTACACTACTGCACAAATACAGCAATCTTTTTGCCAGCACTGGATACCATCCAATGCACATCCATGACATTTGCACATCCGGTTTATATATAATCTGCTGCATCTTCGCATATTACTGTGTGTATATAACGTAGAATGTGTACTACATACTGTGTATAATGTGTATCGGTAACTGTATGTCTGTCTAATAGTACACTATGTGTACTGAGTATATGTATGTGTATATTACACATTGTCATCTGTATAAGTCTGTACGTATGTATGGTAATGTCTATATGTAAATTGTTTATATGTAAATTGTCTATATGTAAATTGTTTCTGCAGTGTCTGGAGCACGCTCTCAAGAATTTCACTCACGAAGGCACATGTGCTGTGGTGATGTGACAATAAAAGTGATTTGATTTGATTTGAGAAACAATTTGAAACACAGGGTGCGTAAATAATGTCAGACTTTTTTGGGTGAACTGGGTACCCATGCTAGCACAGGGAGAACATGCCAACTCCACACAGAAAGGCCTCCCGGTCCCTGCCGGGGCTCGAAGCGGGGACCTTTCTTGCTGTAAGACAACAGTGCTAACCATCCACCTATTTTTATGTGCATTTTGAGGCATGTTGGATGGAAAAGCCAAAATGCACATAAATTCTAAAAATGTGCGTGTAAAAAAAATTACTCAATCGAGGTGGATACATTTTTATCAAATAAGAAAACATGCACATAAACTATGATGGAAATACATTTGCCAAATAAATTCCTCAATGCACATCAAAAAAGTCATATGACTTTGTGCGATGGGATGGCATAACTGGACTATCCAACGGACCGATTATCCCATTGCACAGCATCTGAAACGATGTTTTGTTCATTTTGAAATTGGCGCCAGTTCATCAGAAAGTTAAGGTTTTTTTCTCTTCATTTCACTGGATGGAAGCGGTGCTTTACGCAAATGTTTTATGTGATATTCCAATTTTCACAAAAGTTAAATTTGCAAATCTGGATGGAAACATCCTGTTTATTACTGTATTGTATAAAGCGCTATATAAATAAATGTGGCTTGACTAGAGGACTTGTATTGTCCACTGCACATTAAACTAGAATAGACAGGTTTTAAAGATTTTGAACACACACACACACACACACACTTTAGCCCCAGTCTTAGAAGGCCATAACATAAGGCTGCACCCCACACTCTGAGTGACACCATGACTAATACATACACAGATAAACAGCATCTATGACAAACATGATAAGAGAGTGGTGCAAAACTCGCTGACAAACACCCCCAGATCCACATCCCCATGGAAACGCTGACACATACTAACTGATGGATGTCTCCATGGATACCTGTCACCGTGGAGACAGACACCATGTCTCTCTCAGTGCAGTGCCATCAGAATCAAAGTGAGCAAGTGAAGCAGCAGGGAGGGATGGACATGAACAGAGGAGAGCAGAAGAAAAGCTTCGTTTATCTGACAGCCAATGCTGCAGTGTTTCTTTGGAGGTCTCCTCCCTCATGTGAACCTGTCAGCTTGTTGCACTGTTTTGCAGGTGGACGTATTCATCTGTCCATCCTCTTTTCTGTTTCCCTCCTTTCTCATTCCACTCTCTCTCCAGCCCTCCTTGGCCTTCACTTCAAAGGTGTGGCTACGGATGGGCTTATTTACCACCCAATAGAAAATCAATTAAATTACAGTTTTAGCTTTAGCTTGTACATTTTTCCCAATTGATTATTGGCTATGCAAGTGTCGACAGTCAGTGCTGCATAATGACAGCTCAGTCCAAGCATTTCGATTCGGCCCGTGTGGTTGATTTAAAACCTACCAAGCATAGTTAAATATAAATTTTCCTTCAACGAAGAAAAGTATGCAAATTAATACATGAAAACTGGATTTAAACCTAAGACTCCCCATATGCAAAATAAAAACATTATCCAGGGCTCAACCATATGGATTATTTTCTGCTGGTCCAGTCGGTACAGAAGTTTTTAAAGTAGTTTTCCGATTTCAACTTCCAATGCTAACATTTCCACCTGCACCTCAAAACAAGAATCATCAATTATGAATTTTTTAACAATGCAGTTTTGTTTGGTAGAATTCATATTTTCATTAAATGATAAGGCTACAAAAAGGTCAGTTTTGTTAAAATTACAATTATTTAATTTACTTAAATTATTCCATTAAAAAAAAAAAACTCTTAAAAAAAGGAAAAAGTATAAAAAGCTAAAAATCATACAGCTTCACGGTAACTTGACAAATTCACAAACACGCTTTTGTTGTAAAACAATTACATACAGTATGCAATTCATACTGAAGCTTTCAAAATTATCACAGGGTCACTTTTGCAATTTTGACAAAAGCTCATGTTAGCCATTTAGGTAACACTGTCTGCAGATCAGCAGAAGTTGCAACAATATTGTAGAAGACCAAACTTTTGCAAGGTTTGCAAGATATAAAATGGCTGTACTACATCAACGAATGTACGATTTTCAGTGGCAAAGCAGAACTGATCCGAAAGGTCCAAAACTCTCTCACAATGGTGCTGAACCATCAGGCCATCCTTATTTAGGGCCTTATGATTTCTGCAATGCAGAAATTAAATTTACTGTATAATGCGAAATGTCACAGAATTTGCCAAATTTTGGATGAATAAATCCAAAGTAGGTCAGTACACTTAAATCAAATTGTGATATGGACTAGTGTCTCTAAATATTAAGCCAAAAAATAGCATATAAAAGGAATATGAGTCTCTGTCTGAATGAACAATGCAGGCGCACGGTTTTGTTTACTACACACATACTAAAGTGCGTGTCGCTTGCTCGCTCGCTTGCTTTCAGCCATTTTACGAGTACATAAACACATAAATTATATTTAGAACTAACCTGAGAGTCACTTCATGAGAATGTTTCTTTTTAGAAAAACTACCATCACATCATATAAAAACTGAAATTTTAAGGTCCTCCCAGCAACCTGTCAAAATAAAAGTTTGGTTTAACTTGAATATAAAATCAATTCATTTGAAGTGCTTTTGATAATTAAAATTTAATGAAACCATTCAAATGGAATCCAGAATCTTAATGGAAAATGCTGAATTTGGCAAAAAAAAAAAAAGAGTATAATATAAAATATTTATTTCATAGGCCCTTAAAAAAGTATTTTTTGTTAAACATTTAATAAATTTCTGTTAAATTGCACAAGTTTCATGATTTCAATTAATTAGACGTGTTGATTCGTTACGTACGTTTCATTCATATTTTTTTATTTAACCATTAAATGAGAAAAAAAACGGAATCCAGATAAATTCAAATGGAAAAAAAAAAATGGAATTTGGAAAAAATAAAACTGAATTCATAGGGACCTACTTACTGTTGAGCCCTGTTACCTCTAGAGTCTAGACCAACAAATCCAGTCCAGTTTTTAAAACAAAGTGACAGCTGAGCATTTGAGTGAATAATTTGGACTGCAACGGTAATGCTTCACCAATTTGGTAATGGTAAAATAATTTTTCATGGCAAACTTTACAATTTTCTTCAACTGAATTTCATTTCCTCATATATTAACTTTAGTTGCCCACACTGCATCTCCAAATGCCCACCCCAGGAAGTCATCTTAGTAACACCAGAGCATCGCTCTTCCTTCTCTGCTCTCCAGACCCTTCCAAAACTCCCTATAGCACCTGGCAGCCTTCTCTTCAATGTTCTCCCTCCATCATTCTCTCCCACACTGGGTGAAATGGAAGCACGATATGAGAGCCTGGGGTTGCTATAGTAACAGGCTCACTCACCATCTTGCATGTCACCATCACATGAACTCCTGACGACCGTAGCCCAACGCCGAGGCTATGTGGCTGGGACGGCTCCATCACTCTGCTCTGGGGATTCAGAACCCCACCTGGGACTCCCTGTCTCTCTCTCAGCGCTGCCACTGCTGCTACATAGGGCCGTATCTACACAGGGAGAGATGACAAGGTCGACCAAATAATTAACGAACGGGCAACTTAATGAAATAAATAAATCCACACGCCTGAGTCAACTCTTTGTAGAGTTCCAACACCCACAACAGGGCTCAATAATAAGTTTTTTTTTTTTTGGCCCGGGTTCTTCGAGTCAGATTTTTACTTGCCCTGCCAACATTTATACTGGCAACCCCACAATTAAATAAATAGCTATGCTATTTTTAGCCACATATTAAAATATGTATTAGTGTATAATAATGTATTATTTTACGTTTTTTTGTGACCAAAAAAAAAAATTGGATCCATTTTGATCTCCATTATGTATTTTCAAAATACTACAACTAAAACCAAAATAAAAAGTAAACTAGAAATAAACAAAACCAATAAAACAGAAAAAAAATGAAAATACAAAAATAAAAGTTAATTCAAAATATGAATAAATACTATAATAATGTATTAGTAATACTAAATAACGCTGTATTGCATTCAATTATGGAGCCAGACATGAACGTTTAAATAGTCAATAATAATAATAATTATTATTATTATTTATTTATTTATTTTGGACTGGGTTGGCCGAGTCCAATTTTAACTTTTATCCCCCCAATTAAACAAATTTTTCATCAAACATATTTTAAGTTTTTTGTAACAACAACAACAACAACAACAACAAAAACTCAATTATGACAGGAATTAAATAAATTTCTCATGGAAGAAATAAATTCATAAATTAATTCATAAAAATATAATTTTCTACCTATTTTTGAAGGATGCTTCCAAGGTCCTCACTTTCTAAATAACATATTTAAATTAGCATAATTCACACCAACAATGTGTAAAACATGTCAGAAATCCAAACGTTTAAGTTTACAAGGCATAAAAACACATGTAGAAGCTCAACAAATGTAATGTGCGGTGACAGCGCTGCACTGGCCCGATAGGGAAACTGACAGTTCCGTCAACTGGCTCAAAACTCTCTTACACTTGCCCCGGGCCATTAGGCCAGTCTTATTTGTAGAGGCCTGCACAGGATCACTGAGAAACCCGAGAGAGCGAGAAAGAGAAGTATATGTGTGGGTGAAGGAATAAAGGCCAGCACATTCACATGATGGCACTCTGCATAATCACTGTAAACATGGAGCCAAGGCACTGATTTATCACAGAAACAGGGCTGACGTCACAGCACGGACACTTGTCTTGCGCTACCTTGCTCTACCCTTCACTATCTTTCTTCTTTTGCCCTTCATTCTTTTTCTTTTCACAGCACTCTCACCTGAAGACAGGGGAGCTCAAATTTTCACCATTTTCATAAACACCTCACTCACTCTTAAATCAGAATAAATGCAAAGGTGTAAATCATTTTTGAATTATGGAGCCAGACCTGAAAGTGATGCCTAAATAGTTAAACAACTTTGTTCAAAAAGGAAAGTCATGTCAGATGAAGTCCATGTTACTAAATAAAGGATTACAAATCCTACACAATTTTTTGTTTCTTTAAAAAAACAACAAAAAATATGAAACTGAACAATAAAACAAGGAACACACAATAAAGTAAAGTCTGAGAGAACCACAAATACTATTACAAAGAGATGCCTTTGATTGCGATAAACTTTCTGGTTGCGCATAACAACAAACATTTGTGAATTAACCAAAAAGACTAAAAAAATAATCTCAAATTCATTAGTTATCAGTTTGAATCTGTCTAATGACTCAATAAGCACTGAATAAGTCAGGGCGTTCTACTCAAGTACTAAGAGAATTAAAGGAACCGGAATCATTACATTCGTTATGATTCCCAGCTTTAACTGTGAAAAACGTGCATAATTCAAGGTCCTTCCTTTGCATTAAACTTTTCCTTTGCGACTACTTCCTCCCACCCCAGAGGACGGCATTAAGACGTTCCCCGAGCGCACACAAACACACCTCGTGGTGACCACCACTTCACAGTAAATAAACTCTCCCCCAGGGACAGTGTCTGCTTAAAGCCTCACGAAAAGCAGCACAGATGAGGCTCCGAATACGGGACTTCTAATCATACACCATCATCATCTTCGTGATATACTGTATTCTGGCTGGCCTGCTTTGTAAGACACAGTCGGCGTGCTCGTTCTCGCACAGAACACATACATGCGCACAGTTACAACAGGAAAATCCCCTTAGCCTGAGTCTACACTGCTACGCCGAGCCCTCCTCCTGCCCTGGCTCACTTATTCCTCCGGTGACCCGAATCAAACTCCTTCCAGATAGTGTGGCTCAATGCGGCGGCACCGCCATAGTGCTTGCGTAGCGAGGTCACTGAAGCCTGAATGCTCTCATTACCAAACTGCCTCTCCAAACACATGAGCTAACCATAGCCTGACCACTTCCATTACCCCAAGTCAGCTTTACTCACACATGATCGAGCCATTGTCCGACCACCCTTACAATTCAGGCTCTGTCTGTTTAGCCATGAAGTAAGCAGCTCCTGACACTCTCCATTAGGGAATATCAATGTGACAATCCATTATCTATATAACATCATATTACGGCCACCTCTAAAAATCGATGACTTATGAACACATGGCTGAATCTTAGGTTGACTTGCAGTTGACCTGGTGCTTTTGCTAATATGCGTTAGGATCATGGCTAAAACACTTCCAGATGTACAGTTCTTCGTGTTTTGAGTCAAACATGATAGGCTAAACATAGAGCCATCACTTGCAGTTAGCATTAGTCACGCATGGGTAAACCTCAGCATGGCCGCAGTCACTACAAACACATTGTGCAGAGTATATGTTCTGAAAGCATCTTGGCCGGCGAGCTTTCTTCAAATAGCCATGCAGAGGCCAGCATCTGTCATGATTCAACTTATTTTATGGAGCGAAAACCCAAAAATACGCTATGTGTGACCTTAAAATCCCTCCATGTATTCTTTAAACAGATGGAACAGAGCTAAATGCTCATTTTGTTCACCTGCCAACAACACCAGCAGCGCTAAACACACTTGCGTGAACCAAGTCTTGAAAATCTGCTAATGTACAGATAATCTAAAAAGAGATAGAGTGCTTTATTAACACACGGCTGCCTATTTCGCCTCAAATCCACACAGACTCATTAATAATCCCTCATGGGCAATTTACTTAACTCGGCACTGGCCATCCGTGCCTATTGTCCGTCTTTGCTAACACGCAATCAAGATGCCCCACCCCTCACACATGACAGACCTCTCGCCCGAGTCCCTCCATCCCTAAATGCTTTTACCTCCACATGAGCGCACTTCCATTGCTCCAGTGGGTTTCCAGACCTCGCCATGGGAGACTCGAATGCCACGGATGCTTCCTGCCTTGGGAGACATTTCCACTCTTTCCAATTATGTCACTTCGGGGCTGGATTACGGTATTAATTTTATATCGCTAACCACTACCATACTTTACTGACAATTACTCAATAATTAAAGGTCTGACAGTCTTCATTGTTCCCCTGAAGGACCAGCACACAGGCCTGGACTGGGGAACTCAATCAAAGCAATCATGGCTAATTATGCCATGGCCCTCTTCCTCCACGCCCCCACTCTGCGGGGAGAGTGAAGGAGGCCAGAATCAGCACTATGGATAGGTCAGCGCTCACACGGCTCAATCCACCTCGTTTATCGGTTTTGAAAGCGGGCCAGAGCATGCAGAACGCTCACCACGTCACTTCAACCCTGCATCTGCACACACAAGGTGACACGCAATGATTTATACCAAGCTATCTCCATATCGACGGAGACGCCTTGGATTGTTAGGCAGTGGTCAATTCAGCAGTCCAGCCATCTCTTCAATGAAGCCTGCAGATGGCCTTCTCACGATCCAGCCGAGAGCGGCGTGTCTTGAATGCCACCAAGGCGTTTTGCATGAAAAGTCTGGCTTCTGGCTCTCGGATCGTTCGAAAGTGTTTCAAGCAAAGGAGGCATCCAAGAAGGGTCATCCTTCTCCCTCGCTTAAACAAGGGGATTTATATTTTATGTGCGGTGCATTAAAATAAGACAGAAGTGTCTCGCACTTGCCATGATGGTGTAACTGTTGTCCCTAGACATCACTTCAGACTTATTCATTACACTTTTATAACTTTGCTCAATGTCATAATTCAACCAGCCAGTAGACGTAACACGTTGCAAGATGCATTAAACGTCCTGCTCTGGCATAGTGTTATACGGCCTTGAATACTGACTATGAGTACAGCCAGTGCACTGTAAAGAGGCGTTTGTGCCGTTCTCTCCAGGGGAAATCGTCCGGCAATGTAATGGCTTAAAGATTATGGGAGATAAAACTAAAATTCGACACAGGCTCTGATTTTTGGCTTCAAACAATGGTCAGAGGAAGCACTTAGCCCTCCGACAATGCCTGCTTTTGATAAACCCGCTTTGGACTGAGATGGAGTCTTACAATCAACAGTATCGTACTGCAAAATTTCTCTGCATGTCATCAGCCAGAATTGAGCTCCAGATCCCATGGCACAAAAGCACCAAAGACTAGTGGATGGCTAATATCATCCAACACACTACAAAACCCTCCCACGCCCCTTCTGAATTAGAAAAACAGACCTTTATTGTTATGCAGCAGACATTCCAGAAAAGAAAACTAACTTAGGGTGATGTGTCACCTAGCATGTGCAAGAAGCAGCCTATGAGGCAGTTTAGCCCAGTAGAGTGTGTGTGTGCATGCATGTGAGATCATTTCTATGAGTCATCTAAATTTCTTGCAAAGAGACAGGTGTGCAGGTGTATTGAACCATGTCCCATGTGCGAGCGTTGTCATTGTCTAGGAGTAAACAAGACAGATTTATGACTCTAATAATTAAAGAGCTTTCCGATTTAATTAATGCATTACTGTACACATCCATCATTGATTTTTACTAATGGAAATAGAGGTGAACAAGGGTGAAGTAAAATATATAAATAAAATTTCCAAATGGAATACATAAAGTTTGCTCCCTGGCCATCCAGATCCTATAGGATGAATGCTTTATTAAAGGAATATTCCAGGATCAATACAAGTTAAACTCAGTTGCCAGCATATGTGGGATAATATTGACTACCACAAATGATTTTGACTTGTCCCTTGTTTTTTGTTTTTTTGGTTACAATGAGGCATAATGTAAGCGGGGGCTTGAGGAACAGCAGAAATGTGGCGCTTATTTTATACATTAAATCATGTAACAAAACTTGTGTATTATTTGAGCTATAAAAACGGTTTACATCATATTTACAGTCATTTTCAGGTTCCACAGCATTCCATTATCATAGTGACAGATCTGTAATATTGCACAGAAAAAAAGTGTTTTTCCCCACACTAAAACCACGTTAACAGATTGTTATCTCGTGGCTTTACTATCGAGTTATTTTTACAATCTGAAACATGTACAGATGAAACTAATTCACTTCCATTGCGAATGCCTCACTGTAAGCCAGATTTTCACTTTTTTTAAAGAAAAAGGCAAAGCAGAAATTAATTTCTGCTAATCAACATCATGGCACAAATGCTGTTGATTGAGCTTTAACCATAATTGAACCTGAAACATTACTTAAAATGTCTAAAATATATTTATGATGTTTAACGACTAAAAAAATATTTTAATATCCAAAAATACACAAAAAAGCTGTCAGTTTCTAGCGGTTTATCCCTCTAATAGATGATCAAGGCTGTAACATGTGCAAAGTTATCATGCAACACTAACGCAACAGCACCTTGCTCTCCACATGCACATAATCTAATCCCACTAAGGCGGCTAGTTCTGTTCTGCAGCTGTGTCTTGTTTTGCCTTGATGTCAACCGACTTTCATCGCCTTTGTTTTCTGTGTGCCTCTAAACCACCTTTTAATCATTATCTAATTATTTAGATCTAGATTTGCCGCAGGCGCTGAGGAGCAACTTGCTGAGTTGCAGCCCTGAAGGGTCTGATTGGAGCAGAAGGGTTGAGGGTGCAGTGCTCCCTAAAGCATGTCTGTGTAAAGCCTTCCTCTCTTGACGGCTGATGTCTGTCACCTTTTGACCCACTGAAGTTAAAAACCGCTTCATACATTTAAAAAGGCACATGAAACGCTAAAGTAAGGTGAGGCATCAAAGGTCGACTAGCGCACGCACATAAAAGATATGATTTTAAAGTGCCTTTTAGCAAGAGCTTGAAGCTGATGCAAAAAATAAAGCATTAGATATAATTTATCAGTTATAACTTCACATGCAATATATTGCACAGTCGCAGAGAGGAATGGAGCATGAACAAAGGCATTTAAATGATTATTCATAAAACTTCATGTCACTTTTAAATTTAACACCTGCGTGTTAAGAGAACCCATTGGAAAATCCACAGCAGGTAAATGGCTCACTTCAAACCATTCAAGAGGCATTAGAGAGTTATTAACGTGCGTTAATTCCAACATGGTGGATGGTTTTTATGAATAGACTCCAGAGTTTAAAGGGATAGTTCACGCAAAAATGAAACCGCCGTCATCATTTACTCGCCCTCATGATGCTCCTAACCTGTATGACTGACTTTCTTCCACAAACCACAAAACGATATGTTAGTCAGTCACTATTCATTTTAACTGCAACTTTTTTTTTTATCATACAATGGAAGTAAACGGTGACAGAAGTTCCTGCCTAACACAAATTGTACCAGCTCAGAGGAGCTCCAAGAACTTAAAAATTTTAACGTTTTAATACTCAAGCTGTTTACCAACATACATGTCATGATTGTGATTGCAGCCATTTTGGCCCAGCGATACCTGGCTTGCAATGTGAAATGTCTCCCTCAAAGCTTGTGTTCAAATAAATTTATTTAAGTGATGTGTCATGGCTTACGTTACCAAGGGAACATATATGATAATGAAAGCACATTTCTACTCTCTTATATATGCACTCTGGATGGAGCCTGAGCTCTCTGTATAAAGTCTCAATCATTCTCTTCCAAAATGACAGCATGACTCAAACTCTGGATCATCTTTAACACCATAAACTTTAAATTAACCTACAACCCTTTTACTTCTGAAATGACATAGCAATAATATAACATCAGCAGCATTTGCTGTTACTACCCAACAATACACAGAGAGATAAGGTATAGCTTTACTCCTCCGTAAATAAGATACAGCATGAGACACCTGTGTGAAGAATTGCACCCTGTTCCTTCAGCAACAGATGCCCAAGTCATCACCACTCATGTCACACACACACACACACACACACACACAATCAGAGCGCACAGCACATGCCTATGGGCTAATTTTCCCTCAGCTGAACCACCACAACAACACATCAGCATTTAAACCCTTCGTTTCATGTGTCACAGATAACAGCAGTGGATCTTCATTCATTGCGCTTAATCTGTTTGTTTCTTGTTCGCGAGCGGTGGAGCGCTGTAGTGATTTATCACAGGCCACACAGCACCTTCGTATATACCCATACATTTGGACAAAGCGTCTTCCAAAGTGAAAACACAATCATTTTCACAAAATGCAACTGTAATCCAAAGTTTAAAGGCTACGGCTTTAGTGGTTGCCACACTAGTAAACCAAGAAACAGCGTGGCAAGTAAACTAAAGAAATTGCGCATTGGTGAGCATCCTTGCTTTCACACTCTGGCAAATACGCATTGAGAGGCCGATATTTATGTATTACGTAGAAAATTCTATGATTATTGCACACATAACCAGCACTGACTAAAATAGCGGACGTTACGTTTTCACACTAGTTTTGTGTTTAAAACGAATAACCCCTCATTCCGCGTCTTGTAATAAGCAGTCCTGTATTCTAAAGTAATCTTTCCATAATTTATGACTCTAGGTCACTACATATTGGTGAAAGGTGTCTCGACAGCACAAATTCATTAGTTTACATCGACGCCCGGACACACACACACACACACACACACACACACACACACACACACACGCGTGCGCGCACCCGCGCTCAACTGGACACATACACAGAGACACACACATACTGCCGCATTAATTCCTTTTTACTCATATGCATAGTAAAACAAGGCTTTCGTTATTATAGTTAACACAAATGGCAAATAATAGAAAATACAACATTAGGCTACTATACGCAGCTGTCTACGAAGGCTATTTATGCACAAATTTCCTAGACAATACACGTACAAAATGTTTGCTTTACAAGTTGTATTACTATATTTATCCAGCCTTACCTCGTCTACACTTCCTTTGTTTTTAAATCTAAATATATCCTTCAGAAGCTGTGGTGCGGAGTAGATGTCTCCTCTCGCCTGTCTTTCTCCGTCTCCCTCGCTTTCTCTCTCTGTTCAGCCTCCCCTCTCTCTCTCTCTCTCTCTTAAATTGATTCACCCTTTCGCAGAGCTGGAAGCACAGCACTGTCTGCCTGTGAGTAGTGGCGGGTCAGATGGAAAAATGCACGCAGAAAGAGATGAGATAACAGCCAACTTTACCAGAGTAGGCTATCTCTTTCAATAAAAATATGTAACATATTAATGAGCCTGTAGAACATGTAGTGTGGATAAAAGCTCATGAGATAAATTAATTATTATAAGCCTGAATCAAATGGTACAACAGAAATAGTAAAATAACGATTAAATGATTAAAGGGTCCATGAACTGAGAAATCAAAATTCCCTTGATCTTTAGACATAAGAGGTCATTGTACTATAAAAACATAATTTAAGATTCAGAACTTTCTCGTTAGTCTGAAAACAACTTATATTGAAGCCAATCTGCCAAAATGACAGCTTGTGGAATGTTCTAGTCTATGATGTAAGTGTGGCTAAACTCCGCCTCCACAGAAGATGATCAACGCCTGCTTCTACATCACTGCCTGTTAGGCCCGCCCACTGTAGTGTTTACGAGAAAGGCGCAACACGCAAGTCTACACAGAAACCAAACGATAAAGATGGCTCTGAAGACAACAAGGCACTATGCAGTGTCAAGCTGTGGAAAAACAGTGTTTGCATTGCCTTCCTTCTGATCCCAACATTAGGAAAGAGTGGATTAACTTTATTTTTAATGAAGACCCAGACGGCGTCAGTAAGAACTTGGTCCTTCACTTCATTTTACCACGGATTCGTTTACAAACAAGGCCAAATTCGACGTGGGATTCTCAAAAAGATTGACACTAAAAGAAGATGCTGTGCTGACTGGATCTGACAATAATGTTGCAACAGAAGTGTAACTGTTTTCATTACGTGATCACTATTGCTTTGTCTCTTCTTACAGATCGTTTGATATGTATTGAGTTATGCATTTTTGACCTAAATCACAGCAGCGTCCATCTATGAGGAAAGTACGCTGTCAAACTTTACTAGGATCTTTTCTTTAATTTTAAGAGGAAACACCCACATTTCTAAGATTTTTCTTAGAATTTTGTTACTAGGAGCAACTCTCAGCACTAAGATTTTTCATGAATACGGACCCTGATGTCACATGGATTATTTTAAAAATCTCCTTGCTACGTTTCTGGATCTTGATCATGTAAGGATCCTTGCCGTTTATGGAGGGTCAGAGAGCTCTCAGATTCCATCAAAAATATCTTAATTTGTGTTCCGAAGATGAACGGAGGTCTTAAGGGTTTGGAACAACATGAGGGTGAGTAATTAATGACAGAATTTTCATTTTTGGGTGAATTAAACCTTTAAAAGCTGCTGTCGGTTAATGAAGGTTTGACGAAGGAACTCGTGGCTCGAATGGACTCTTGTCGTGTCAAAGTGATAAGACTTTCAGTTTTATGGACGTCGCCATCTTTGATTTTACTTTAGTCACTGTTGCTATGGTTACTGGTAAAGAATACGGACTCCCGTTCCATGTTCATACAGACAGTATTCTAAACACAACTGTAAGCTGTTGTGTGAACAGGGTATTTTGAGACTCACACCTGTAAAGAAAATATGGTTGTCAGTCCCAAAACCTGACAGTGTGAACGTAGCTTAAGAGTAAAGTTTTGAAAAAAAAATGTTCTAGTTAACCTATATTTGGAAAATTAATGACATTTACTCCTCCCCCGCCTGCAAGTGACAGATCTTGCCAACCGGCAGGGTTGCCCGGTTTTCACAACAAAACCCACCCAATTGCTACTCAAAACTATCCCAATGGCGTTTTTGAGGGAGGTCCCCTGGTAAAAATTGCATTAAAATACACGCTTTTTTGGCGAAGTTCCCATGGTAAAATTTACATTGCAGTGGCTAAATATCACATTATTGGGGTCGCTTCAACCCGCAGACATGAAAAACAACCAGGACTTGGCAACTCTGGCAACCGGTGGCAGGCTAGTGCAGTTCATCTCGAACAAGTCTAATGATTGTAAGACAAGGCCAAAAGCTCCTCAAAAAGACTTTTGATTGGCTAAACAAGCAGAGATGACCAATGAAATCTTTAGAATCACCTGAGAGGCGGGGTTTGCAGTTAACTGGTTTGGGGAAACAAATCACTTGTTTGATTGTGCCCGGAGAGAGGAGTGTTTTCAGAGTGACAGCATTATCTCACACCATGATTTGAATTTGGAGCGGGTTTATTTCACTAGTGCACAGATGGAATAGAAAACTAAAAAAAACGGTCTGGAACCAAAAAAATCTGGAGTGATTACAGAACACCTTGAGCTGGATTGAAAAAGATTACTGTTCAGTGTGGCCACGGTTTTCCTGCGGAAGTGGGCTACTTTTATATTGTTGCTTCTTTTTTTAATTCTGCAGGCTAAAATCCTCTACAGCAATCTGTCACAACACATTAAAGAGCCACAAAACTGTATTTATTGTTTAAATTTAAAAAAAAAAATACAAAATTAGAAAGCTGAGACTTCGTTTCATATCAAAAGTAACCTGCTTTGTCTTGTCTTTTCCTTGCTCTGCAATGTATTTTTCACTCCGTGAGAACATGAAGTGTGGTATGAGAGCACCATGACTTGTCGGATGTAGCAACAGTAAATGGGGGGGGGGCTTTGCAAAGGGTCAATT
This sequence comes from Barbus barbus, assembly GCF_936440315.1. Lineage (NCBI taxonomy): Eukaryota > Metazoa > Chordata > Actinopteri > Cypriniformes > Cyprinidae > Barbus > Barbus barbus. Next base: position 34,154,415 of record NC_136731.1, on the reverse strand, counting down.
GGGTTTTGTTTAGCAGACCTGGCAACCCTGTTACTGTTGCTCTACTCCACTCACAACTGTGCTCCAGTATGTGTGCTGCTTGACACTGATGCATTGGCCTCCTCTGAAACTGATGTAAGTGTAAGATGTAAGTGACTCAATATTAACTTACTATTATTTGAATTATTTTTTATACAAATACTTTTATACTTGCAACAGTGTTGTTGTTCTGAGTACCTGCTGCCGGATCATTCGCTCATGTGAATAAGTCAGTCACAATTTCGTCCTTTCATAAAGGTTTGAGCATTAAGAAAGACTCCCATGTATGTAAATCTCTCATCTACAGGGACAATTACTTATTTAATGAGCAATGACATAGGTGAATGTCAGTTAGATCGTATTTCATGCACATCACATCAGAATGCACAGGACATGTCAATCAATCGATGCACTCTATAGCGGAGACAGACATCTGTCCTTTTATCGACACGAGACAGGCCTGGTACTGCATAAGAATTCCCTGCTCAGCTTCGCACTTTGTGTATTTGTGTAGGAGTGATATTTGTACACGTATGCGTGAGTGAGATACAGAACGCATGTGCGCGCGCGCTCCGCTTTGGATGTTGCGTTGGCATAGCAACGCCGGGAGCGAGCACCCAGCATCTGGCTTTAAACGCTTCCGCCGCACACCTTTTTTTTTACCAATTTAGAGCGAGGTTGTGCAGAAGATCGCGATAAATAATTGTGAGGGATATCGCTCAATACACGGGGGCGTGACAACTTGAGTTGGTGCTTGGAGGAATTGGGGGGTAAATGAGGTGTGAGAGGAGGAGGGAGAGGTCAGCGGAGGAGAGACAGACAGAGAGAGAGGGATATCAGATGGCTGATTAGCACTGGATTGATAACATTCTAAATTCAGACACGAAGAATCAGTCAGTGCCTCACTCTCTCACTCTACTTTTAACTCTTCATATCCGACTCTGCACATAATGCTTTCGTCGCTCGCAATAAACGTCTGAGAGATGAGATTGCGGCTGACTTTACCTCCCTTTACCCATCTCTTATTTTTTTTCTCTAAGGATGGATATGGAACACAGCTGCTGTGTCTTTCAGCCTAAAATGATATTTACATTGGGCTTTACAGCTTCCTCAGAGGGGCTCGTACGGTCCAGTGGCCAATCCCGGTGGCACCCACGAACTCCCTTCACCTCAATTTGGTCTCCCCTCCTCCGTCGCTCTCTGCGGTGCAATTGCTCCAGTGACATCACATCTATACCATTAGCTCCCTCACTCTCTTTGAATGCCCCCCTTCCCTTCCTGCCTTTTGCCCCCGAACTGCGCTGAATGCAGTAGTAGAGGAGGCATTGTTCACAGCCCACAGCTCAACCCTGGAATTGTACACCAGTAGGTTCTCTCTCTCTCTCTCTCTCTCTCTCTCTCTCGTCCAGCTTCAGCATCCTGCTCCTTCTTCCTCTCCCTCCCTCTCTCTCTCTATTAAATTTCCAGTCACACAACAGTGCAGTGGATATCCCTCCCTCCCTCCGGTTCTCTCTCTCTCTCCTCTTTCCTATCTCCTCCTCTCTCCCACAGATACCCTCCTATGTTGAAATCTTCCTGGATCTCTGTATGTCTCCCTGTTGACTGCTCTCTCTCCGAGTCAAAGCCCTCAATCTCCATTGATTAAGACTGCAAGCTGTCCCCCTCCTCATTTACAATCGCCTCATCTCTTCCGCTTTCACCCCAATTAAAACAAAACCTTTCTCTAGTTTAGTTCCCCCAAACACGCACACACTCTCTTGCACTTATCCGGCATGACAGTCGTGTACGTTGCGCAGTGTATGTGTGTGTGTGTGTATTTTGACCATGTGGACTGTGTTTTTCTGGGTAATTCTCCTTCTTTCGGTCTCCCTCACGGGGCAGCTGAGATGTGACTGATTATGTGGACACCACAGGCCATTAAATGAACAGTGATGCGGGCTGGCTGGAGGATTAATGCAGTTCACATGATGAAGACAGAGTGGGCGCGCTGAACACTATAAGGCCCTGTGTGTGTGTGATTACCGCCCTTCACGGGGAGCCGAAGGAAAGCGCGACCCTTTGAGCACCACGATGCTTTACTAGCTTTAGCGAACACGGCGCGTTTCATGCCATGCTTCGGAGTTAATGCTCGCTGCCGTGTCCTCACCCGCAGAGTGAAATACTCTGGGACGACACGGTGCTCTCGGGATGAGTTTCTGCTCAGTTTTGTTGTGCTTGCTAACTGTTTTTGTCATGTGGGTCGATGATGTGATGCTCTTGTTAAAATTAGTTCAAATCTACAGTCCAAATGCAATTCACACATGGGAGTGATTTGAGCACACATCTCCTGTGTTTTTTATTTCTGTATTTAACTTAATTTTGATAGGTGAAAAATGTCATGATTATACTGTGTTGATACAAATACAAATGAATGAAACTCTAGACGGCGCAGTCCGATAGATCTGTATCAGTAGCCAATGAGCTGTCTGCTCAACATTCCAATACTTGGCAAGTGTTTGCTGTAGCAGTAGCAGCGCACTTCAGAAACCCTCCACCTTCCCCAGCTCCACCTGTATAGATCTGCTACGGGGTGATCATGTATGCTATGAGGGTTATTCATATATATTATATGTGCAGCAGCAATATTTCTTACATGCTCACAGCAGCATGTTGAGGATGTATTGGCAGTACCAAGTCTCGGTACTTGCTCTGCCGCAGCAGAAGCAGCAGCAGCGTATCAGATCTATTCCGCCAAGACCAAATACATTAACATGCCAATCCCTCCGAGAGTTGTCATGACAGAACTGATACTATTTTTCTTATATAAACAAACTGCTTCACAGCTTATTATCCTTATTAGTTATTATATTTCAAAAATAAAGTGGATCCTTGCAGATCCTCTTGACTTATGAGTCAAAAAGTCTCTTAAAATATCAAATACAGTTATTTGAGCTTGTTATGACAAGGCAAAGTCCAAGTTACGGTCTGAATCCCCAAAAATGTATTACTTTTGAAAAGAAAAAAGCTTGAAAAATATTTTAAAACATTCTGACATTATTTTGATATGTATTTAATGTGTAGGGAAAATGCAACAAGTTAATTAAACTGGACCTTGAAAATGAAAATATAAATGTTTTTAGAAACCATACAAACTCAACATGAAGGACTAGATTTTGAAAATATTTTTCCTTTTCTTTAATGTGAATTCTATTTAAAGTGTTTCCTGCTGTAGTGTTGCTCTTCAGAACCCACTCTCGTGTTCTGGTGCTTAAGTGTCTAATGTAAAATCTGTGCCTCTGTGTTTTTGTAACTTTTTTATTTTTGTACACAGGTCCACCAGACATGTGGAAAGCGCTGCTTCCTCTCTGCTGCATTTAACTATGTCAGCAGATTTAGCCACATCAAAATGAGCTATTCTCAAGGGCATGTCAGAATATATCTAACGCAGTAAGTAATTCATGCCATGTTTGCGTCAAACCCTGTGTTGTCCTCTCCAGATGACAGAAAGGTGGGGCTAATGTTCTTTGCGTGCCTTTATGAAAGGCACCAATACAAAACAATAATATGCAACATGATGTGTGATGTAACCATGTGTGACACTCCATGGGCCATCTTGCGGTTACTTCCAACTGCATTAAAGTTTAACTACTGCATTAGCACAAAGGACACTTTCACTGTTAACTGCATAATGTTAGTGCAATGTTAGCACTTTGCTCGGCGCTGATTGCTGAGATATTTGTATGTACAGATGCATATGTTCCCTGTGACAGCAAATATTTTCTTAATGAAAGGCTTAGCATTCCAGGAGTGATTTACATCTAAAGCTGGATTGCACTACAAACACTTCCTAAATCACAGACTAACAAACACAAGCTTCTAAACTTTTGTTGTGATCTATTGTGAAGTGTTTTTTTTCCTTTTCAAAATCTTAAAATTAGTTTTCTTTTGGTGCAGAAATATCAAAAGCCATTTATTTTTTAAAAGTTATATTTATGGGTGTTTTCTGCTTTAGTTGGGACAGGACAGTAGAGAGGTGACAGGAAAGCACTGGGTGGAGAGGGGGGGGACAGGATCGGCAAAGGACCACAAGACGGGAATCAATGTCGGGTCGCCATACAGCGCAACTGCGCCATACAGCGCAATCTTCAGAGTTGTCATGATAGAAATGCATTTAAAATATTTCCAGCAGATCTGTCCCACAGATACACAGTACTGTGATGTTTATTGGGTAATGCTAAGGAAAGCTGGTAATTTTTCATTTGTTAGCTTCAGCACATTGTGTTTGGCTATACTCATGATTTAGATGAAGATCAAATTACATTTTATGACCAAGTCATGCAGAAGAACAACAAATTCTCATGGTTTTACATGCTTTTTCTTGGCCCATGCATATATATGTATTTTTAGGATTACATCTAATTATGTATTTTTAAAAAAGTGTATTATTTTAAAAAAAATTATATATATCAGCAAGTCACTCATAATTGGGAAGAATATTATCAGCATATGTCAAAAGTGTGTGTCTAAAACTCATTTTCAATGTGACAGGTGCAACTGAAACGCACCTTTTGCAGATCATTTGCTTTAACAGTGGAAATTCTTATTTACTCACCCTCAAGTTGCTTGAAATTTTATTGATTTGTTTTCTCTGTGGATCACAAAATGAGTTTGAAAAATATCAAAGCTGCCCTTTTTCAGTGAAAATGTATGGCAAGCAAGGGAACCCGAGTTCACATTCTGACCTAATGTATATTAGTATATAAAAAGCTTTTTGTTAATGCAATTTGTTCATATTTTGTCTTGCCTGGGGCACAAGTGAGCCAGAACTGCTTCTGTTGCCCCTTCAAAACAAAAAGGTACAGGAAAACCTTGAGCAGAACAGTGAGATTAAAAAGTGGATCGAACCAATCAAAACACGGTGAAGTCTGTTGACCAATGTGAGTGCCATGAAAGCACCACTGCAACGAACCCTTTTCGATAAGCTCTTGTGGTGCCTTTCTACACACTGTCTCACAATGGGCTGTGCTATTGGTTAATATATTTCCTATCAGACCTCTCAGTTGCACCTCCTGTTCTTAGCAGCACATCAGTCGCTGTACCGCGTCAGGTCAGGATTTGCAGAAGGCTTAGTCTTGCTGTGAAAGAAATGCATTACATCTTTCTTTGTCCTCTTTTTCCCTCCTCACATGGTCTGACCCCTTCAGAGAGAGGGCAACGTGGTGCTCCTGTGCGATCCGGCCAGAGCTTTTGCCCCAACTCACCACGGGAGCTCAGCTGCTTTTGCCTTACGTGTCATACAAGAAACAGGTCAGCTTCCCCTCAGCGGTGCAATTACACCCAATAAACATCTTCACTGTCAGAATACAAACCCTTCAAATGCTCCCTCATAGGCACGAAACTCAAACAAATCCTTCAAGTCAAATCCCCGACCCTTTCATTTTGCATGTGGAATGGATTAGGCCTTTGAAAATCACAAGAAAACACACCTGCACGCCATGCCTCAGTCAATGCACATCTAGTAAGGCCACAGATGCATCTCTACCCTGGATGTCCAACAACCGCCTCTGGGAATAAAACAACACTCGACTTCCGTTCTCCTGCCACTGTGTTTCACATTTAAAACAAAAGAATGTCAAAGCGATCGCCCCCAAAAACAAACTCTCCGTGGCTCCTTGACCCACTTATTCCCTTGGCCACAGCTCAACATGGATCGAGCAGACGCTGCAAGATTAAATGCAGCCATACAGCCAGTGGAACTGCAACAATACTCGCTCTTCCAGATGAGTGAGCAGAATGGCCCAACTCCACACGTTAGGCTTAATATACTGAAGCAGAGGCACCAGTCATCACTGTCTGCGCCGCAGCGATTTACTCACTGCGATGCTACTTTATTTAGACAATAACGAGCCAGAAAATGTGCATCAACACACATCAAACTGTGCTAAGTGCAAACAGTCTGCGTATCCCAAGGAATGCTATCTAAACTGAGCTGGCTTTAAATAGGAACAAGCGCAGACTAGAAAGTGTGAAAGTGAAAAAAACAACAAAGGAGGAATAAAAGCAAGGGCGCACAGTTGTTCAGCTGTTGACATGACCTGGATGGCAGCGAAAGGGATGAGCAGCCGTCACTGTGAGACAGAAGAGCCTCTATCTATGAGTGTATGCGGCATGTGTGTGAGGAAGGGATGGAGAGAAAGCTTAGAATCAGATCCCAGTGTCAGTGTATCTTAGCAACCGTCTCCGTCTCCCAGGTGACAGGGACTAACATCACTTCCTGTCTGTGCGAGAATGTGTCTCTGTTTTCTAAAAGGTCTGCACGCGAAAAAGCATACAAGAACGTGCACACCAGTAAAAATGGTCGACTGCTCTCTGACCGGAGGCTGTTTAATTCTCCTGAATGTCATCGCTTGGTAACTCGTATTGTGCGCCCATGTTCCCATTATTGGTGCGACGGATTCAGAGCACGCATTCCTAATGTGACATATGTAGTAATGTCACATGGCGCTTCATAATTAATGCCTTAGGGTGCTCTGAAAGAATAAGCATAATGGGACACTCACGTTCGGTCATTAAATGTGTTTGTTCAGCACACAAGATGGTCAATCAGAACGTTTCAGTGTCAGATTATGCATATACGACCGCACAAATCCAAGATATCTCCGTATATGTGTGAATTGTATTCGTACATTGTGTCTGTGTCCAGCCTGATTACGTGTTATGCCAAGGAAAGCGTGGCCAAGTGCTGCCATCTGGTAGAACTACTTGGCACAGAGGTCCACTGTATGGTTCCATGACATATTGGAGTGGTTAATTTTAACGCTGTGACACCATTTGGCAGAATCGAGCATTTTGCAACCTATCATTCAGTCTATTTAAGTCACTTGTCCGCTGCTATCACAGCACTACCAGGTTGACACACAAACAAATACTTTGCCTTAAAGGGACAGTCCACCAAAAAAAAAAAGAAATTTCTTTCATCATTTGCTCACTCTTATGTCATTCCAAATATGTATGACTTTTTTTCTGTGGAACACAGAAAAGATATTTTGAAAAATGTTGATGACTAAACAAATTTGGTTACCATTGACTTCCATTGTATGGACAAATATACAATGGATGTCAGTGCAAACTGAAAATGCTTGGTTGATATTTTATCAACACTTTTCAAAGTATTGGGGGATTTTGTGTGCGTGTGTGTTCAGCAGAAGAAACCAAATGCATACAGGTTTGGAATGACATGAGTGTGAGCAATTGATGGCAATTTTTATTTTTGTGGGTGGATTATCACTTTAAGGAAGACCTCAAACACAAAAATTGCTTGAGAAAATTAACTTTATTCATTTTCATAAAACAACATACTAGATTTCAAAAGACAAATTAAGAAAAAGTAAAAGCGATAGAAAGTAAAACTTTCATAAAAATACAATAGTAACCAGTTTCGTTTGATTAATCTTTAGGAGAGAGGTGTAGAGTAATGAAATGCCTTGCTCTTCAGTTCATCTGTATGGACAATCAAGTCACCGCTCTCATGATACGATGATAGGTTTGTGTGTAAATGCATCAACAAATATGCAAGTATGAAAATAAACTCCTGATCTCACTCTAAACACCTCTAATCTTCCCCTATGCACCTGCTTCTAACAAAAAGTAAAAAGAACAGAGCTTAGATGACTCCTGTATTATGTAATGAAACCTCTGAAGCAAAGAATGTTGAGTAAAGCAGTCCTTAGAGAAGGTCCATAAGAATTTCATCCTCCATAATGCTCGACACCGGAGGCATCCCAGGATTCTGTGCGACTGGACCCCGTGGACCTGTAGGGATCATCAGCGGACCTGTGGGAATACAAAACTTATCGCATAAATTTATCTAAGCGGTATAAAAAAAGATTAAACATAAATAGCAGTACAAGCCACAGCAAATAAATGAAATCTCTTACACAATTAACGAGGTCACAGATGTGATAAAAATAAATTGTGCTAATGATACTGTACTGGAAATTAAGCACTACCTTGGTGAGGCTGCCTCCACTGAGGTTGCATCTGAGCGCCCCCTCCTGGTACAGAATGGACCATCTGCTGGATGGGATGCATTCCCTGCATGCCCTGCATCCCACCCTGCTGCAGAGAGAGATTATGGAATATAAAAGCAAGCCGAACTGTGAATGGCACTTTTCATTCCATTGACTTCCATTTTTACTGTATGAATGCAAATGCGGAAGACAGGAAATGCAAGCTCATGCGAATTTTGCTGCGTTTCAAAGTTCAAGCTTGGTGAACTCTTGACCTGTGAATTCATATAACATGAAGACGTGCAACCCATAGATTATTGATGCATCACAATGTGACCTCTTATCTGAATTAAAAGAATGCAAACTTTAAATAAGCTGGACTGCAGTATAGTGGAATAGATTGCATATTTTTATGTATCATATGTTTAATTGTTGAATTAGGAATAATAAATTGAACTATGTTAAGATGCTGCAGTGTGTGGCGTAATATTACAATCTTTGCCGCATCTGTAGAAATTTCATATGCTCAAGTTTTAGTGTGACCGCAGCTTAAAGTGATAGTTCACCCAAAAAATTTTAATTCTGTCATTAATTACTCACCCTCATGTTGTTCCAAACCCATAAGACCTTCCTTCATCTTTGGAACACTCTTCTCTTTAGTTTTTTTGCCTCACATTCATGAGAGTGTGCTAGAAGCGCAAATCCATATCCATATAGAGTACATGTTTACAAATCTCAAAAATGAAGTAAAAAGAGAGCGGGCATACAATGGCAGTTTAAATGCCCTGATAGCGGCTCCATGATGGCCGCAATTTATATACAGTATAATTATGCATTGGTATAATTGCCTGAGAAAGTATCTTGTTTTTATTCCCTTTAGGGTTTCTGTAGTACACGTCATTTCCTTTCAGAACACAATATTGGGATGCGGCGGATTGCGGGAGAGGGGGTGGGGCAAAGAATCATGATGCCGGGTCAACATTGTGATGTCTGTCAGCCATTGGCGAACCTATCGTGAACACACATCAAAGTTGTCATTTTTGTTTTCTTCGCACACAAAAAGTATTCTCATAGCTTCATAAAATTACGTTTGAAGCACTAATGTCACATGGACTATTTTAATGATGTCTTTACTACCTTTCTGGGCCTTGAATGTGGTAGTTGTGTTGCTCTCGGAGTTCATCAAAATTCAGACTATCACCTTTTCAATATATTAGTTTGTGTTTCATAAGAACAGAGGTCTTATGGGTTTGGAACGACATGAGGATGAGTAATTAATTTCACAATTTAAATTTTTTGGGTGAATTGTCCCTTTAAGGAAGTCCTATAGAAGGGCTTCATGTGCAATTCGCTGCACACACTTACAGGTTGTTGGCTGAGGAGGAGACTGCGGAGTTGGGGGTTTGCGCCTGGATTTGGGAGGCGCAACATGCCACCAGGAGGCTGGGCTTGAGCTTGGGCCACCTGATTGGGCGGAGCACCTGTGACCGACGGCTGCTGATTACCTGTTGTGGCTGCTCTCAGCTAATGAAAATCAAAACCACAGTGATGAAGATAGAAAGTAAGTGGACATGAAAAGTGTAAAACACTGTATTACATAAGTGCTAGTTCTGTGTGCGAGTCTCACAGGAGAGAACCGTGAATACAGAGCCACTGTAACTGCGTTAAAGATATTAAAAGGGACATATTCCACACTTTGGAGCATTCTTCCCAGAAGTCCACTTATAATAAAGGCTTCTCACACCAAATACAGTCGTAACTTAGTTTTACATGACCATATTCCATTCTCTTTTTAGTCTCAGCCCACGAACCAATATTCACACAGATATTCAGAGTTTAGTTTGACACAGTTAGGAAAAAGTAAGCACAATTGTTTATTCTATGGATGGAAACCATAGAAAAAAAAAAAAAAGAATGATTCCAGGCTATTTAAAGATGTCTTTTTAGAGGCAGATTAAATGCAGCAACTATGTATAAGAACAAACAGTTTTTGAAAATCTCAACAGCCTCATGTAAAACATGAAACATACACTGGTAACACTGTATGCTTTTCATATTATTAAAAAGATCCAACTCAAGAGACTCACTGATTAGGAAATGTTTTTCAGTGCAATTGGTGTAATCCATCCCATTTCCATATGAATAAGAGTCAATTCTTTTTAGTGAATCCAAATCATAGAGCATGACCAGTGTAGTCCAGTTCCCAAATGAAGGACTCTTCGAGTTGACTCTTTTCAGTTAAACATAACTATACAGTGTGGGCCGGGTGAATCATCTGGGAAATCCGACTACACGGGTCACACTTAGATTCACTAAAAATAACAGACTCATAGTACTGATTTGTACAGGAATAGGATGGATTACACTCGTCACGCTTTAAAGAGAACCGACTTATAAGACTGACTCATTCAGGAATGGGATGGACTACACTCCTTGTACTGTGTTTATGTTGGTTGCCATCTAGCAAGGGGTTACTTAGAATAAGTAGACCTGACTTTATTGTAATGTGACACCACTTTCTTTTTGCACCTTAATCAGGCTGCATCTTTAAGACATCTATATGTAAATGACATCTGTTATGTTTGGCTAACCTCTTTGCATTTGAAATAAGAACTCTACTGCCAATGTGCTGAATACTGAAAAGGTGTTGATTTGTTGATGAAATATAGGTGACCATATCAGTTAATGTGCTCATCAACACTATTATACATTCTGAATTATCCATTTTTGCAGCTTAGTTTTCATATACAGACTAGACTTAAACTACCATTCAAACGTTTGAGGTTAGTAAAAAAATAATAATACTTGGTTACATTTTATTTTAAGGTGTCCTTGTTACAGTGTAATTATACAGTCAAGTACTGAGTAATATTAATTAACTACATGTACTTACTATATGATTAGTGTAATTATGCATAATTTATTGTTATTATAATAATAAATACATGCAATGTGTAACAAGGACACCTTAAAATAAAGTGTTACCTAATACTTTTATTCAGCAAGGATGCATTAAATTGATCGAGATTGATAGTAAAGACTTATGTTTTTAAGATTTCCATTTTAAGCACATGCGGTTCTAAAAATGATTACCGATTCCACAAAAAAAATGTTTTCAACATTGATAATAATAAGAAATGTTTCTTGAGCAGTAAATCAGCATATTAGAATGATTTATGAAGGATCATGTGACACTGAAGACTAGAGTAATGATGCTGAAAATTCAGCTTAGAATTTATTTAATTATATTTCACAATATTACTCTTTTTACTGCATCTAAAAATTGTAGCCTTGGTGAGCATAAGAGACTTCTTTCAGTAATGTCCCCTTTAATACACAACGCCGGTCACAAGATGGAGAAATGGCAGAAAATCAAATTGTGAATCCCTGTGCTTGCAAAAAACATGGTGCCAGCATGCATGCATAATTATGTTTCTGATTCTCACCATGTTGTTCTGCCTCTGCTGGTCCTCCATCAGTGTGACCTGACTGACGGAGGGCAAGCCTACCACCACAGACTGAGGCAGAAAGAGAGGGACAGAGAAGAGGAGACCAGGAGGGTTTAGAACAGCATGCACATTCCATCTCAAGCCGAGGAGAAATAGAAACAGGGTGAGTGCACAGGGCCAGAGACAGAGAGAGAGCAGGGCAGGGGAGAGAGGAGAGGGGGAAGCACTGCTGCTTTACCTGCTGTTGCACGTTGCCATGCGTAACGGGGATGGGGCCTGGCGGTCTGTTGAGGAAGTTCTGATTGGGTGGGACCTGTCCAGGTTGCATCTGAACAGCACTGTTCATCTGAGAAACAGACAAGCGATGGATTAATGACAGAATTAAAGAACAAAGCACGAAAACAGCACAATTAAAACACAAGCACACTTTAAGCACATTTTTCGGTTGTTTCATTTAAGTATCCCAAAATGCTGTTCTGTTCATGAAGGTATATTTGTGTGCAAGTATGTTTTCATTATTGTACATGTTGTCATGCTAGAGTTCACATGGCATGCACATTTTCAAGCGTGTGACCGTATATTTGATTTTGTATGTATGTGCACTCATGTTTGAAAATAATATATTTTTTGGTGCAGTGATTTTTTTTTGTTTCAATACAAGCTAAGCTCAATCAACAGCACTTGTGGCAAAATGTTGAAAACAATTACTTCAAATCAAATCTCTTTAAAATCTCTTCAAATCTCTTTAAAAAAAGAGCCAGGGTTGTGGCAAGCCACTAACAATGGAAGTAAAAGGGGTTAGGTTTGTCATATTTACAGGCATTTTAATGTTTCAGGTGTTCCGTTGTCATTGCAATGAAGTTGAAAAATAGAACCACACAGAAAAGGCTGGTGATTTTTTTTTTTTCACATGAAAATCACGTTAACTATTGAAACAGTACTTATTTATTATTATTATTTTTAAAGTGACTATTTTGGTAATCAACATTTTGTCCAGTGATGCAAAAAAATGTGAAACAACTGCAGATCTGAGGATATGCTTCTTTGAGAATTTATTGTTCCAACTACAAACAATTTATATATGATTTAAAGGTGCACTGGCTCTGAAAACAAAACTAACTAGAGACGAGTCTTTACTTAACTATATACAGTCATGGCCCAAAAAATCGGCACCCTTGGTAAATATGATCAAAGGCGGCTGTGAAAATTTATCTGCATTGTTAATCCTTTTGATCTTTTATTTAAAAAATTCACAAAAATCTAACCTTTCATTGGTTAAGAATTTAAAATGGGGGGAAATATCATTATGAAATCTTTTTCTCAAATACACGTTGGACACAATTATTGGCACCCCTAGAAATTCTTATGAGTAAAATATCTCTGACGTATATTCCCATTCATATTCACAATTTTGAGCACTCCAGGGTGATTATAAACATGAAATTATCCAGCCATGGCTTCCTGTTTCACAGAAATATAAATAGGAGGGAAAACAAAGCCCAAATTCCCTTAATCATCCATCACAATGAGAAAAAATACTATATTTCTGATGTGCAGCAAAAGATAATTGAGCTTCACAAATTAGTGAAGTGGCTTTAAGAAAAGAGCTAGAGCAGTGAAAATTCCCATTTCCAACATCAGGGCAATAATTAAGAATTTCCAATAAACATAAAATGTTACGAAACTGCCTGGAAGAGGACGTGTGTGTATATTGTACTAATGCACGGTGAGGAGGAGAGTTTGAGTGGCTAAAGGACTCTACAAGGACCACAGCTGGAGAATTGCAGAAAATAGTTGAATCGCGGGGTCAGAATACCTTTAAAAAAAAAAAGAAATCGTCAAACAGCACCTACATCACCGCATGTTGTTTGGGAGGGTTTCAAGAAAAATTATCCTCATTCATCCAAAAACAAACTCCAGCATATTCAGTTATCAAACACAACTGGAAATTCAAATGAGACTGGCTTCTATGGTCAGATGAAACTAAAAAAATTAGCTTTTTAGCAGCAAACACTTAAGATGGGTTTGGTGCACACAGGGATAAAAAAGTACCCCATGTGTACAATGAAATATACTGCTGTATTTTTAATGTTGCGGGCCTATATTTCTGCTGGCAGTCCTGGACATCTTGTTTAGACACATGGCATCATGGATTCTATCAAATACCAACAGATAAAAAAATCAATAAGTGACTGACTCTGTTAGAAATCTTATAATGGGCCATGTTTGCAGCCGGACAATAATCCAAACACAAACCTCAAAAACAACACAAAAATGGGTCACTGAGCACAAAACCAAGCTTCTGCTGGCCATTCCAGTCCTTTAACCTGAACCCTGTAGAAAATGAGTGAGGTGAACTGAAGAGAAGAAGCACCAACATGGAGCTGGGAATCTAAAGGGTCTGGAGTGATTCTGGATGAAAGAATGGTCTCTGATCTCTTGTCAGGTGTTCTCTAACCTCATCAGGCATTAATAATAATATTTAAATTAATAATAGTACATAAATATTTAACAAAACAACATAAAGCACTGAGCTGAAGAAAGCATGGGCTGAAACGTCTATTCTTTGGTCTGTTTTTAAGACACTTTGTACTTTTGTCACTTTTGCATATGGAAAATAAAAAAAATATATTTTTGATAGACCTTTTTTGGTCTGATTGAATATTTCCAGTGTGCAGACAATTTCAGCTACCTGTTCGACTAAAACTTCCTCCTTTTTGTTCTATGCACCTGAGAATTCATTGTTTTTTCTTTTTGAGTGCACACAATTCCTGTTTGATGGATAAAATAACAAATACACTCATAAATATGACTCGATGGCATTTTTATAAGAGATATTCTGACTTCACTAGCCTGTAAATCAATCATATTAGGGAGTTTCCTTGTTTTTCTTCATGTAACCAACTTACATACTGCTATAGTCTTATGTTTTTCTGTCTAAAAAAAACAAAACATACAAACACATATTTGCCACCACAAGATTAACTGCTATTGTAGTTAAACAAACACATGCAGGACTCAAGAACACCCCTCAATTTCACATCTCCACACTTCTAAACAAAAACTTTTCAGATCTGGACAAGTCATGTAGATCACCAATTTTGCATTAAAAAGGCTAATTTTGCCAAAAAAGGTGAGCAGTTTAAATATATCACGTGTGCTGTCGGTTGAGCGCTACTATATTCCTCTAAGAATGAAATTCAAGCATTTTTCCGATATGTGACCCTGGAGCACAAAACCAGTCATAAGTAGCACGGGTATATTTGTAGCAATTGCCAACAATACATTGTATGGGTCAAAATGATACATTTTTCTTTTATGCCAAAAATCATAGGATATTAAGGTAAAAAAAAATAAAAAAATCACAGGATATTAAGTCAAAACTATGTTCCATTAAAAATATTTTGTAAATTTCCTACCATAAATATATCAAAACTTTTTTGATTAGTAATATGGATTACTAACAACTTCTTTTGGGCAACTTTAAAGGCGAATTTCTCAACTTTAAAGGTGATTTTTTTTTAAATAGTTGCATCTCAGACAAATATTATCTTAAACCATACATCAATGGAAAGTTTATTTACTCATATTTTTTTATGATGCATAAATCTCAATTAAAAATTTGTGACTTTTTTTTTGGTCCAGGGTCACATATTGTCAAGGTTCTTCATGTCAAGCCATTCTAGAGGAAACCGGTTCTTCATCTCCGGTTTCCTCTAGAATGGCTGGTATGATCCTCAATATCTGGCATGTTGATGCCAACCAGGACATGTGTCAGGGATACAATTTGGCAATGTTTACTTTAACCTTGTATTATGTTACAGGTCCTAAAATAGTTACTGATCAGCAGGCATTTGTTTTAAATTGCCAAATCAATGGGTGTGTTTGAACTCACAATAAAAAAAAAACGTTTTACAGGAACAAAAAGATTGTGCTACTTTAGATATAGATTTCACGTGAGCATTTATTTTGACAATTTTACAGTTTTGTGCTGCTCTGTCTCTTTCATATCAAAAACTGTTTGTTTATAGTGAAAACTACACCATTTCGTGTGACTCACTGAGCGTTGCTGCTGCACTTGTTTGTGGTTAGTGATGACCTGCCGGATGCCATTGACGAATCTGCTCTGGTCATTAGGGATGAGTCCCATGAAGATCCTCTTCTTAGACGAGTACAGCAGCATCAGCACACGCACCTCACAAGGAGCACTGTGTGGGAAGTGTACACAACCAGCCTACACAAACACACACAATATACATCAAACTATGTGCCAATCCACACATCTAGACAGCACACACAACTAGAGTGACTGGAGAGCTGCCTGGGCCTACACGATTATATTTGAAGACAGGATTAAAATTAACTAAGCAGCCGTTTCCCAGACACAGATTGAACCTAAAACTGAATTTAATCAGTGTTAATGGTGATTCACTAATGACAGATCTCTTAGTCTACGTCAAGGGATCTAGCTCCAGGGTAAAGGTTAATTTCAGAGCCCACTTTTTTCAGTGGAAATGCTGGCTGTGTGACTTTTTTTATTAGACTTTTTTCATGGCTAAATATGAAAATCTTTCTGACATTCAAAAGCAGAGGAAGAACTCCACCAAGAGGATGAAGACCATTATTACACACTGTCTATTTCCCATTTGAGACTTTCCCATTTGAGAAAATTTTTGATACTTAAATATAGTATAAAAATATAGATATATGCATAGAGAACATAAAAACTTGGCCTATATGAGAAGGTTCTAGCTTGATTATTAATTTTGAAATGATCGATGTACCTTACAGGAGGAAGTTATGAATATGATTCTGTAATTGTACTCACAAATCCATTGGTCATGATGCGATACAGTCCCTTCAAAGACTCCATATCTTTATTAGTAAACAGAAACTGCACCATACGAGAGTTCCTGAACAGAGGGCCCAGAGTAGTCTATGGAAAGACAACAAGACACAGGGATCACTGCGTTAATAAACTATGTGACCCAGATGTTTGACCAACCACAATTCAGCATGTATATTTGCTGTATAGGATGACACCAACAAAAGTGCAAAAATCTACATTTTAAAGGTAATGCGAGAGTTTAAAATTATACTTTATGCTATAATTTTGTAATTAGAGTATGGTTTTTAACTTAAAGGGATAGTTCACCAAAAATTTAAATTCTGTCATTAATTACTCACCCTCATGTCGTTCCAAACCTGTAAGACCTTCATTTGTCTTCAGAACACAAATTAAGATATTTTTGATGAAATCCAAGAGCTTTCTAACCCTCCATAGACTCACACGATCAAGGCTCAGAAATGCAGCAAGGAGATCGTTAACATAATCCATGTGACATCTGTGGTTCAACCGTAATTTTATAAAGCTATGAGAATACTTTTTGAGTATTCTAATAGCTTTATAAAATTATATTCTCATAGCTTTATAGAGAAAGAAAACAAAAATAATGACTTTTTTTTGCAACGTGTAAGGATCCTTGCTGTCTATGGAGGGTCAGAGAGCCCTCGGAATGCATCAAAAATATCTTAATTTGTGTTCCAACGAAGGTCTTACAGGTTTGGAACGACATGAGGGTAATTAATGACAGAATTAATGACAGAATTTAAATTTTTGGGTGAACTATCCCTTTAAGTATAATTAAAGTTAGTAATTTATGCAAAGAATACAGTCTATGAATGAACATTCTACTCATTTGACAATGAATTTTGCATACTGTGTGCATCAGGGAAGTATTCATAGTCCAGCACGGGGAGGGAAACATAAGTAGAAGGTCAACATGAAAGAAGAGCAGGAGGTCTTGGTGATGGAAACAAAAGGAGGAAGAGTAGAAGAAGAAGAATTTTGAGACAGAAGAGAAAAAGATGATGAGGAAACAGGAGACAAGATGACAATTATGGAGTACAAAAAAGATTGAGAAAGACTCAGGAGAAGAAGAAAATATAGGAGGAAGAGAAAAAAAGATTAATAAAAAGTAGAAATTATGATTTAGGAAGAGGAGAAAAGTAAGGGAATGAAAAGATTAAGGAGGAGGATAAAACAAGAAAAAAATTACAAAAGGAGAAGGAAGAGGAGGAGAAAAATACTGAAGGAGAAGAACAAAAAAGGAAGATGATACAGGAAAAGCAATGATGGTGAGAATAAGGAGGAAATTAAAAAGATGGGGTAGGAAGAGATAAAGGACCAGGGAAAAAGATAATGAAAGAGATAATATAGGAGGAGGAGGAGAACAAGAACAAGAATAAGAATAAGACATCCTTGCTTCCTTCGCAAGCCCAGTAATGTAATACATGATCCTGCAGGAAACATTTACCAGGAGCTGCTGAGGGATGAGCTGCATGATCAGCTTCTGTGGCCACTGGTCTGTATTTCTGAAACAAAAGATGGTGGGAAAAACTTCATCCTCTCTGTGCATCTCTACCATATATTCTACATTATGCAAATATGGGCCAAACGGAGTCACTCACAGATTTTCCCCTTGGCTAACCTGGACCTGGCAGGGCAGGGAGCGTGTAAGTTTTGTGTTGGAGTCCATGGAGGAAGCCTTGGGCTTCTGCGGTGATTGATGGAGACAGAGGGAGAGGTGACAAGGGGAGGGGGGGGGGGGGGGGGGGGGGGAAGGAGAGACAGAATAAGATGAAGAGGTTAACATACAGAGTAGCTGGCGGAGATGGATGGTAGGACTTAAAGCAGGAGGTCTCAGAGAAATATACAACCTGTGTGTGCAACTTCCAGAACAAGAGAGATCGCACTGACAATGGAAGAACTGAAACGTTATCATGTCAATCAAAAGAGTAACTGATGAGAAAATGGACCATTTTAAGAATTTTTGATGGAACCTAATTTTTTCAAGCCATTTAGACCAACTGTTGACTCAGTATATTTCTAAATATTTAAAAATATACCAGTTTTGGACATCTTTACAACAACTACCTTACAGTATCGCTGAAAAAGGCCAGTGTGGAGAAAACGCAGGACTCATCAGATCGTCAGAGTTGTGGCGCAGAATTACTATTGATTTAATTTACACAGCGCAGCTTGGCAGTGTTTGTGTTTGCGAATAGTGTGCGTTGAGCTGTGTGAACTCATCATCCAGACTCTACGACAGGCCTCAACAACTGAGCGTGCCGCCGTGCTTGATAAGCGCACATTGGTTTGCTGGCATGTTATTGACCAGATGGTGATAATGACCATGGCATGTGCATCTGTGTTTTTGTTTCCTGATCATTTGTGTTGACCCTGTGTCAAAACAAAATATTTCAATAGTTGATTGTGCGTTTGGGAACATTCGTTGCTGAGATGATCTTGAGGTCATTGTAGAATAGTCAATAGCGTTTCATTAATCTAAAAAGAAGGCCTCTCCTTCTTTTTCATAAATCAAGAAACATCATTAATCCCATTACAGTCGGTGCAAATGGCACCCCAGGCACAATACCCACGGGTCACCTAACAATACATCACTGAAGCATGGCTAGATAGCTTTACCAGATCAAATCGATCTTTTTCACACGTCTAGAAAAACTACATTTCAGTTGCAGGGGAGTTACGAGAATCTTTCAAAGAGATGAACGGAGATCCCATTTATGTTTCCTTTTCCAGTAGTAAACCCCAAACAAACACTCCCCGCACACCTGGGAGGCGTGTGTAAGACACTATCCATACAATTACATTTTATTCAATTTCCATTTAGCTTTATTTTTATTTCAGTTTTAGTTTCAGTCATTTTTAAAATGATTTATAATTAATATATTATAATTTTTTAAATAATATAATAATTTAAAATTATTTTATTTTAGTTAGTTTCCAAAGCAACATTTCTAATTAAATTTTAGGGTTTTTTGTTGTTGTTTGTTTTATTTTAATGAAGAAAACCATTTTTAATTAGTTTACTTAATATTAACAACACTTGCTTGCAAAGCTTTATTAGCAATGTTTTGGCGACATATTTGGGGACCCTTTAAGGTTTTTACATAATTCTGGGACATTTTCTGTTCTTACTAGTAGTGAACTGTATAGCCCAGAGTAATCGCAATTCAGTATATAAATATTACAGTAGCTGGGTTTCCATCCACAAATTTTATGTATACTGTGTAAAAAATGTAGAAACACCAAAAGATTATATATAAAAAATAAAAAAAAATAAAACAAATGACGACTCACTACAATTACCTTCCAGATCTGTCTGGCACACTGTTAGAACATGCATAAAGTTTGTTTTATCTGTGCTCTCTAAATTATTCAAGAAATGTTCCATTTCTTTTCTCTCTATTTTGTTGTTTTAAACACATGACAATCTGCCTTGAGAACCGTTTATCCCTCGACATTCAGATTTTTCTACATAAATTAACGCTGCAGCTTGAACTACAACATATCTAATGACATTGTTTTCTTTCTATAAAGCAAGAGATTCAAGTGAAGTCCTAATTATAGTTTGTTTTCCAGCAATAAACCACAAAACCCATCTGAAGACGACCATTTTTAGTATGCAAATACTGCTATGACGTCACTAGTATAATTTTCTCACCTCCTGCCATTCTAGAACTCCACTCCATGCTACAATCTTATTGGCAACACCTTGCTGTGCCCCAGCTGGAGGTACAGGTACAGGTGCCTAAAAAACAAGAATATATTGAAATTGTAGGGACTCCAAATAAGTCAGTATTCACAGAAATACATTTCTCAAGTCTGACCATGCCAGGCTGTGTTGTTGGCGGCGTCTGCTGATTGGTTGGCTGTGGCTGAGGGGCCCGAGGAGGTTGCTGGTTGGGTGCAGGTGGACCTTGTGGTGGGACTTGTGGTTGCTGTGGTGGCTGCTGAGGTGGAACTTGTTGCTGCGTTAACAATGGCGGTGACACTGTGGTAACTGTAGATAGGTTGGGTTTACCTCCTGATGCGAGTGACTGGCTGAAGGGAGCATTTTGCATTTGAGGAACTGCGAACAAACAAAAACAACAAAGAAAATGGTGGAAAATATAGTGAAACAGCAGAAGATTCAAGAATACAGGGACACAATTTGACTCACATCGGCTCTTTTGCTGGTGAGTGGCTGCATCTAGCACCTTCTGTGCTTCATCATGGGCTGCCTTTAGAGAGGGATTCTTTAGCAAGAGAGAGAGTGTGTATGCAACAGAGAGAGACAACATTCATGAGATCTCATCATTAGTGTGCACAGCCTTGCTTGAAAACAAAGCCAGTTCCTTCCACCAAATACAAATGCATTCATGCACATCTCATCTGCCACTTAGATCTATTCAAATGAGTTTATAAAAACAGTTAGTCTTAATCTTAAGAATCAAAATGAGGCTCTGTATGCTGAAAATTACCAATAATGTGCCTCCAATTAAGAACAGAAAGGTTCAGAATGAGCAGACCGAGATTAGCCTGTTATTGAGAGAAGTGCTCTGATTACTCTACATCACCGAAGCAGTGAGATAGCAGGGTCCAAAATTAACCTTTTACCTCACCTGCCAATGGTAAGTGAACTGCTCATTAAAACATGCATATATTTTTGTTTTTCCTTTTTGTCCCCATTTTTCCTGTGGCAAACCCATTATATACAATTTCTCTGCTCTGACTCAGCTTTTCATTAGGCCTATATGTCTTTATATATTGTTTTCATGTGACTACAGCAGACAATATCCTAAAATGCTTTACCATTTTTGTATAATTTTAATCCCATAAAGCTTTAATATCTCACAAAAAAAAATATCCCATCCAAAGTTTAATTTATTAATATAATTTATTTATACAGGCCTATTGTTTTAGAATCTGACACCTAAGAAACTAGTTTTGTGAAATGTTTTGCTTGAAAGGAGTTTCATGTAAATATATACACTGCCATTCAAAAGTCTGAGGTCAGTAAGATTATTTTATGGTTTTGAAAGTCTCATGTGCTCACCAAGGCTGCATTTATTTAATCAAAATATAGCAAAAACAGCAATATAATTATATATTTTAAAATGTAAATTATTATAGTGTTGCCAAAGCTGAATTTTGAGTAGCCATAACTCCAGGCTTCAGTGTCACGTGATCTTTCAGAAATTATTCTAATTGACTGATTTGGTGATGAAAACAGCTGTGCTGCTTAATGTTTGTCGCAACCATGATACATTAAATGAATGTTCAAAGAACAGCACTGATTTCAAAACAGAAATCCTTCACAAAATAAATGTCTGCACTGCCACTTTTGAACAATTTAATGAATCCTTGCTGAATACAAGTATTTATTTTGGGGGGGGGGATATATTGACCTTAAACAATAGTGTATATGTAATGAATTTATATAATTCTATTAATTCCATTAGCACACACCTGGTATGAAAGGGTAGGAGGAGGAGTCTGGGTTACTGCGCCCAAAGACTGGGACACTGGCAAAGACGGAAGTGGCAAGACAGGTTTAAGGGAGACTGCACCAGAACCTCCTCCAGGACCAACTGGACACACACAGATGAAACAGAAAGCATTAATCAGAGCAAATCTAACAATACAATAAAGTGCTACTTTATTCTCACATCTGCTGTTAAGCTGTTGATGTTATATCACTGCACATTCACAAACATATCAGGTCAAGTGTCTTTCTTACCAGGAAGTGCAATGCCCCTGACTAACACCATGTGAAAGGGGTCTTGACTGTAGTCTGGGTGTGAGGATTCTGGTGCACCTGCTACAGAGGATGCTCTTTCAAAAAGAGATTGAAGCGCTGGAAGTTTCCGTGGAGCAATTACAGAAAAATGGATCCCTCGCTACAGCCAAAAAAATAAATAATAATAATAATAATTTAATTAACTGCATATCAGAAACATACATCAGCTTTTATACATACTGTAAATGGCACAGTTCACAGTCCTGCAAATTTGGCAGGACATCACAGTGAGAAAAAAATAATATAGCACATAATATTGTAGACTATGCTGGTATCAACCAGCATGATCAGCATCAAGGCAAATACATTATACTGTCTCACCAGGGTTTTGCTATTCTGTGATCACTGCTTGCATGTTTATGCATTATTAGGATATAAAGGATCTTTGTGCAAGGGCAGTCCGTAATAATAGTACCCTGTACCTTCGACCAGATGGTAATAACTCATATTCACCATAAAGTGGATGTAATGCATCCCGAAGAATTGCATGGCTTTTCCTTGCAGCTCGAAATTCACATAGTTTTATCATACTATGCTGTTGTTTACCTGCAATCTTACTGGCCATATTAACAATTTTATTTAGTTTGTACAAGCAACAAAGCTGAAAGTCAAAATACTCTCCACAAATGAACGATAGAATAGAGCCAACAAATATGTATCCACACCAAACTGTCGAAGCTTACGCATGAAATACAATCGCTGCAACCCTTTCTTATAACAGCTGCAGGATTTACATCCCATGTCAGTTTTTCGTCAATGACTGTCCCTAGATATTTTATTTGTATAAAGGGTAAATAACACTGTAGAGATAGTACTTCCCTGTGGGGCTCCTGTGTTGGTAACAATAGGGGAAGACAAAACAGAGTTTACCCTACCACACTGTACTCTATTAGTCAAAAAAGACTCAACCCATCTAATGAGTCTACTATTCACACCCAGCTTAAACAATCTTTCCATTAGAATATGTGGTCGTATAGCATTAAATGGAAATGAGAAATCTATAAACATAAAACGGGTTGATCAAGATGACTATAAAGTCTATGCAGCATATAAAAGAGGCCATCTTCCGTGCTCCTCCCACTCCTATATGCAAATTGTAAAGGATCAAATTTGTTTCACACATCAGAAAGAACGCATTCTAAGACTATTTTTTCAAAACTCTTCATGACAATAGACGTCAAAGCTAGAGGTCGAACGATATGGGTTTTTCTCTGGCTGATGCAGATGCCGATGCCGATATTTAGAAATCAGGGCAGCCGATGGCCGATATATGATGCCGATTTTTTTGGCCGATTTTCTTTCCTTCTTTTTTCCCATCATCTCATAAAATCTAAGTCAAGTAATAAGAAGTAAAGTGATACATAAAATTGCTTAAATTAAACATTTATGAAACAAAACTAGCCTCTCCAATCAGTGCACTTGTATAATTTAAATAAAAAATAATGTATACATTAAATAAATACACAACGGGTAATCAAAAATCTAGGAAAAAAAGTTTTTTTGTGCACAAAAACTTACATAAATAAAATAAATAATATAATAAATAAAATAAACAAGAGTAGTGTTACACAGTAGCACCCAGCAGCATTTCTTAATTTTTGGTCTGAAGTGAACAAAAATATATACAACACCTGAACTTCACTTGAACACTTGTTCTGAGTCTGAACACTACTTATCATTTTAAAGTAAAACAAAGTGCTCAAGTGATCAACAACAGTCAACAAAAACAAAAATGTGTAAATGCACATAAACAGTAATGCTTAGACACAGCAACTAAGTCTATTTAGCACCTGAACACAGTATATTTAACACATGAACTTCTCTTGAACCCTTGTTCTAACTACCTATGCACTCTACAACAACAAGTAATCAACAACAGATAATGGCCATTACTGAGGGAACAAAAAGTTCCCTCTAGTTCCCTTAGTTTTAGCTCCAGTTTCAGTCTCTTCTTCACCCCACCCATCCATCACTTAAGTTCTTAGCACTGCCAGTTTAAGAGCTGCAGGTTGTAGTTCAGGAAACACAGCCTCTCTGCATTTTCTCCTGTGAGCCTGCTCCTCTTCTTCTCATACATGATCCCAATCTCACTGAATACTCTTTCAATGGGAACAGAGGAGGGAGGTGGAGAGAGGAATTTTCTTGCCAGTGGTGCAAGGTGGCACAGGCGGAATACATTCTGTTTCCACCATTCCAGTGGCATGCCAGTCTGTCTGTCAATTTATGGCTCACGGAGGCACTGGTCCAACTGCTCAGATGTAATGCTCATCACTTTCTTCAGTAGGAGTTCCATGAACCCCCAAAATGTTTGCATACATTTTCTCAAGAAAACTAGAGGGACCAGGTTCCTCTACTTCCACCCTTGTCCGTTTCGGTTCTGATCCTTCGTCTCCACCGGTGGCTCCTTTTTGTTGTTTGGACACAATGGCGTGTTCTTCTTGCAGCCAAGTTTTTGCTTTGCTCAGTGTATCCACTGCAAAGACATGACCCTTGTACTGAGGAACAAGCAGTGTTGCCAGCACCAAACATTTGGTCTCCTCCATCTTTGCATATTGTCTATCCAAGCTTTGAGTGTTTTGATCCCCCTTGTGGTGGGACCCTCTGCCTGAAGTACCATCTTCAGCACAGCGATGCTTGGGATGATGCAGGAGATAGAGGCCCCTGCCTTGCTCATCTCAAAAGACACTTCCTCAATAGGGTCCAGTCTATCAATCAAATCTGAGACGATATCCTATTGTTCTGCAGCTAGTGTGGCAATCTTGCCATGTTCTCCTGCATACAGGTTCAGGGCATGCTTCTGCTCCAGCATCCTCTGCAACATATGTAACGTGGAGTTCCAGCGGGTGGGAACATCTTGAATGATGCTGTGCTGGGCGAGGCCAAGATCTTTTTGAATGCCTCTCAGACGCTGTTTTGCGAGGACAGAGTGGCTAAAGTGGGTAGCACATGTCTTTAACTTGGCAATGCAATCCCCTACTACTCGCTGACTGCTGATGCCATCCTTCACCACAAGCTGCAATGTGTGTGCACTGCAACTTAAATCTGGTATATCTGCCAGTCTGAGGCCTTTAATGATATTTGCACCACTGTTTCGCAGAACAAGCACAACTCTGTCTTGGTTGATGCCCCAATCATTCAGCATGCTAAGGAACACCTCGCTGATGTAGTTCCCAGTATGGGAGCCAGACATGGCCTTGACATTTAGGACTACCTGTTTCCTTTGCCAGTTACTGTCTATGAAATGACATGTTAGGCTCATTAATGATTCAGCTTCTCCAGACCAACAGTCTGTGGTGAAGGACAAATAGTGGCCAGCATTTTCTGATGCAATTAGTGTCTTAATTCGCTGTTCATCCTTTTTGTACACACTGTCCAACATGTCTGTGCGGTAGTATTTTTCACTTTTGATGGTATATCTTGGTTGTACTGCTGTCAGCAAGCGCTGGAAGCCAATATCTGAAACAACTGTAAAGGGCTGGTTGTCTGTATCAATCATTTCTGTGATAAGGGTATCAATTTTTTTGGACCGGGAATCAGTATTTTGCCATTTCCTTTGAGAATCAAACATCTGTACTACAGTGGGCTGAAGTAAGTTGGCTGCAATAGCAGCTGCATCTTGTTTCTCCTTCTGCGCGTCTTTATAAGCTTGGAAGTGGTGGACTTTCAGATGATTCCACATGTTTGTGGTATTTTTAGTCTTTCCTTTTTTCTGCTCCCATGCTCAGCAATTTCTGGCAGATATTGCACTTGGCCTTCCCTGATGTTGGCTGAGAGAAATATTGCCATACTGGGTTTGATTTCTGTTCAGCCATCAGACTGTAATTATTAAAAAAGAAAAAAAAGAAAATACAAGATTTTAAAGTCAACTTTTCTATTATTACATTTTTCCATGCACATCACAATATCATTAATATGTTTTGGGAAAAAATTGTTCTGAAGAATGCTTTGTTTTATGCTTTATGTTTGCTGACAGACACTGTTATAATAAAATAGTTCTCAAGAGTTCTCACACTCTCCAGAATGTAGAAGAAATTACACAATTTATTTGACATTTCAATGCATCAGTTAACGTTTATCGTTAGATAATAGACCGTTATACTGTAATTGCAGTTAGATAATGTGAGAAACACCTTAATAGCGACCATAACCAGATGCTACTTTCTGCAATTTTTTTCAGAGTTTTGCTGAATGCAATTGGTTGCCTTCTGTTTTTTTACACATTATTTAAACTTTTTTTATTGGGTTAAATTCCATATTTGCTTGTCTTTTGTAATATTCACCAATGTTGTATGCTTATGTGAATTATAAATGCTCTCTACTTATACCCATTCAAACATACTGACAGCGCGGAGTTAAGAGCTCCATAATCCACGTGACAGCGTGTCGCAGTTCTTTGGAAACTCGCCACTGCTTTCACAGGGATGTTCATTTTAACTGGTTAACCGACCGTAAGAATTTTGACCGATTAATACAATCAGTTAAACGGTTTTTTTTTTCAGTAATTTATCAAAATATTAAAAAAGGTTTGCTGCATGGTTAAAATATGCTATGCGTATAAAAAAAATGTGTTTTTTAGAGAGAGAGAGAGAAAAGTCACATATAAGTCGCATTTTATTATTTCATTCAGAAATAGGCCAAATGCCGACGCGAAATGTTTACAAACATTATAATAAACACTGTAAACATAGCTAGGCTATTTTAGTTCCCCTAACTCCACAACAAATTCTTTCAATTAACAGTATTTAGAAAAAGAACAAGAATTAATAATATAAGAAGCTATACAAGAAGCTAGCTATAAACGACAAGCCAAAATGAATTAATTTAGACTAAAACGAAACTGAAACCAACGTTGGGTCTCTCATTCGACACAAAATCAATGCCAAAATATTATTTATTATGTACTTCACTCGCGTTCCAATATCCACGTAAAATGTTTTGCATAACATCACGGGTACGGTGATAACGCTTAACGGCACAGATTTGACTACATATTTAAACTGAGCAGTGTGTTTTTTCCCATATGTTTGACTGGCTGTATTTTATTATGATAATGAACATGCTGCATTATTGTCAAGGTAGCAAAGCTTAACTGTGTGCGCGCATGTGCCATCGTTAGCTGAAGTTGTGTGTGAACACCGCATGGCTGCAGAGTATGAGTGGCTCTGTCTCACACGCGGCCTCAGAGGGAGAAATATTCTCCAGTACAGAAACAGAATTGATAACATCGGAGCTTATCTATACAATGCAGGCTACAATAATAATTTAGCCGCTCGGCTCGTTACGAGGTTTTGGTACCAGTGCTTAAATGTAATGTTAGCCTAAACTAGAGCTGGTTGAAGACTCCTTAACTATACTGTTCCAAAAAGTTACTCACATGCTTTTTCCAAATGTTATTCTCATTCTCTCTCCAAAAGTAGCGTCATATTTAACCAATGAAATACAAGGCTAGATTAAGAACGAAGGATAATAACTTAAGTCTTACCGTTTTCTTGGGGAGTTACCAGGTAGTTCTCTCTTCAAAAAGTTAGCAGGCAGAGGGGGACATCACAGGGTTATCCGTTGTGCCAGTGGAATGGCAATCTGCTTGTCACACGAGGCAGCGTCACGTATTGCTTGCAGACGTGCCTGTATATTAATCGGCCTACTTTACAGCAAAATCGGCCGATGCCGATTAATTAAAAAATGCCAAAAATTAGCCTATTAATCGGCCGGACGATCAATCGGTCGACCTCTAGTCAAAGCTACCGGACGGTAATCATTTAAAACAGCTGGTTTTGATATTTTTGGCACAGGCACTATAAATGAAAATTTCCAGGCAGTGGGTACATAGCAAGTATCCACAGACACTTGAAACAGATGACTGTAAATAACACTAAGCTCCTCCCCACACTCCCTTTTTGAGTAATTAACTCTAATAACATAAGTAAGATTAATTTTTAATGAGCAGAAAAGAATGCATGTCACACCTCTGTTTATCAATCTGCACTGGCTACCAATAGCTGCTCGCATGAAATTCAAAGCATTAATGTTTGCCTACAAAACCACCACTGGCTCTGCACCTCTTTACCTAAATTCAGTTCTCAGACCTATGTACTCTCTAGAAGCTTATGTTCTTCAAGTAAACGTTGCTTTATTGTGCCATCCCAAAGAGGCACAAAATCACTTTCACAGACTTAAATGAACTGTTCCCACCTGGTGGAATGACCTGCCCAACTCAATCCGAGTCCTTAGCCATCTTCAAGAAACGGCTAAAAACACATCTCTTCCATCTTTATTTGACCCTCTAACCCTAGCACTCTCTTTTCTTTAAAAGAAAAAAAACTTGTCCCTTTTAGGCTTGCACTCTATTCATTTACTGTTTGTTTTCTTAAAAAAAAAAAAACACTAGTTTTTCTAATCTTTTTGTATTCTAGCTATTTGTTTTCTTTTTATTTATTATACAATTAACAAAAGCAAAAAAGGCCTCTAACACTAGCTTGCTCTATTCTTTTTCTATTCTATCTGTTTTCTTTTTATTTATTATATAATTTCAAAACAAACCTTGCTACGTGTACTGCTTTAGCTAACTGAGACTTGTCATAGCACTTGCATATTATTGCTCTTTTGTTGATTTTGATTGCTTCCATTGTCCTTATTTGTAAATCGCTTTGGATAAAAGCATCTGCTAAATTACTAAATGTAAATGTAAGTACATCAAGATTATTGATGGGTTTTCACTGCAAAATGACACAAATATCTTTTATCGTTACAGCAGAACTCTGACAGACATATCTGATAAAAAGTAGATCAGTGCAGACTCACGTCACGTATGATCTGGACCAGGCTGTCTGCGGTGCAGCCCGTATAGCTGACGCTCTCCACAGCCGGTAGTAAGTACGGAGGAGAATTACACAGCAACACGCAAACCTTGTGGGTCTGACCGCTGCATAGAGAAACAATGAGAACACGTATACAACCACACACTTTTGATTACACAGAACAAGTTAAAGAACTCACATTTGCTCCCTCATCTTTTTGAAGTCATCAAAAAGCTGCAGGGCCACAGAAAGACCCTCAGCTATGAGACTGCAGCTCTCTGCCCCACCTCCCATGAATCTGCGCAGAAAGCATCAGTGTAAGAGTTGAAATTCTCAGAATTTAAAACATGAAAATCTTCAAAGCAGACAATACACTCATAAACTAGCAGCTCATCTAAACAAGCAAAAGCACACTTTTATCTCAGACTTTCTATCGTGGAGCAGCTCTTACCGAATGCTGTCAATCCAAGAGACAAACTCAAAAGCGGAGCTGGTGGGAGCGTGGCACTGGACGTAGGATTCTGGAGCACAATCCACTGTGTTGAAGACCACCAGTCCATATTGAGTGCCACCATACTATAAAAAAGCAAAAATATTATCAGATGTTGAAATGACAGCACTAATGTAAAGAGCAGGTTTAAACGGATTCATCCAACTCACATCTCCTCCAAAATCTGTTTCGGCAGGTGGTCCTCCATTAAAATACCTGTGATCACACAAGGTAGGTCAGTACAGCAGTATAACAAATGTCAGCGTGAAAAAACAGGTGAAGACTCTTACTCTATAGTCGGTAGTATGTAATTCTTCTGAAGTGATTCAAAATATGGACCAAGGTTTGCAGTTCCCTCTATGACAAACACCACATCTGACACCTGATTCAACCCAGACTTGGACGTCGGGTCCATATGGGTCGCCTTGTGTCTGCAACCAAGGCAGGCGTTAGTTCAATATCATACGGAACGTCTGCTGTAATTAAATAATAAAATAAGTAATAATACAGAAATAATGTGGTGTACGCCCACTTAACCTTTACTGTGACTGAAGTGTTATTTGCTGTATTTTATTATCTATTGTAACGTCTCTGTTCTAAAAGCAAGAATACCGAACCATGACATATACATACTGGCTGTGTCTAAATACCAAGAAAAACGCCAACAAATACATTTCTGAATGATTCAGTCCGTGCCAAAGATGCCTGACAGAGACATTTTTCTCCATTCTCACTCTATCAAACATTAACTCCATAGATAACGATAATGCAAATACAAATAAATGAAAACATAAAATGTGAATAAGATCAAGTTTAACATTAAGTTACACATACAAGTCTTAGCATGTTTGTTAGCCGTTATCCTCGAATGCTAATTTATCTCGTGTGTCTTACCTGCTAGTATTAATAGAACTGACTTCTAATGAGAATAAAACGGACTGATACAGTCATTTGTCTTGATTATATCCAAACCAGCCGTCTTAAGTTGTATTATGAAAGCTTCAGATAAACGTTAATGCAGACCGTGATGACAACTAATTTATGAATTTACGCTCGGCAATCGACAACACGATCTGGTCGTAGATCTGGGAACTGGACTGGGTTGGTGAATCGATTTATGAGTGATCGATTTTTGTGCCAAAAGTACGTCAATTTCAAACCCACCTAAAATATAACTATGATCCATCCATGCATCAGTTTACACCGCTTGTTATGGTCGCAGGAATGCGTAAATGTCCAGTAAATCACCTCTAAACTAAACATAGCCTAGGCATTATTGTGTTTGCCTAAGGAAATAAATGTATGCTTGTGAAAGTAATATAATAATAATAATAAGGTATGGAGATTTTGTTATCATCATCATCATAATGTTTTAATCTTAAATGGATCCTATAGTGTATGTTTAGTTTCTTTATTATTTAGTTTTAATTTCCGGTTTTCTTATTTTTTTATATAGCGGTCTTCAATCTTATGTTATCTTCAATCTTATGTTATCTTCAATCTTATGTTACAATATTGTATTTTATATGGTTTAAGTACTTGGTGCTTTTTGTATATATATTTTTTCCATTGTATTTATTATTACTATTATTATTAAAGGGCTGCTAAAAGGGGTTACGTTATTGTAGGCTACATAAATATAGAATAGGCTATATTTAAAATCTTATTGAAACAATCCTTTATTGAAACATATGTTATCATTTTTATATTTATTATCATTATTATTATTATTATTATTATAGGGCTGCTAAAAACATCAATGTACTTAAATAATAGGCTATATTTAAAATCGTATTGAAACAATCTATTATTGAAACGTAGCCTATGTTATTATTATTATTATTATGATTATTTGGGACAACGGGTTTTCTAAACTTAAGAGTAAACAGTAGATGTCACTAAAGTCAAGCAACCAAAAAAAAAGAAAAAAAAGAAAAAGCAAAGGCTATAGAAACAACACTGTATAGGCCTAACTTTACTATTTTCTTGAGCAATCACATTGTACATGGACTGTCTCTAAGTTACTGTCCTATTTATACTTTATGTTATAGTATCAGTTCAGTCTCTCCTCTGTACTTAACTGAATATCAGAAAGGAGGAGACGGGTAAGTTATTGAAGAAAGAATTATGTTTTTAGGTCGGCGTGCAACCTGTTTCCTGTCCTCGTTGCTCTTTACTGCAAGAATGTGCATAATTACTCAGACGGCCCCAAGCGACCCAGCCTGCTGTCAAATAAGAACAGTGTACCGCAAGCTAAGTGGCCCTGAGGCTCGCTCGTTCTCTCTCCTTCCAACAATAGAATCTACTCTCCAGCGAGCAACAGAGAGCATCAAGTTCATCATATTTAAAATCTCCCATACAAACAATGCTCTGAATCAGTTTAACCCATTTAGAGCTATTCTCTTACAACCCCCCCGGCTGACTTCCTTCGCTTTTCACGGTCAGTAAACA
Source organism: Barbus barbus (assembly GCF_936440315.1). Classification (NCBI taxonomy): domain Eukaryota; kingdom Metazoa; phylum Chordata; class Actinopteri; order Cypriniformes; family Cyprinidae; genus Barbus; species Barbus barbus. Next base: position 34,122,576 of record NC_136731.1, on the reverse strand, counting down.
GAAGAGTGTCCCTAGGGTTAGTTATGATTGTCCTGAACTTATAGGACCAGTGTGTGTCCAAATAAGAGATTCATCCTTCTCCAGCGAGTTTTCTTTTGTGGAGTGGCACAATTTTGGAGGCTATAGCTCAGCTTTGTGATCTGGGTGGCTAGATTAGATGGATTTAAGGTGAACAAGGGAACTGTGGAGTAAAGACAAACCCTATACTCTTAACTCCATGTATTGACTGATAGCATCACATCACTAAAGATTGACTGAATTTCTAGTATAGTAAAAAATTTAATTAAAAATACATAAATCAAATAAAAATGTATTAGCCTACTTATTACAAGGTTGCCTACACGACAACAAACTAAAACATAAGTCTGCCCATTAGATAATTTTGTAATTTAGTAGAATAATACATATATGATTTAAGGAAGAAAAAAAACATGAAACAATTCAAATAAAAACAAAAAACTATTGTTTGAGGTCAGTAAGACTTTTTAATGTTTTATATTTAGGCAGTTCTTTTGTTCACCAAGACATTTATTTGGTAAATAATACAGTAAAAACAGAAGTTTTGTGAAATATTTTTACAATTTAAAATAACTATAACTTTGTATTTGAATTTAATTTAATTTGTAATTTTTTGGCAAAACTGAATTTTCAGCAGTCACTCCAGTCTTCAATGTCACATGATCATTCAGAAATCAATTATCAACAATGAAAACAGTTGTGCTGCTTCATTTTTTTTTTTTTTTTGTGAAAACCATGATAAATTGTTGCAGGATTCTTGATGAATAGAAAGGTCAAAAGGACAGTATTTTTAGATTTTTTTTGCTAACGTAAAAGTTGGTAACAATGTAAAAGGCCACTTTGAACAATTTAATGCATCCATCAGTAATTTATGTGATTTTCTTTTACAATATAATATTAAGAAGAGTATAATTATTCTTAATACGTAATTACTATATAGCAGTAATAATACATATATATAACTATACAATACATATTACTATATAATAATACATACATATATATTACTATATAATAATAATAATATATAACACACAAACAAACTGGTTTGTTTGACTAGAGACTGAGATTTTCTCAGTTGAACACCACCAGCAGATGGCTTGATTTTAAGTGAATATCTAGAGGGAGAAACAACTATTGTAATGAATGAGGTGGCCCATAATTCCTTTTTATTTGTGCTGCACACACGAATGTAGATGCTCTTGTGCACCATTAATGAAGATTTATGTTCGCATATAATTGAAAATGTATCACCTTATAAAATTAATGTTATTTGGCTATAATGTGAAATTTTCTCCCACCGAAAACTGCTGTTGTTTCTTAAGATCAGCACTTTCGTGTGTGTGTGTGTGTTTTAATAATACAAAGACATGTCTGATGTATAGCTACTATTCAATTCAGCTATATACACTCAGAAAAAAAGGTGCAAAAGCGGTCACTAGGGCAGTACCTTTGTACCTAAGAGTGTATATTAGTACCCTAAAGGTACATTTTAGTAGGCTACCTTTTGAAAGGGCATCACCCCAGTGACAGCTTTTGTACCTTTTTGTCTGAGAGTATAACTATCAGCTCTTCTGCATCAGCCAGGGCACTTATGCATTCCATTTCAAAATCCCACAAAATGTCTTGTTTCCGGATGTCCGACATTATTCTCTGGAGAGGTGTCCTCCAGGTGGCACCGATTTAAACACGAAGCCTTTACTGGTCCTCTCTGCTGGGAGACAGGAGCCATCTGGACCTCACACCAGGCGACCAGAGCGCGCAGAACACGCCCATATACATACCACCATATCTGGGTCACTGGGGCTACAATAATACGCCTCCAAGGTACATTTCACAGGGCACAGGTGAGGAAAAACTGGTGCATGTTCACATACACATGCAGACACAACACCAAACACTCCTACATTTGACTAATATTTTCCCAAAATATTCGCGCTTGTCATTACAGAAATGAATCTCGTTCTCGAAATGGATGGATGTCTTTCCCTGAGGCTGTGAAAATGAACATAGCATTCTCTATTACAGTCACAGCTATTAGCAGTAATGATAATTGCACCGTTAGTTTCACTCGATCATTTTTTCCCCCACAGTGATAAAAACAGCTCTACACCACGCCCGCTCCTCAAGTTTTTCTCTTCTGCTCTCTCTCTATCCCGCATCTCTCTTTCAGCTCAGTGAGCCGGGTGAAATATCTTTCTGACTAAATGATTTTTTGCACTGTGGGAATGTTGCCATGGAGACTGCGCTCCCCCACCCCTCAGCGCGCGTTGTGAACTGGCGCGTCTCCGCTGCGCGCTTCTCACAATGTGCTGCAGGTGCACACACGTCTCGGTGCGCATGCATACCGGATCGGTCCACCTCTTCCTCTCGTTTTCTATCGCTCTTATATTCTCCTTACACACCCTGAACGGAATCCTTGAAAGGAATGTCCCGGGTTCAATGCAGGATTTGTGGCATAATGTTTAATGAACGAGTGAATGAACGGATCAATGAATGAATGGTGAAACACAAAGGATGTAGGCCTAAATGGAGCCGATGGGGCCCTTACGAAAAATAACCATGGTTTTACAAAGAAAACAACAACAACAACAACAAAAAACATGGTTGTAGATAAACCATGGTAACCACCATGGTTTTGTTAACCATAGTTTAACCATAATAGCTATTTGTAGTAAAACTGTTTATAAAAACGGCAATCAACACACAGTAACTAAACAATGCTTAATTTTAAAAGAATAAATAAATAAAGCATAAATAAATTGTATAGGAGAAGGAATGTCTAATTCTAATTGGGAAGTAATCATTTTGAACTATTTGCAAATAATAGGCCTATTGTAAAATATGCACACGTGTACTTTTATTTGCATGCCTAAATTGTCGAAAACGTTTCTTGTCTCATCACATTCTGCTATGATACACTAATCACGTAAATGATACCACATTTTAATCCAAATAAGCAATATAGGCCTATATGAGAGAAATAGGCTAATTCGCTTTCATATGTTTTTCGTTAAAACTGACCCTTAGCGCTGAATCCGAGCTCTAGCAGCTTCTGTGAACAGTAAACCCCGCCTGCTTTGATATGATTGGAATCTCATTCATTGGTCAAAGTGGCAAAATCAGCGCGTGAACTGGATTTTTGCCACGAAAATTCGCCGATCAAAGGTAAATGTAACCACACTTTAAGGCTACGCTGTCATACTAAAGATTAAAGTCATCAAAAATAACATCTCTGTGCAATAGTTATTTGTTTGATTATTTATTTGACAAAACTGGGAATTTTAAAATGTACAAAATGAGCTTATTCACGTTTATTGTAAATGCGTCCCTGTAACCCGTCTACATTAATTTTCTACATTATGCCACAAGCTTAACTGCACTGAACCTGAATTAAGAAATATTAATTTAATTCCATTCCACTATTAGTTTTCTCCAGCTATTCTCAAACATTTATCCTCTTACCACACTTTTTATATTTTTCACCCTGGGGCCAGTTGCGTAAACTGCTTAGACTAGAATATGTTATACTAGTCCTTACTTTTTTTTTGAAGTCAGTGCATTCAAAAATAGACCAAATTTGATAATTTTGGTCAGACTGCCTCTTAAGATACTGTCTTGATATAATGGCTGTTAATGAAACTGGCTCCTGTTCTCTTGTCAAGATTTACCCCCTGCTTTTCTCCATAGCACATTTGTAGTCTTCACCACACGTGCTAATTCCCTGCACCTCTGTCTCTCTTCCTGCATCTGTGTGTGTCAGAGAGTGCTGACTCTGGCTGTTCTGCGTACAGTGAGGCTCAGATGAACAGAATGTGACTCTAAGTTAAAGCCAAGATGGATGCTGAAGAATCAGGTAGTAACAAATCGAACACTCTAAGAATCACACCGCATGGGTGCAATTAACGCCAGGAAGTTTTGTGACTGGAAAAGCCATAAAGAAATAACCTGATTTGAAGAACGAGGTTGAGGCTGAGAAGGACTGGGTTTGATTTATGGATACAACATGTGTGGCTGTGAGTGTTTGCGCGTGCCTATGGAAATACAGAAAAACAGAATCATGTACATGAATGCAATGCTCCAAACTGCATTTATGTAAAGTGGGACCTCGATAAAGAATTTATGATGGTAACTAAATAATTACACACAAGTTAATGCACAGCAGGACGGGAAGGGAGCGAGACACAAAGTAAGAGGTAGACCAAAAGATCAGGATGATTCACAACTCGTTACATGAACACAAACAGCTGTATCACGCAAACTCATTGCAATGATTTTTCATACATGTTTTATTTCAGCCATCATAGCTCCAGCCTTTGAATCATCCTTTTTATCATTCACATAATCATCCTGCTAAAAGTTTTTTTTTTTTGGTCTTTTTTTTATTTTTATTTTGTTTTTTATTTTTGTTCAGCTGAAATGTTCTCGCCCTGACTGCATTTCATTTTTATCTTGCTCTAAGTCTCAGCTTATGTCTGAACATATAAAAAAGTAAACCTTTTCAAAGAAAACTAAAAAAGCAAACAAACAAAAACATATCCATAAACTGTAATACCATCTCAAAGAGGATATACAATATTAACAACATTAATCATCAGTGTTTTGATGATATCCAGCAGGTTGCTAGGTCAACATGTTTGTCATTAGTAGTGTTAGTATCAAGATCATCGTCAGTTTTTTGTGTTGAGCATCACTTATTAAATTATCATTGCATCAAGTTGACATCATCCATGTTAATATAAGCATGCAAACACATTTCCTCAGGATCATTCAGAATTGCACTGACATAGAGAGACAGAGAAAAGAGGGGAGACAAACAGAGAAAGAAAAATATGGCCTGGGGTGAACCAAAGAGAAAGCTATCGTCAAAGTTTGTCTTTTGTGGGAGCTGATGATGGGGTCAGAGGTCACTCTACAGGGCTCGTGCCTCCACAGTGTAAGATCTAAGGCAGCAGAAGAGATGGGCCTGGAGACAGGAGCTGAAGACTGCGGGTCGATACCACATCCACGTGTATGACGGAATCAATGGCCTCTTAGAAAACAACAAGAGCTGATATACGATAACGGACTAAGGACTGAGCACACACCGGCGTCCAAGGCCTGGCATGTGATTAATAATGAAAACAGAGAAAATATGAGCTCAGTGGGAAATCATTATACTGATGTACATTTCAATAACAAGAGTGTTAGTGATTGGTAATGCAGTATTCCTCCATTGAGGGATGAGTGTGGTAGCATTGGCAGTGGTTGTACTGCGATATTAAAGAGATAGTTCATCTTAAATGAAATATTCTGCTATCATTTATGCACCATTGTGTCATTTCAAACCTGCTTGACTTTCTTTCTTCTGCGAAAGATGATATTTTGAAGCCAGTGGTGTCCAAAAACAAGACTGGACCCCATTGGATTTCATTGTATAAGGATTTTGAGAAGAAAAATTGATGTTGTGTTCCACAGAAGAAAGCCATACAGGTTTGGAATGGCATGAGGGTGAGTAAAAGACAGATTTATCATTTCTGGGTGAATTATCCTTTTAATAGAGGCAGTGACCCTGGATATCAAGGGTATGTGAATTTAGCGCTTTGGCCACTATATTGCTTCTGACTAGAGAAGAAAAAGCATCTGAAGTCAGTTTGTAATGTAAAATTATATAAGTAATCTTGTGGCCTTAAAATAATATAAGACGTGTCCCCCTCTTTGTCTCTGTTTGCAAGGAATGCTCAGACAGAAAAGATATTCACATTAGCCAAAAGAGATGAAGAGAACCAGTTTGTCTTTTTTTTCCTCTTTTTCTTTTAAAGACAATGAAAAACTTCCAACATTTTATTCCTCGACAGCTGTGGCCACTAGGTTTGTCCCCTCGTACACACAGAGCACATTTACAAAAAAAGAAAAGCACACCCAACACGAGAACACAGATCAGGCTAGGGACACGTTTCAGTGACGAGCTGGTTAGGGACACAACAGAGACAGGTCACTACCACATTCGACGGAGAATGACCGAAAGGCGCGTCTGAGAAATAGACCCTGTCCCTACCAAGTGCAACAGGTCCTACACAAGAAATAGTTCCTCTAAGACACAGGACAGGAGACACTTGATTGTTCAAAACGAGATTTTCTCTGCGCAGGACAAAGGACGGGAAGTGGAGACGTACACGGGGTCACGGTGACATATACCGACACAGGCATACACGCGCACATACAAACTGACGAGCAAACGGATATCGACACATAAGAGCACTCCTACAAACACAGAATACATGGGAGGAAAAAAGAGGATGAATGCGTGCATCTTTCCAAAGCGGTCCTCTCGACAGAAGGATGATGGAGAGCACACACTTCCTCATTTGAAATTAAAAATGTCTAAGAGGAAAAAAAAATCCTGGCATGGTATAAAAATAAAATACTATGGCCAGATCTTTTTCCCATAGGATATGTTTCCAGGAAGTGCACACAAATCCAAGGTCCGTCCCAGTTAGGGTCCTCTGGCAATATTTGAAAATCAATGACAGCTCCCTTTGGAAGAGTTCTCAGTGGGATTCAGTCTGCCAGTGTGTCCATGTCAGGGAAACATATTCTCAAATCGTTTCATTCAGTATCTGGTAGAACAAGAAGAATGGCTGGAAAAAAGGAAACACTGCTGATCTCAATGAGCTCCAAGCAGAAGGTGATAAAAATGTAAAAGGCAGAGGGACACATTTCAATACTGCACGACACGATTTGGCCAATGTATCCATCCTTATTTTTCCCTCTCCAGATGGGACCGGTCATAAAGTAGTCCTCCTCTCCAGAGAAACTGGAAACAGTTGCAAGGATTCTGCATTGGCAGAGAAGACCACTCCGAGAACTTGCAGCTATTGTCAGACTGAAAACACCTTGTAGAGATTTTCTATAGCTACACACAGACACCCGTACAAACTCACATACACACATGCGCTCGCACATACACAGAAACATTCGTGGTCCATAATCTATCAGATCTTTCCTGATTATTTTTTTGTTTTTTAAGTAATTAAAATCTCTTTTTTTTGTAGGCTCAGTTTGAAATAACTAAATAAAGATTATCTATTTAAAGTGGGAATGTTTGTCATATTGCCCCTGAATAAATCATGACATATTTTGATTTTAACATCATTCCTGAAGCAAAACCATCCATGCCAGTTGTTTTGTTATGATTCCATGTGTGAGTATATCTGTTTGTGTGTGTGGAGATGTATCTGTGTGTAAGTGTGTGATTTGTGTCCGGTCTAGTCTAGTTATTTTTCTATATATTGTATTGGGTCTGGAGGGTTGACTTAGAGGAATAGCACTACCACAAGCACAGTCTCTTTTCTGGTTCTTTCTTGATGAATAATTATTCACAGGTGAAAAGAAAGAATGTATTTCTGTTGCTAAAAAGATAATGCTGACCTGAGGATGAGAAAAAGAAACAGAGAGACAGAAAAAACACTGTTAACCATATAAACACAAACGGCAAGTTACATAAACACAAAGAGCTTCAGTGAACAAATGGCTGCATTCATACATTGTATGGGATTGACGACTGCATTTGCTATCAGATATGACTGGTAAATAGCTGAGAAAAGCAGCTTGAATGGCGTCACATTAACAAATAACTGTTCTGAACAATTTTGTTCAGAAAGTCATGAATAAATATCAAAGATATTTAAACGCCAGAAAGCACCACAATTAACACGATAAAAAATGAGTTAAAAAATCAGACCAACTGAGGAGCAAGCTAATGTGTCAAATGTTAATTAACCAATAGTGGCTTCAAATGCTGTTTTCATTTTTTTTAGACAGCAGATTTGGGTTGCACTCAGACCACAAAACCAGCTCATATCTTTGGCTCGTCTTCCTCTGTGAGTTAACAGAACCCCACATAACTAGTTGTTCAGTGTAGCTCCATTTACAACCACCATTCAACCACACTCGCTCTCAAAATTAGCCTTTGAGTCCTGAAAATTTTGTTTATAGAATGCAGTTGTTAGTAACAAAACTGAGAACACTACCATATAACCATATCCTGCTGCTGTGTAAACACTGATGTTTTTGTCAATGTGTGTTAGTTCATGACTGAAACCTGAAGTACTCCAGTGTAACACCCACACAGATGTGAGGAAGTACCCTTCTATTTACAGCATGCGATAATGTTCGTGTGCGTGTACTCACATCTCTACTCAGAGTGAGGGCTGTCCACCACTATGTTTGGTTTAGGGGAAGCTGTGGCACTCTTTGAGATGTATGTGTTTATGGATTTCTCCTGTGAAAGGTAAACAGCAATGAGCATACATGATTATTCAGAAGGTGAATTCATACATGTAAGGCATTATCAAAGCAGTTAATGATTTATTATATTGTATCTTTTCAGTATTAACTGTAACCAGAGTTATAATCAGTGCTGGGTAGTAACAGATTATATATATAATCTGGATTACATGATAAAATTCCAAAAACTGAGTACTCGTACTTACTGTGCGTCAAACCATTTAGCTTTGACCATACTCACAATACAGAATGGCCAATATAAATCTCATGTAAACTATTTTCCGATACATGCTTCTAAATTTAGGGGTGGGGGAAGCACCCCTCATGTAATTAGACCAGTGTTACCCAATCCCAGTCCAGGAGAACCCCCACCACTGCACACTTTTGTTGTCTCTCTTTTATGACACACACATTTGAGGTCTTGGTCTCTTGGAGTCTTTACTAATGAGCTGATGAGTTGATTTAGGTTTGTTTGATTACGCAAACAAGTAAAATGTGCTGTGTTGGAGGTTCTCCAGTACCAGGATTGGAAACCACTGAATTAGACAATGTATGAAACAAATAATTATGAAAATGCATAAGTTATTATGCATTAATGATAAAAAAGCAAGTTACTAAACACAGGTGATGATATATATGTCTTCATCATATCCAGTGGCTTTCAGAAATTGTTGGTTCTGGCAGTCATGACAATAATATTTCCAACCTAAAATATTCTCTTTGCTTTTTTTATACATCAATATGTTATTGCCATTTAATGGTAAGTTTAAAACAAGTTATCGAGAACCCAGCACTGGTTATAATACAATACAATATTTTAGAATGAATAATGATCAATATTTTAAATGAAATAATGTTGCAAATACCAGTAAATTAACTAGCATAAACCTTAGTAAATCACCTTGCATGAGTTATTTAAATACTCTGCACCCATAAATTTTGCATCTGAAATGGGAACTCCTACAAATGCGTATGCAATAAGGTTAGTCGCAAAAATAGCTGTCCATGCCCTTTCATCGCTAATGTTTCATCGCGTGCCTCTAAACCTTGACTGTAGTTTTTTGACGCCAAAAGAAAGTTTGTGCTGGCATATATCTGCCCCTATGTCTCCTTCTAACATACAAAAAAACAAAAACAAATCAACTTAAATCAGTATTTCATGTTCATTTATTTGTTTATTTGTTAAGTAGCCATGTAATAGGAAAGATTATGTGCAATCAGTCACAAAATAAATCGCTTCAGGAGTCCTGATCCTGCTGTTAAGATTTAATATGTAATACGTTAGCCCTTACATACAACTCTTATTTTATATAATCACGAGAAAGTATTTTACCAATTAAGATTATAAGGTCTTTTATAGGACATTATAAATGCATTATCGTGCATTATGAATACCTTTATTTTAATGCATTATTTATACAGGCTTCAAGGAAAGAGTTACCAGAAAGGTTTCTTTTCCATTTAGGTTTTCTTTCTTTCTAGATTTTCTTTCAGTCTTATCAAGAGAAAGAAATATTTTAGCAGCAGCTGACACCAATACCAGTCAAAATCCGGTTTCACAAATACTACAGCAATATTCAAAGTTTTATTTAATTTTTAACACTGTATTAACAAATTAAATTAAAACAAAAGAATGCAGTTTTAAGTCTTTTTCAATGAAGAAAGCATTGTTTCGATTATTATTCACATCAGCAGTGAGCGAGTAAGTGGTCTGCTCTTTTTTGTGCTAATGTTTTCTGATTAATGCTGTCAACATAATAGACAGCAGCAGCTCTATTAGACTGTATTTACACTGCAAGCTCTAATGCACACATCCATTTTTTTTCTCCCGTCGGTTTACATTCACTTAAAACATAACTGACTGTATACGTTAATATCTCACCCAGATGGGGATTTTCGTGTATCGCTCACACATACACACACACACACACACTCCATGCAGTCACACTGTCTACCTCCACCAGCTGGTGCCAGTGTTCAATTGGCTTGCGGGGATTCGCCAGCATGGCTGTCCAGTGCTCCCTTCCCGGTCCATCAGCATCACTGCCCACACGGCACATCCCGATCACCTCATTATGACCGATACTGAGAGACAGGGAGAGAGAGAGTGGGAGGGAGAGAGTGAATTAATGCAGTTAAGCTAAGAAATGAAGGAGAACCACAGAACAGTGCATCCATTACATCAAATGGGCGAGAGAGAGAACCAAAGATGGAAAAGAGACACGGGAGAACATGAGGAGCTAGGAAGCACAAAGTAACAAGATAAAAAGCAGACCTAATCTGCATCATATAATTAGAAAAATGCAGATGGGACCTTTGTGTCATATAGCAACCTGCGCATTAAGACACACACACACACACACACACTCAAGACACACTGAGAGAGTTTCCACATGCAGTCCTTTAATTACGCAGACACAGACTGAGAGATCACATAATTACATAGACAAACAGAGAACAGAAGGAGAGAGAGACAGAGGTACATTCCAATTATTGAATTACCGAGATAAACAAAATGAGGCAAGAGCACAATTCAATGATTTGAGCGAAAATTTGTCACAGAGGACAGATGGGTAGTTGTTTATGATAGGTCCACTGATTATCGAGATAAAGAAAACGAGAGAGAGAAGATTAGAAGAGAGAGAGGTGTCATAATCACTTAATTACTCGACAAGTGAGTATGAAAAGCTGCTCAAGTGACGGTGGAATAACAAGCGGGTTCAATAAGTGGAACTTAAATAAATCTTTCCTCTTGCGTTTACTGTTGATCAGAGACAAGGACAGAAAATAAATGGCATTAATGCATACTGTTTACTGCCAAGCAGAAGTAGAAAAAAACACAGTTTTTAGTCCACATTTATGTGTGTCACGTGACAGGCCTGGATTTGTATAGAGACAGCAGAGACTTTATAAAAAACCTACTTTCATCAGTGTAACTACGCTATTGCAATAGTGACGATATATACTCAATAATAACAGTCATTTCACAACAAATATGAGACCCTGCGACAGTTAATACTGTTCAAAACTTAGAGGTCGGTATTCTTTTAAAGGAACAGTTAGTAGTAGAGCATGTGTGGTTAAAAAGTATATATATCTTTTTTTATTTAGAAAATGACAGATTGTTTTGTTTGATAAGACCCTTATTCCTTGGCTGGGATCATGTAGAGCCCTTTGAAGCTGCAGTGAAACTGCAGTTTTGGACCTTCAACCCGTTGATCCCCACTGAAGTCCACCATATATGAAGAAAAATCCTGGAAAGATTTCCTCAAAAACCTTCATTTCAAGAAAGAAAGACAATAACATCTTGGATGACATGGAGGTGAGTAAATTATCAGATTTTTTTTTTATTCTGGAAGTGAACTAATCTTTTAAGTCTCTTACGCACTTATTTGATCAAAAGTACTCGATAAACATGAATATAACATTAATAATAAAAATAAATAATAGTAATAAAAAATAACTGTTTTCTATTGTAATATATTTCTAAATGTAATTTATTTTTGTGATGGCAAAGCATTTCCAGCATCATTACTCCAGTCTTCAGTGTCAGAAATCATTCTAATCATTCTAATACTTTTTATTACCTGTGTTGAAAACAGTTGAAACAGTGATACATATTTTCAGATTTTATTTATAACAGAAATGTTTTAACACATTGTAAAATGTCTTTAATGTCACTGAATAAAAGTATTTCTTAAAAAAATTCTACTAACCTCCAAAGTTTGAATGGTACACTCTAAAAAAATGCTGGGCTAAATTCAACCCAGTGCTGGGTAAATATTGAACAGAACACAATGTTTAACCCAACCTTCTGGCCAGTAACCCAACTGCTGAGTCTGAACAACCCAATCGCTGGGTTCATCCATATTTTACCCAGCACTGGGTTGTATTTAACCCTGCATTTTTTTCAGTGTAGATAAATAAGACTGCCCTCTCAAATAATTTGAGAAAAATTATATGATTTGTCCAGATGGTTCAAACAAAGAGGTAAAAATAAATTAGTCACCAATTCACTTGAGCTCCCGAGTCTATTTTTTTAAATGCTGCTGTGCCCTGTTTTTACTCAGTTATATTAATTATTTTACTGTTAGTATAAATGTATTTGGCTAATTTAATGCTGTCATCCTAATTCAGATCTTAATTTTGTGCCAAATAAGCTTTGATAGTTATAAAATTGAACTGAATTAACCCCCCTTAAATAGCTTCAGTGTAGCTATTTTTGTTAGCAGTTTGAAGCATAGCTAACTATTTTATTTTTAAATGTAGTTAAATGTAGGAAGCTACAGATTCAGAGTAGCTCCACCAACACTAAATCAAGTCACGTTCAAAGAAATTAGTGCCAGCAGGATTTATGTCCTGCCTTTATTTTAAAAACAATAATGCCAAAATAAAGTCAATCAAGCTTGATTGAAGACTTGGGGAAGTTGTGGCCTAATGGTTAGAGAGTCGGACTCGTAATCCAAAGGTTGTGGGTTTGAGTCTCGGGCCGGCAGGGATTGTAGGTGGGGGGAGTGAATGTCCAGTGCTCTCTCCACCCTCAATACCACGACTGAGGTGCCCTTGAGCAAGACACCGAACCCCCAACTGCTCCCTGGGCGCCGCAGCATAAATGGCTGCCCACTGCTCCGGGTGTGTGTTCACTGCTGTGTGTGTGTTCACTGCTGTGTGTGTGCACGTTGGATGGGTTAAATGCAGAGCACGAATTCCGAGTATGGGTCACCATCCTTGGCAGTATGTCACTTCACTTCACTTAAAACAAAGTCTTTGTGTTGCAAAAAGCCTAAAATCAAATGAATAACGTCAGTTTTATGAAGCAATCTGCATGTTATTTTTGTTTGAGATGAATCTTCATCTCAAACAAAAATAACTCGCTTTCCCTGCACCTGTGTGACGTCACCCACAGTACTGCCGGTTTAAATACAGAAACACTAAAACATTGCAAAATGGATTGTTTAGCATGTCAAATATATGTAAGAAATGACTATTATCCAGCCGACAGTGCTTCTGAATGGAGCGTTTAGCACAGATGGCATGCAGCAAAGCTAAGAGCAATTCATCAGGCGTTATCTGCAGCTCACAGATGAGCTGCTTCATTAGGAGGGGCGGCTGGTGTGCTGCGTGCCATTGGGAAGAGATGAAATCACGGAGAGCATCGACAAACATGCATTTGGGAAACTCGGATGTGGATTTCCTCAGAACTGACAGCAGTTCTTAAAATAGAATCTGATACCCGATTTGTATGCACCTGAATTTTCAAGGCGCATTTTGTTCCACAAAAGCACACAAAATATGGCCATAAAAGTGACATTAGGTGACACTGCACACATGGCAGTAGGTATACTTCAATTTCAAAAAGTAAAAAACCATACAGAATAATACATAAATGCCTAAAGGTCTATCATACTGAAGTGCAGCAAGAAGAGCCTCACACACACACACACACAAACACACACACAGAAGAGGTGACTTAAGGTGTGTCCACCAGACAATAAACACTGGCTGTGTTACAGAGTGTCTCACCACCAGACACCACTTCCATTAGTATTAGGCTTTCATGTATATTCATGAGGTGTCTGTCTTTATGCAAAACAGTGCAGAAGTCCACCAGGAATAGTCTGACACATGGGGGCATAAGGCCCTGTGTTCAGTGGAGCGCACACATATACAAATATGTGCAACAGGAATTCTAATTACCAATTAAACAACAAACTATCTCATCAGTATCAGTCACGGAGATCCTTAAATGCATGAGAAGAAGATCATATTTTATTCAGTTCTCCATTGCTAATTTCTCAACAACATAGTAAATGTCACTATTTTGGTCTATTCTGAAATTTGTTATCAATTATAGTTAAATATTAAACAATAAAAGCTATCAATTAGATCTGTAAACATTACAAATGTTACATAATTAATGGGAAAACATAATATTTATTATTATATAATTTTTAATATTATAATATTACACTGTAGGAAATATTTCAGATTCTGTTTCTAGGTCACTAATCAAATAAGAAAATTTTGTGACCGTAATCATGACATGACTTTGTACAAATGGTCAGATGTTATATCTTCTGCTGAAGCTCAGTATTCTCTTCAGATCATCTAAAATCACGTAGAGCAATCATATGGAGTGCTGCAAGTTCACTCATTAATTGTTATGCTGGTAATACAATTTGTTGAGGGAAAAAAATATTGTGAATATCATCAAAAATTATAACAATTTAAAGTATTTTCTATTTTAATATATTTTAAAATTTAATTTATTCCTGTGATGGTAAAGCTGTATTTTCAGCATCATTACTCCAGTCTTCAGTGTCACATGATCCTTCAGAAATCATTCTAATATGCTGATTTGTTGCTCAAGAAATATCTCTTAGTATTATCAGAAAACATTATTTTTTTTCTTCAAGATTCAGGGATGTTCAGAAGAACAGCCTTTTATATAGCCATTATAAATAGCTTGACTGTCACTTTGGATAAATTTATTGTGAATATGAGTACCAATTTCTTTAAAAAAATCTTTGTAAACTATGGAATGGTAGCATATATTCCACTAGAGAAATATTACAATAGAAAAGTATTTACACGACTGGACTCTGTAGGAAACACTGTGTTGATCTAATTTGAATCTCTCCCACAGACCTTCAATAAATGCTTTATTCTTTCAATGAATGGAAAATCCACGTGTTCCTGAATAAATTCTGTGAGACACAGCCTGTAAGCATGCCTAAAGTTACAAGTGGGCACTTCCTATCAAGCCTCATATCACAGCAGGGAGCCTGATGTGTTGCAGCATGTCTCAGAGCCCATCACAGCATGAAAAAGACAGTCATGATCTTACCAGTCGTAGTCCATGACGGCGATGATGAGCGACACATTCTCAATGTTCTCGTTGGGGATATCAAAGACCAGAGCCTCATTATACGTGGGATTGAGAGTATTCTTCTTTATGGACGTCTTCCTCTTTTTCAGCCTTCGACCTTCACAAACCAGAGATGCCTTTACGTACGGATCTGAGAAGAACAGCAAGAGTGAAGGAGAGAGAAACTTTGTCAAATAAATAGCAACAGCAGGACGTAATGCTGATAACGGCATCAATAATTATCGAGCTAGCAATAACGATACATTAGCATTACTTTTTCATAATGCACCGTGATAGTGCAACATAATCATGCCCTATGAGAGGAATCTTTATTACATTACTTTAAGCCTTGCTGTGACAATTAAATAAGCCAACACTAATTAAAGATGTCTCTTGTCCTTATCACTGTGATGTTGATAAGGCGTTTCAGTTTTGACATTCAACTTTTTAGAGGTGCTATTTTATATTCACAACTTTCAGAACCGATGGTTTTGTGACCTTTAGTGTTATTTCATTATTCACATGCTAGACGCGTTACACCAAGGTTATTAATGAGCGGCAGTTTCATCATGTCTCAATGTCTGAGGTGCTAATGAGGTATCGCTGTTAATTACGAGGGAATTTGAGGAATGGCTGGGGACCACGAGCAAAACTGGGTACCTGAGAAGCCCGTGAGGTCCATGGCTTTCAGATTGGTGGCCTTTATGATGGTGACGGTCAGTCGGCCAGCTGTTGGCAGGTAACACAGTGAGAAATTCAGCTCGCCCAGGTCAGCTTTCTCCTGCAGATACAAAAAAGCACATGAAAAGGTCCTAACGTCACTTTGAAGTTATATTGTGAGTAATGCAAATGCTGAAAGTAATGAAAAAAAAGAAATGAAATTCATGGAAACCTTTAAATGATTACACCGTTTCAATAATTTATTTGTCCTTTTATTAAGATGCAAGGATAAACTGAAGGAATGTCTGTGGCTTTTAATACTTAATCAAACATTTTTAAAGGATTTCCCTATGTTCAATTCAAATGCAGATCTATTGACAGCATCTTTGGCCTGCAATTGATTACCACAGAATTCATTTGAACTTGTCCTTGAATTTTTACAAACAAGAGGAAAATCGTGCTTACAGTAATGCACTTAAAATGAAAGTCCATGGAACTGCACTGCGATAAATATTAAAAACACACTTTTTTAAGTGCATCCTCAGGTTATGACCATGTAAATCCGATAAATGCTGCAACTTAAAAGCAAGACTACTGCACAGAGACTGTTTACATGCAAGTTCAAAAGGTTAGGGTCAGTATAATTGGTAACAATTTAGTATAGGGACCAATTTATTAACTAGCTACTTATTAGCATGCCTGTTATCAACATATTATTGTCTGTTTATTAGTACTTATAAAGCATATATTCTGCATGATCATATTCTGCATCCCTAATCCTACCTACTACCTAAACTTAAACTATTAATAAGCACCAAATTAGGAGTTTGTTGAGGCAAAAGTTGTAGTTAATTGGGCCTTAAAATAAAGTGACCATATAATCTACTTTTATTTTGAGATGTTATTATACAATTAAATAACTGTTTTTATTTTAATATTTTTAAAACAGAATTTATTTTTTTGATGGATTTTCAGCAGCTATGATCCTTCAAAAAAAATATACGGAATTTGAGCTCAACATATCTTCATTATTATTATTAATGTTAAAAATGGTTCTGGGTAATATTTTTCCGTGAGACTTTTTTTTCAGGATTATCTGAATAAAAGTGATTTTATTCAAAGACATTTATTACCTTAAGTATTTCTATTTCAAATAAATGCTGTTCTTCTGAACTTTCTATTGATCAGTTTAATGAACTTCCTCAGCTGTTCCTAAATGCTTCCACTTTCCAATAAGACCACTTACAGTTGACCACAGTATATCTAGCAGGGATGAAATTTCAAAAACTGACTTATTGCAAAGTTGGCATCCTATCAATATATATATATATATATATATATATATATATATATATATATATATATATATATATATATATATATATATACACACATTTTTTTTTTTTTACAAATCTTTATAAATTCATCATATTCTAGCATATTCTATTCATATTCTATTTTTATTCTTCATATCTATTTTTATTCTCATATCTATTTTTTATTTTATTGCTAGTTTATTTCTGTATATATGTTTACTGTACTTTTTCTATTTGTATTTTTGTAAACTTGAGGTTTTTCTTAATTTTGTTGGACAATTTGTTGGACAGTCGTACAATACATTTCACTACATGTCGTACTATGTATGTATATGTATGTGACAAATAAAATTTGAATTTGAATGTGAAATTATTTTAAAAATTAAGAAGTTTGTGTCCCTATACTTTTGTCCACATAGTGTGTTTAATTCAGATTAAAAATGTATTTACATTTGTCACATTATCACTTGCATGAGTTTAAAGAAATCAAATGGACGGATTCTCCTATCTGAAGCATAATGTGTTGAGATGCTAGGCCTGTTTTTTCCCTTACACTCTTTGTTGAACCTTTCATCTTTCTCTCAAGTTCTTGTTCTGCCAGACAGAATTAATCATCAGCTATGATGAAAAAAGAACAAGGGTAGCAGAGGTAAACAGAAAGAGCTGCAATATTTCCTCAAAAACGTCAAGCATCTGAGGTACCAAGAACAATAGGAGCTGCCAGCTATGGGTCTGTGTCCGTACACGTGATGTGAAGTTTTTTTGTTACACACCAGCACCTCGAAAAATGAATTATACCTCAAGTCATTTTTTTTCAAACCAGCTGAGTAAGTAAATCCGCTAATGCCACCCGAGCAGCCGATTGGCTGAATCCTGCGTGTAAACATTTCATTTACATCCATTCACATGTCAGACACACAGATGTCAGAAACATACTCAAATCCAGCATGCATCACTGAATCATTTTTAAATTTGTCTTGTCAGACAGAGTAGATGGTGCCAAATTGATCTTCTTTCCTTCATTTGACCTAGTCGTGCTGAGGAAAATTTCATCTACCTTATTTAAGAACACTGCAGCTAGTGTTTGATTTGATTTATTCTCTCTGTTCTCCAAAGGTACAAACTGATTTTAAAATAAAAAATATTCTACGATGATGATAATTTTTTTTCTAAAAACTGCTCCATAAAGATGCAGTGGCAATTTCTGGAGTGCTCTTGAAAAAAGGCTCCTTTGCACAGTTGACCTTCACTAATTCCATGTAATTTTCTCTGGAAGGACGAGCGCATGCATCACTAGATCTCCTCACACCTCTGCTACCAACATCCCCAAGGACACATCATCATCATCAACTTAGCATGTAATCACGCATGATTTTCAATTGTGAAAAACGTCTCATGAATATAAAATTAGCTTTTCAACTCCACTTAAGAGAAATATGCAAGCACCATAAAAGATACCACCATTATTATAAAATCCGTGCTAGCTAGGTTCTTATGTAATCCAGCACAATTTCTTGGGCAAAATTCCCTAAATCGTGCTGCGTCTTAAATCACATGCCACTCTAAAAACAGTTAACAGACACCATAGGCACAAAAACAGTGCTGAATTTAATTTTAAATGCCATTTTTTAAAAGACAAACATGCCTCCGTTCTATGTAAAACGTAATTTTCTCCAGGACAAACATGCCTTTCTACATACATTACATTGTAAAAAGTGGTTATCTTAAAGAGCTATTTCTACCTGATTTCATCCATAAAAAAATTTTTTGTTTGTGTGAATGTTTTCAGGCGATATTAAACAATATTTTTGACATAAATAAAACATCATTTAGATGTAAATTTTTTTTAGTGTAGACTCAATGAAGATTTACTTTATTCACAAAACTCAGCGCTATTTGTTTTGCGTAATTAACATTGTGCATGCACTGCCCAGGGAATGCAATTTTGCTCAAAAAAGACATTTTTGCATATTTTTATTGATGACAGCACTAATTTATCAAATGATGATCAAGTAAAGGAGAAGAGTGTTATATCTTGGCACATATCCAGAAGTTTGGTGTAGTCAAGCGCACTTCGAGTATTTCCTATTGAGGTGTTGGCGTGATGCCGATGTGTTCCCTGCGAGTGCTTTGACATATTGAGCGATGGTGCGCATAGCAGACCCAGGTTTGAGTATGGCCCAGGTCATGTTGCCACCCTGTTGCCCGCTCTCCCCTTGATTTCCTGTCTCTACTACTGTGTATGGCAATAAATGTAGCAAAAAGACTGATTGCTGTTCTGCTCAGAACCTGGATGGCCACTTTCCTGCAGGGTTTAGATTTAACCACACTCTAACGCACCTCAACAATCTAATCAACTGTTCACCCAAAAATGAAAATTCTGTCATAATTTATTCACGCAGCCTGTATGACTTTCTTTCTTCTGTGGAACATAAAATAATTTTGTCCACATAATGGAAGCCAGTGGTCACCAAAACAGATTGGGGACCATCATTCTTAAAAAAAACACTTTCTTTTTTTTGTCAAAAAAAGTCAGTCATACCAGTTTAGAATGAATTTTGGGTGAAAGATTTCTTGAAAATTACCCACAGGTGTATTTGATTAGGGCTGTAACTCAACTCCCCGGGACAGTGGCCCTCCAGGACTGAAGTTGAATAGCCCTGCTGTACGTCTCAATATAGTAGTCGAACATCTGTTATAGATGTTCTGCATCCTCCACAACCTTGCAATCAGAACCGGTCTTTTTTGCCATGTTTGTGGCGTTACCTAATTTGCATAAATCAAGTGCTAAAACAACTCAGACAGCATGTTTGTGTAATGTTATGTGGCTAGAAGAGATACAGCTTTGACCTGAAACTAACAATGAAATTTAATTTTCTACCTATTAGATTGTGTTTTGCTTCTACACCTACCCCAACCCTAAACCTACCCCTTACAATAATACAAAAATAGTAAAGTGTGACAAAAATTACGCTATATTGATGTGCGCATGTCCAGTAGCCACAGCTGTCTCCCTCCTAGCCTTAACCCTATCAAACGCTCTCACCGACTCCGTTTGTGTTTATGGTCTAATGAAGGTTTAATATGTGTATGTGTCATTATCTCACCGCGGTTCCTTCTACGATGTTTCTCCAAATTGGCTTCTCCCCGGTGCCTTCGCTGAAGTCCAGCAGGTTTTCCACCACCACTTGACCTATGAGGTCATGTCTGGAGAAGCGGTCGAAGTCGTAGATGGAGAAGTGGAGCTTGCGCGAGTGCAGCTCGGCCAGGGGCACGCCAAACTGGAACGTCTCATTAAAAATCGGGTTGAGAGTTTTTCTGTGCACCTGCGAACCAGAGCCACAGAAAGCCCGAGTGGAAATGAGAGAAAGTGAAGGAAATTAGATAAGCGGAGGAGCTGAGAGGGAAAAGTGAGTGAAGGGAGTGAACAAGAGATTGGTTAACATCAAAACTGCAAATGCATAAAGTTAATTTAAAATGCACCGGCTGATAGAGATGTATTTTTAGATGAACTAGGGCACTGGGAAAAAAAATCCACAGGCAGGCTGAGAAACGCAACCAGATCTTAATGAGTCCTAAGAGGGTCTGCCATCTGAACAGTGGATTATTGTAAAAGCAGCGAGCTGACTCGTTGGGATAAAAAAAAGATACCTTGGTCTGAAATTTCTTCTTCCTATCAGGCAGTAAGTAGATCTTGACATAAGGATCGGAGAAACCATTGGCATCCTTCGCCGGGAGGTCCAGGGCTTTCAGTATCTTAACCACCAGCTGCTCCGTGCTGTAAGAAAGACATGTCAGCGTCACCGTAATTCACTTTGAACTATCTGGAAATTTTGCGCTCGCTAGCCTGGGCGTGAGTTCATTTCAGCGCCATCTAACCAGCAATGACAAGAGCGCCGGTTTCTGTTAAAACAGGCTGACATCCAGGCCAGTATCAGGACAGCGCTGCAGCATCGAGTTCAGTGAGTCTCAATGGCTGTCAGGTTCAGGAAAACAGGGGAAAAAAAGAGAGGAGGTGCCAATTGTACAACTCGGCTCAATGGATTGGAATTAATTGACAGATGGATGGAGCCGTACTTGTGCTGCGCAAGCTAAATGGATCTTGTACGAATGTGAATATAAAGACATGAATATTTGATGCGTAATGCAATGACTGTGGACTCAAACACTGGACTTTATAAATAATCCAGAGCTTATTACGAAGCAAACTATAGGTCATTTCATGGCTAGACTGCAGCGGGGTTGTTGCGGTCTGGTGCCAACCACAGCACGACCGTGAACTTCTGAAGCGCGAGGCTCACCCAGTGTTTGTGCAGATGTAAATAAGAGAGGCGGGGGAACTTCTGTGGTTGCTAATCAGGCCTTGTTAGAATGTGTCTCTCAGTGTTAACAAATGCGTCACCCTTTCATTAGGACACTTAAACAAATCAGCAACGCAGGGGGAGGGAGAACACAAGAAGAAATCCAATATGGCCTCAGACTGACATGTTGATCATAAACAATGTGCGATGACATGGTACAAATCTCAACCAATCAGCATGGAAACAAATAAATTAATCATGTGATATTATCATCCAATTTGTAAGTGACAAATTTAATCATTCATTGTTGTACAATTATATAAAGACAACCCCTTAAGTGTCACCCCCCTTTTTGGGGGTAGAGCTGAAAAGGGGGTGTCCAGATTCAAATTAATGTAATTCTGGAACGGCTTGGAATATGAACCTAATTTTGGGCTCGTTTTTAAAAACACACTTCAGTACTTAAGTTACACACTTGTAACTTAAAAGTAATTTAATATTTATTTATATTTCATTAAAAAAAAAAATTAAATATGTGGTGAATTTAATTTCATGTCAAATGAAAAGCCTTCAGTCTAAAGAAGTTGTGTTCCAAATTTGACATTGATATCACAAAAAATGAGGATTCTGTGTTATTTTTAGTCGCTATACCAACAATGTCCACTAGGTACTAGTCATGCTCCTTGTATGATTTGTAATGGACGACTGATTTGATTTACAATTTTTGTATTATTCAAACAGCAATAATAGGTTGTAAATATTTTTTTTAAAACCATTAATATGACATAAAAAATTTTATATGACCATATACAATAAAACAACTACTACTGAAAACACATTGGCCTTAGAAACAGTTCTGGCTGCTTACTGAGACTTATCTGAATATCTGCCCTGTTCATTACTGCATAAAGTTATGAGGATGGGCTCTTTCTAATCAGAAATCTTAATCAAACATAGCTACTAGACTGTTGTTACAGAAACTTCACAAAAAAAAAAGTTTATTTCATGTATGATCATACATGAACTTGACATGCATTACATGTTTTACTGAATACTTGCAACATCAATCATACACAAATATACATATTCAATTTATTCTCAAAGTTTTAGATAAAAACTAGAAAATATGTTTTGTCTGAATTATTGGCAGCCAAAAAAATAATAATAATACTTTTGTGATTGTATGTGTATGTATCAACTTTTTGTAACAAAAGCCAACTTCTTGGTGTTTTTTGTTTTTTTGCTAAATTTTCTTGTCACAAATTAATGAATTACTGTCACTACATAATTTTAAATATAAAACGGTGGTCAAATATGAAAAATACAATCTCTAAGGTTTCCAATGATATATAGTTTGTCAAGATTAGTTTAGGTTTAGTATAGAATATTACGGTTTTAAATATGTAATGGCTTTGGGCCCACCGGTGGGCCGGTGACACTTAAGGGCTATTCATGCTGACAGCTATTTTTCGAGATTAATTTTTAAGCACAGTTGGTGATTTCCAGCGATACGAGCGACAGCGACTGATGTGATAAAGTTAAGCAGAGCTTGCCTTGTGCAAATAAACAGTATGTGCAATTTAGTTGGTTTATAGTTTCATATACGTATATGTGTGTGTTTTTTATTTGTTTTTTTACGCTTTATTCAAATAATCCTGAAAACAATGAATCGCAATTTCCACAAAAATAATAAGCAATGTTTTTAACAGTAATAATAAGAAGAAATGTTTCTTGAGAAGCAAATTGGTATATTAGAATGATATCTGAAGGATCATGTGACACTGAAGACTGAAGTAATGACACTGAAAATTCAGCTTTGCCATCACAGGAATAAGTTACATTTTAAAATATATTAAAATAGAAAACAGTTATTTTTAATTGCAATTATAATCCAGTTTTTACACTATTATGATCAAATAATTGCAACCTTTTAATAGACTTCTTTAATTTCATAAAAAAAAATATAACTGACCCCAAACTTTTGAATGGTCATGTATATTTATATAACCATTAATGTCATGCTCTTTACTTCCACAGAAAACACATCAGTTGATAATCAAATGACGGGCGGGAGAGTTATAATGGGAATACGATTAGATAAGTTGTAGATGAACATAACATTTTAAACATGATTCAGATGCCATGATCAGTGCAGAAATCACCAATGCAAGTGCAAACAGTGATTCACTCCCTAAAATGGTTGGATAGTGGTCGAGTCGGATCATCTACTAGCAACCAACGGCACAGAGACACTGAAATTTCCTGCGATTTAATCTCTGTCAGCATGTGTGGCCCTAAAGACATACTTGCTAATAGTAAAATGGCATCTGATTGCAAAAGAAGATACTTGTTGACATTTCAAGCATCCAGATGCATTTTGAGCTGTCCAGTCTAATATACATTATATCAGTTTAGCGGAATTAGAAATGAATCTCAAGTCTAGTGGCATGCAGCACAACAGCACACTTTAAATCAGGCTGGCTTTAGAAACGTAGGGTGCCATTAGCACTCAGGGCTATGATCGAAAATGACAGGCTCTGTCTTGCCCACATTAGAGCGAGCATTTAAAGCCACCTCATACCCCCCCAGTCATGTGTTGCACCACACAAAGGCTTTTCATTAGTCAGTCACAGGCCCCCCTCCCTGCCCCTTTTACAATTTCACTACAAAACAAAACAAGACCTCAAACAAAAGTCATCCACATACTGTCTGAAAGCGCTCGTCTGGAAAACACAGTGCTCGACACTCAGCTGGAATTTGACAAATAGATGGACAAATTAAAATAATAATAAAACAACATTCGGCTCCAACCCTCACAGACAATGGGTTAGAAATAGCTGTTATTCCCTCCATGCCACATGTGTTATCGGCCTACTGCTGTGCTGATAGAAAGCTACGTCCCACCGGATGCGACTTTGACTGACAGTGTCAACCTGCCCGCTATTCCCAAAATGCTTGTAGCTGTGACATATTCGCATTGATGTATTGCAAACGCAACAGCATAGCAGGAGGTGTGACGATGTCAATTAAACACACATGGGGATGAGAAACAATCTTGGCTGTTAGTGCTCGTGCAAACGCTGAGTAACATTTTCGTTTGCATTTGCTTTAAAGTGCAAACGAAATTCTGTTCATTTATAAAAAAAAATAAAAAAAAAGTAATTTCATTTCATGATAACAATATATAGCTATTTCTGCTGAAAAAAATCTCAACACCAAACCTTTAGATGACACTGAAATTTCACGATTCTACCAGCAAAAAATAACACTAGCCTAATTAATATAAGTAAAAAGTATAAAAAATATTTGTATTTTTTCAGAAATAAAAAAATTTATTAAATAAACTAACTACAAGAAATAGGACAATGTAATAGAATTGAACAAAAATACAAATGAATGTGTCGTGGTGCTCTCGTGAACGTGCGTCAACGTCAGGCACAGAACAGAAAAAAATTGTTGAATGAAATTGTTGTTATTTTTGTTTTCTTTGCACACAAAAAGTATTCTCATAAAATTAAGGCTGAACCGCTGATGTCACATGAACTATTTTAATGATGTCCTTACTACCTTTTTGGTCCTTGAACGTGGTAGTTCTGTTGCTGTCTATGCAGAGTTATTATGTGTTTCTAATCCAAAATCTTAACTGGGGTGCGTTTCCCAAAAACAACTATGGTCCACAAGTTCCGTCATTACCAATAGAGTTCAATGGAACTAACGACCATAGTTAGCTAACGATGCTTTTGGGAAACGCACCCCTGGTTGACAAAGTTCTACCAGTTTATCATGTCTACAATAATATATTCACCTTGATTGTCTCAAACCCTCTTTCTTCCGAACAAACGATGTTAGGCAGAATGTCTAAGCTGCTCTTTTCCATACAATGAAAGTGAAGGGAGATCAAGGCTGTTCATTATATGCAAAAGAGCAGCTTACACATTCTGCTAAACCTCTCCTTACTTGTTCCACAGAAGTAAGAAAGTCAAGCTTTGAAGCAACACGAGGAAACAGACGATTTTTTATTTTTAGGTGAACTATCCCTTTAACTCAAAAGCTTTCCATCTCAGACGCGCACACAATCATGACATACTCACCTTAGAACTCACAGCAGAACATAATAGACCGATAATGTAATGAACAGGGGCAGAGGTGTCAAATCATTTATTTGAACTGCTCCCTATGTGTAAGGAATGCGATATCAATCTCCACTCACCCATCTTCATCTCTTTCTCTCCCTCGGCCTCCTCTGTAATTCTGGCCGTAACACAGTGCTGTGTTATTATGTGTTGACAGGCTGTGCTGTTTAAAGTGGCTGGTCATATATAATTCATGAGCGAAACAGCCTCTCTTTCCTTCATTTCTCAAACATCAGCACTTTCCACCATTCTAATGTCCCTCTGCGTGACGGCAAAATAAAGGACCCGGTCTGACGTGCACGGGCTGCCCTCGGCAGGCCTGACTATAACTCATTGTGCTGACTGCAACTCCCCTGCTTCTTTCTCCAGCTCGCCTTTTCAATTGTGAGCCCTGCTGATGAGATCTATTTATAACCCACTGATGTATTGAGAGGCATGGATCCACATCGTGTGACAATTCCATACGAGATGCTTCCCCATGGGGAGAGGAGGTAATGGCAGGATGGATCCGAGTGGACTCACTTGAAGGCGTAGCGCAGGAGGAAGCTGATTTTGCCGCAGGTGTCTTGCTTGCCATCCCCCTGGTCTCCCTGGCGCAGCCGGTAAAGTTCTGGTTTGATCTGCCCAATGCTGGTCAACTGCTCACTCTTCTCCTCACCATGGAAATCAGGGCTGGAAAGCTGGTGAGTCATGGGCTTAGGCCTGGAGAGAGACCAGAGGGAGAACTCACTCACACATGCGCACATATAGACAAACACAGGGACTGGTAGGGGGAAACGAAACATCTTCGTATGATATATATGAAAGAAAGGCCTATCTGAACGATTTCTTTGCGTTGCATTTTCGTTTTCGATTACTAATTCAATTGAGGGGAAAAAGTGGGAAAAATGTGAATGCAAATAAAAAAATTGCATTGCCTTTAATTTAAGCTTTAATTTAAATGATAATTTTTACAATAGTATATTTAAAAACAATATTAAAATGTGCTTAATTGTCATAACAAAATAAAGCTTGTTCTATTTTATTGTTGTATACAATATATAATATATAATAATATAATTTATTTATAGGCCTACATTTCTTTCCTTTTTTGAATGTGGCGTTATGACCATGTTTTCATGAAATTCACCCAGTAAGGTTACTGGATTGCGGTATTTAACCCCAGATTGCTCAAAAGTCATGGTTATGAAATTAATAAATTGTTTAATCTGTTCTATTTAGACCTGACAAAAATATGGTCTAAATACACACAAATGTGCTGTTTTACTGCATTCAAAAGTGATACACATATTATATACATATTATCAAAATCTTGAAAAATCTTGAATCATTCAAAAGATGTTTTTTTTTTAAGTAATCAATACTGTTATTCAGCAAGGATGCATTAAATTGACAAAAAGGGACCGTAAAGGCATTTATAATCTTACATACATTATAAATAATGAGCATTATTTCAAATAAATGCTCATTCCATCACTGCTGATTCTATCACTGATTCCACAAAAATATTAAGCAGCACAACTGGTTTTCAACATTGCTAATAATAAGACATATTTTTGAGCATCCAATCAGTGTTTTAGAATGATTTTCTGAAGGATTATGTGACACTGAGGACTAGAGTAATGATGCTGAAAATTCAGCTTTGCCATCACAGGAATAAACTGCATTTGAAGGTACGTTTAGAATATATAGAAAACTGTCATTATAAACTGTAACAGTATTTCACAACATTAGACAATAGGAAAAAACTTTTAAACGGTAGCATATGTAAGACTTTTTAGAAAGATAAACATTATATTTCACTTCAATATAACATCCTGCACACATTCTGCAAGACACAAACCACACACTCACTCCATCATCCTGTAAAACACACACACACATAGAAACCACAGACATGAACAAGAAGAGAAGGTCACTGACCTGGTGGTGACCTGCTGCTGGGAATTGGCATTGGGCAGGTCTTTCACAGCTGAGCCTCCTTCAGTCGCTGGGGGCAACTCGGGAGATGTCTGGCTCAATTTAAGGTTTGCTGAAAACAAGAGAAACCATAAGCTATAGAAAAGATGCAAAGAGTAGTTAAGAGAGTGGTTTATAATTAACAACAACCACGGTCTCTTAGGTCTCACAAAGAGTAAAGTAGTGCTTCTGAGTTTGATACACAGCAGACTTTTACTCACCAGCATTGTTGGGATAAGAGTCCATGTCTAGGTAAGAATGCTCCTGCATCTCCTGCGGACCCCCAACCACACCCCCAACTACCAGCCCCCCTCCGCTCTCCACCCCCATCAGGTCGGAGAAATGGGGGTGATGCTGACCATGCTGCGAGAGCGAGGGATATAGCGAGGAAGAGGAGTGAGTATCTTTCCTCTGCAACAGGGGAGGAAGGAGCGAGGAGCCCCCTCCTCCTCCGACCCCACCCAAACTGGCCCCGCTGGGCAGGAGCCCCGACGTCAAGCTCAGACCCCCGCCTTCTTTATCTCTCCACGGCAACCAGCAGAGCTTCCAGGAGACGAAGAGAGAGACAGAGAGCAGCACGATGCCACAGAATGTTACAATGACGGAGAGCAGACTCACTGAGATCTCTGAAACAGAGAGAGAGAGAGAGAGAGAGAGAGAGAGAGAGAAAGAGTTTGATTTATTACAACCTTGAGAGGTAACAAAAATCCTAAGGAATTTAATGATTCTGGTTCATATTACAATGAATGCTTCCGGTTCCTTTATAATTACACTAATGATTTCTTTAGGACTTGAATAATTGGTCCTAACTATATACTAACATATATATGCAATATAAAAAAGTAAGAAATTGAATGATTCTGGCTCAAATTCCAATGAATGCTTCTGGTTCCCAATAATTAACTCCAAGGACTCTAAGACTTAAATAATTGGTCCTAATTATATACTAAAGACAAATACTAAATAAAAAAGGAAGAAATAATGATTCTGGGTTAAATTCCACTGAATGATTTTGGTTCCTTAATAATTATTCGAATGATTATTTTATGACTTGGTCCTAATTATATATATATATATATATATATATATATATATATATATATATATATATATATATATATATACACAACCAACTCATCACCTAAAAAACACTCAATAACCTAATAAAAATATTTTGTAACATTATTTTTTAAATTAAAGTTCCATTCAAAAACAGTTAGATTTAAGCATTATTCTTTTTTTAAATAATCAAGTTTCACAAAGTAAAACATATACAATGCATACAAAAAAAACACAAACAAAACTACATTCAGTAATTTTAAGCCCATGACTACATTTTACTGAAACATTCAGTAAAAATAATCTTTTGTAAAACACACACACACACACACACACACATATACATATATATATACATACACAGTACATATATACATATAATATATAATATTTAATTGATATTAAAATTTCAAAATGTCAAATTGTTACATGAAAACAGTCATATATTACATTGATTTAAGTATCACAAGCCTTAAGTACACAAAGTAGGCGTTCTCGGTTGATTTCGAGTTGTGGTTCAGTGATCGATTCAGTGAGTCATTAGACTGATTCAAACTGACAACTCACTGTCTTTTTGATCAGTTCATTATAAAGAACAGATTTTGTGACTAAATCCTACTCCGCTGTCAAAATCCTACCCTACTGGGACCCCAAAGCAATATTAGAACTTCTTTTGGGTACTCTTTTGTTTTTTTTTTGTTTTTTTAAGTGCTGCCTTAACTATGACTTCTCTTTTATTTTTGATTTCTCTTGTCTATTTATTATATGTGTATAATTTTGCCATCTTTCTCGCTCATCACATTCAAATGCCATTGCAAACTCTTTTTCTTTTTCCATGAACACAGACCTTCAAGAACCATTAATGGAAATGTACATCATGGTTATGGTACAGTATTTTTTTTAAAAATGCAACTCAGTTCTCAGTTTTCAACTCTAGGTAACAAGCTTGATTGCATAACCTGGGAGGATGAACGCATAGATATTTGAAAAGAAAAATGTGCAAATGAGGTAGCGTTGGCAGACAGATGCTGCACTCAGGGAATGCGACTGGGAGAAACCGAAGGAAGTGCAGAGAGAGAGAGAGAGAGAGAGAGAGAGAGAGAAGATCAGAAGGAGAAAAAGGAAAGGAGATGGCGCATTGTGGCTGTAAATTACCACCGGCTCTCCAAACATTCACTAGCTCTTATCTGAATACAAAGCCAAGAAAATGATGGATTTATTTCCAAACAGAAGAAGTGTCAATGCCAATGACAATTTCCACAAAGATGTCCTCTAAAATGTGATTAAGCCTTATGACTCTGTCTCTCACACAGTATGAGCTTTCAATCATGCAGCCTTTAATAACCATTTCTAAAGGTGCGCATGAGTGAGTCACTTGAAAAAATTAGACTTTGGCAACTCAGTTTCAGCACCAGACTGAGTAGAACAGCGACTCTCCAACAAGCAGGGACAAACAAGTGCCTGCCAATCAAGAAAAACAAAGGGCCTGTCTGTCAGCCTGACTCTCAAGAGCTCTATTCAGATCTCACACCCACATAGTTCCTCCGCTTACCCTGCACTCACATAACTTCTTCAGACGCAACACCCACCAGCTCTAAAAGCCCCCAGGGTGGTTCTACCTTGAGCTGCTCTGTAATTTCTATTATGCAAGGAGGTTATATCGTATGACTGTCAGCTCACCCTTTATTTTCCTTTCCGTCATGCCATCTTTCTCAGTTCCACCATGTTTGCTTCTGCTCCCAACTACTCTGTTTTCCTCCATGTATGGTTCACACATTCGCAGGCCTCCAAAGAACCAGTCTGGGTTGGGCAAAAGTTAGAACTGGCTCCCTTTCAATTTAGAATTTAGAATTTTAATTGATTTGGCCACATCTCACAGGATGTTGGAATGGAATTTAAACTGGAATAACAGGAAGAGAAAATCTTTGGATTGCAAATAGTAATAAAACAGGGGAGATTTCAGTACTCCAACATGAAATGAGAAGGAAGAAAAAAAAAGTCAAAATCTGAATCATGACGTTTGGCTCTCCTTTGGAAGCCTTTGTTAAAATTAGAATATTGTGAAAATTGTGTTCTCACACCATGCATTCATTCATTTAGAAATACATATTTAAAATCTTAAATAAATTAGTTATATATAAAAATCTCTCTCTCTATATATATACACACACAGACACAGACACACATATATATATATATATATAGTAAAAAAAACTAAATAAAATTAACAAAATTAATTAACTACCTCCTTAAATTCATCTTTGGTTTTAATCCTGAGCATTTAACAAAATACACATATAATTTTAGTGTGGTAAAATCTAGAAAGATTGTATAAAGATGCAAATCCAAATCTAGATTAACGGCAGTCTTTTACAATTAAAAAACTCTAGGTCTATGGTTAAAAATACTTATTTTTTCTGTTTTACCCTGTTACTGTATGCTTGACGGCATTAATACCCTTCAGCAATAGTGCACATATGGGCCATACTATGAGCAAACAATTATGAAATTTTGATTTCACTTCTGAAACCTTGGCATGACTGCATACGCACACAATCTCTTCTGAAACGTCATGCTTTCCATCCTCATCTAACACCACCTTCATCATTTGTCTCCTTTGCCTCTCCTGTGCCCTCCTCCTCCTTTCTCCCCCTCCATCTTACTCCTCTTCTTCCATCCCTCTCATCCTCCCTCTTGCTGTTTTCCTTCTTCCTTTCTCTGTACTTTCTGTCTCTCTTTGGTGAATAATTCATCAGTTTCTGTATGTCATTAATCACTACTTGTTCAAAGATATGATCAGAGAGAGAGACAGAGGGAGGAGAGAAGGGACTGATCTGTCAGCTTGAAGAAAAAGACGCAGATAGAGAGAGTGAGAAAAAGGTAAATAGGAGGAAAAAACGGAAGAGAGTGGGACAGGAAAGGAGATCAGAGATATCAATGTGGGAAAGAGGGAAATGGATAAAGGGAGACGGAGGAAGGAAGGATGATTGCGATGAAGCAGTGGTTCTCAATCTGTAATATGCAGGTCTCTGTGTTTGTAAAGGATTTAAAAAAGAACTAAATAAACATTTATAAATCTTGATAAATAATAGATTTCATTATAACTTCTAAATACAGCCATTTTAAATATTCAAAATATAAATGACAAAATGCACCAACATTAAGTAATAATAAATGCATAAAAATAATTAAATGTGTTAAAATTATGATAATATTTCTGTTGTCTCAATTCAATAACATTACTACCTGTCAAATGTTTGATGCACTCTATTCAGGTTCATTAGCTACAAGATGTTCATTTTAATGAAATGTGAACAATGGCAAAATTAAGGGTTGCTAAAAGAAAGGCTGTTTTAAAAGAGCCTCGAGTTTCAAAGCTATAAATGGAGAATAATTTATATGCTATTTAAAAATGTAGGCAGCTGTTGTTTCTCCCCAGACGTGGAATGTCAGGTGGGCCACAATTTTTGTTTTACTGTGGTCCACCAGTAAAAAAAAAAAATTGAGAACCACTGTGATAAAGGATGGAGAAAGTCCTAACTATGTTTTATGCCATTTCTAGCTGGTCATAAATTGGTCACTAGCTGATGCACCTGGTCATCAGCTGCTTTACCGACCATGATGAATCAACATGACCACTTTGACAGTGGAAATGAGCAGCTTGGACCAGCAAGACCAGTTGGGAACCACCTAAAACATACTGTATTCACTGCTTTCTCCATCCTTTATCACAGTGGTTCTCCAACTCTCAAACTTTATTTGGTGGACAGATAAATCACTCCAGGTCTGGGGAAAAACAACAGCTCCCTATTTTTTTTCTTTTTAAGTAGTATATAAATTATTTTCAGTTTGTAGTTTTGAAATTTGAGGCTGTATTGAAACAGCCTCTCTTTTAGCGACCCATAATTTTGCCGCTGTTCATATTTCATTGAAACTAATTGAACTCTATAGAAGTCAGATGACAGCACTGCTAGCATGTCCCAAGACACAGCTGCCAGTTTTAAGTGGATTTTCCTGCAGGGAGCTGACAGAGAGGAGGAATGAAAAAAAACAAGGACATACAGTATAGGAGGAAATGTGGAAAGGGCGAGGGGCCAGGAAGGAGCTAACAGATTAGTGTACATGTTGAAGCAGACACATCGGCTGACTGGTCAAGATAACATTCACTCCACACATCGAAGGTGAAGAAAGAGAGAGATAGCACCAGAGAGGGGTTAATAAAGTCCGCAAGCATTCCCCTGTGAGAAAAACAGGCCTGGGAAAAAAGTGGACAGTGATGGAGAGAGAGAGAGCGAGAAGGATGGCTGGTGTGGGAGAGGCGGAACTGCAGGAATGAAAGATGTGGAGCCAAACAAACGGACACTGATGGAGAGAGAACTAAACACGGGAGGGGTTTGGGATTAGAAAGGTTAATGTATTGATCTGCTTGCAAAGAAAAAAGAGTGTTCGGAAGCAGTATATCTGGGGAGGGAGTTTGATCTACAAACTCTGAGTTGGCTGAACCAGGAGGATCGGCGTTCTGCCCCGTTGCTAAGCTTTCATTTCATCTTGTCTCATAGACTTTTCCACACCATCACCACCTCTTAAAGAGAGATGGGTAGGGTTGCACCAGCCCATCACAGAGTCTTAACTGTGCACTTAATGTGGTTGCATCATTTCTTCTTAAAGCAAGAGCAGCTAGTAATTTGCAAGCTGTCCACATTCCAGGAATGTGCAGTTGCATAATATGACATTTACTTTTATCTACCTAGTAAGCCTTCAATTTTGTAAATCAAAATAGTCTTGAATGTAATTTTCTTTTTCTAAACGCGTCCTTATCTAACTGTTTGACAATGATAAATTACATGTTCCTTAAGTTTCAAAAATATACAAAGACATGACATAATGTACAATAAATACATATAAATTATGTATTACATAATGCATACCGAAATATTTTAAATGAATATTCAAGAAATATATATTAAACAGCAAAACTTATTATATTAGGTACTTTTTCGTGACAGGTTTTTTAGTAAGACAAGTCTGTGCTGCTCACCAAGGCTGTATTTACTAGATCAAAAATACAGTAAAAACAGTAATACTGTGAAATATTATTAGTGATGACCAAGATTAATTTTCAGCATCATTACTCCAGTCTTCAGTGTCACATGATCCTTCAGAAATCATTCTAATATGCTGATTTGCTGCTCAAGAAACATTTTTATCAATGTTGAAATGTTGTGCTGCTTAATATTTTGTGGAAACTATGAAATAAAAATAAAAAACTGAATTTATTTGAAATAGAAATATTTTTTAATAAGTTAAGTTTTTACAGTGACTTAAGTTGATCAATTTAATGCGTCCTTGCTTAAAAGGGCAGTTACCCATTAATGAAATTTTTGTGATAATTTACTCACCCTCGTGTTGTTTCAAACCTGTATGAGTTTCATTCTTCTGCTGAACACATAAGAAGATATTTTGAAGAATTATCAGTTGAAGGTAGCATACTAACAATGGCTACTAGCAACTGTGTTTGGTTACCCACATTAATATTAAAATATTTTATTTTGAGTTCATCAGAAGAAAGAAAATCATACAGGTTTGAAACAAGTGGAGGGTGAATAAATGATGACATAATTTTAATCTCTTGCTGAACTATCCCTTTAATAAAAGTATTTTAAAAATCCTACTGTCCCTGAACTT
Source organism: Barbus barbus (assembly GCF_936440315.1). Classification (NCBI taxonomy): domain Eukaryota; kingdom Metazoa; phylum Chordata; class Actinopteri; order Cypriniformes; family Cyprinidae; genus Barbus; species Barbus barbus. Next base: position 34,088,309 of record NC_136731.1, on the reverse strand, counting down.
TTGAACATTTTTCCTGTGCAACACATATTTAGTAGTGAGTCATTTGCCAAGTATTTTAGCGCTCCTTTATGCTACAATTAGGCTAAGTTGAAACTTACACATGGAACACATCTTTGGATTTAGTACATAAGCATTCACACGATTTCATTCTCACTATGACTTAACACCCAGCAGTAGGGGGAGGAATCAAACGTGAGAGTGACTTTTGGGTTTTATCCCGAGCGTGCTAATAAATACACTCTAATATAAAATAGAGAGTGGCAAAATGTCTTCGGATAAAGCCACAAATCCAAATCGAAATGTTCAATCCTGCTTTACAAGTAAGCGGCAACTGACCAAGGCTTATACAGAGACCCAGGGTTAAAAATAGTCTGTTTCGATCGGTGACTTGTTTGAGGGAGATACACTCATGCCGTTTAATAAACTCAGGGATAAATTTGGAATTCCTATGACACACTTCTTCAAATACTTACAAATTTGCAATTACATCAGAGTCAAGCAACATTATTCAATGTCCAGACCAAGGCTAACAGAATTAGAACAAGTTATGTTGAATGAGGAACTTAGTACAAACAAAATTACGTTGCTTTATTGTAAATTTGTTAATAGCTCTAAAGAATCATCTGAATCTAAGAGAGTTGCTTGGGGTACAGACTTACAGTACGAACTTTCAGTTTCAGAATGGAGTGAAATAGGTGTCAGAGCCCAGAATTTGTCAATCAATACAAGATTTAAACTGCTTCAATACAATTGGATAATGCGCACTTATATTACACCTGAAAAGTTGAACAAATTTAACCCTAATATTCCAGATGTTTGCTTTAAATGGCAAAAATATAAGGGAACGTTCTTTCACTGTGTTTGGACATGTGATGTTATTCAGACATTCTGGCAAAAAGTGATGACATTAATATCTTCAATTATTTTAAAACCAGTTCCAATGACTCCTGAAATGTGTGTGCTAGGTCTAATTCCTGTTGGTATATCAGTATCAAGACATCAAATGAAAATGATAGATATCTGTTTAGTTCTCGCAAGACGGTCAATTGCATTTTACTGGAAGAAAATAGAAGGTCCATCAATTGGTCATTGGTTAAAAGATATATCACACTGTATTGTTTTGGAAAAACTTACATACAGTATTAAGGGTAAACTGAAAGATTACTATAAAATATGGGACCTCTTTATACAATTCCTTGAAAACAACGAAATAGTAATACAAGGAATGCTAGATTCCTCTCAATCCAGTGATTGATGCAAATGTGATGTGCTTTATTTGATGTGGTAATATTTATCTGTCTTAGCCCATGTGTAGCAGAACTTATTCTCCCTTTTGTTTCATTCTTTTTATATTTTATTTTATTTAGCCCTGTGTAATGGAACATGTGGATGCTGAGGGTGGGAGGGTGGGATGATAGTTAAAAATTGTCTCCATTGAAGATTTTTCTGTTATCTTGTATACTTTCTCAATAAAGACATGTTTAATATAAAAATAGTCTGTTTCACCTTGTTACACTATGCTTGACAGCATGACTACCCTTCAGCTGTAGTGCACATATGGGCCATACTGTGAGTACAGAAGAGTTTAAAGAGCCTAAGGCAGCTTCCCTCAGTTTCCCACTAATTAATACCATGGTAAGCTGCCCGTCCTGCTCAGCTATGCATGTCACTATTTTGTAATGCATTCAGCAAAACAACATCATGAACCGTGTTTCCCTTAGCTACATTAGTGCTTTCCAGCTTTTGATCACTAGGTATAGGTGTCAGATATTTTCTTTAGCAGACAGTTTGTATGTCTTTGACTTGAATTGCTCACTTTGCTTACATAAGTGAGAGTCTGACTATCATTCACACAATCGATTTAAAATCATGTATTATATTGCAGTCCCTTATAAAGTTACCAGCCACTGACATGTTTTTTTTATGCCATTTGTATTTGCATTTGGTGCTTGCTGAGTGATAATTTTCCACTAGCTTTGCACTGCTTGGAAATTTGGTATAGTATTACTATTTATATTACGTTCTTCCTTGGACAAATTGCTTGTGTTGTAAGTTGCTTTTGGCTAAAAGCCATGTGAAATAAATGCCTAAGTGAATAAATGTAAAAAGCCTAAGTGAATAAATGTAAAATGTAAATGTAATTTTGGACACTGCTTCTAACATATCTCTCCTGATTCAAAATGCAGGATTCAATCCAGCACCGCCCTAATAACTAATGTCCGACATTTAGTCATTGTGTCAAAAGCTGTTAATGTAAGCAAATGTCCAGAATTCATTTGAAATGGTTGTATTTATTAGAATAAACATACGCAAAACATCTTAAAAGCATTGTAACATTCATTTCACCAGGGTTTTGGTTTTGGCATGATTTCACAAATGACTTTTTCTTCAGCAGAAGACAAAAACTATTTTTTAAAGAATATTTTACATGTGTCCAAACAAATAAAATTAACTTCCACTGACAATCATTATATGGATAAAAAAAAGCATGGACACATTATTCATGTTTTTCCATTGGTATCCCCTGAAGAAATGAAGACAAAACAGGTTTGTAAATGACTAAAACATTTTCAGTTTTGGATGAACTATCCCTTTAAAGGGGTCATTGGATGCCCATTTTCCAAAAGTTGATATGATTCTTCATGGTCTTAATGAAAAGACTATAACATACTTTAGTTAAAATTTCTCAATGTTAGTGTAAAAAACACCTTCTTTACCCTGTCAAAATCAGCTCTGTTTTTATCAAGCCATTTTAGTCCATGTTGCTTTAAATGCTAATGAACTCTGCTGACCCCGCCCCTCTCTTCCTTGGGGTGATGAGCAGTACGGTTTACTTCAGCCGCTAAACTGACTAACTAGCACATTATTAGGAAAGGCGATTTGCAAAGATTCCTAAAATACCCTTATACTCACTTCTGTAGATTAAGCTGATCACGAATGATTCGCGTGAACATAGATGTATTTAGGCAGATCGGGGATCACAGCATTCCTTTCAAAACTAAAGCAACGTTAATCCTCTGCGTCTTCAGCGGCTCAGATGTCAGGAGTTAATGACTGCTATATTCATTATTACATCCAACAACAAAACACCTCAATCGCTTAATCAGACACATCTTGTCTTCTCCTGCACCGGAGTCGACACAATGCCGGACAGCTCTCAGCTCACTCAGGGCGGGTCTAAGGTAAAACAGCCGTGTCAATCAACTATCATGGGAGGGGCCTGTGCAGAACTACGTCATTCTGACACGCATCTCAGAACAGCCTGATTTGAGAAAGGGGATTTTAAAATAGGGATTTTTATCATTATAGGGTGGATGTGTGCACACACTTCCAACACACATTTATGTTCAAAAAACTTGGAAAGTGAATTTTGCATCTGATGACCCCTTTAAGAAATAAATATAATGAGTAGCTTTAACTGACAGCCTTCACCATTTGGGTGATTATTGGGTATTTGGAGACCCTAGGAAGGAAAGCCTACGCAGCTTCATTTCTTCTACTTCTTTTCACAAGGAGCTTAGAGCCATTTCAATTATCTGCGGTTGTGCCATTTTATATTAAAGAGAATGCAAGTCCAATTCCATCTCAATCACTGGGCACTTGGGAATTTAAACAATAATGACTAAATCTGTAAACAGGACAGTCTCACTCTGAACACAGCATCCAGCCATAGCACCTGTGGTGGGCATGGTGTGAATACAAATAAAAATGGCCAGGCGCAATTACATGAACGTGGGCAGATGATAAAATTACCCTTTTAGGCCATTTGTCAGGTGCAAGTCAATATTTTGGTTAGAAGTCAGACAGAAACCATAGCAATTGATGCTTTGAATAGGGTTTAAAGTGATAGTTCACCCAAAAATGAAAATTCTGTCATCATTTATGACTCGCCCTCCTATCATTCCAAACCTGTAAGACTTTCTTCTGTGAAACTTCAGAAGTTTGGGCAGAATATAAGTCATATGGACCACTTTCATGATGCCTTTGTGCCCTTTTTGTAGTTTAAATGCTCCGGTTCCTATTCATTGCTACTGCATGGACAAGAGAGATACTGGCACAATGGCTTCTTTTGAATTCAAAATAAGTCGTCAAACTGGTTTGAAACAACATGAAGTGAGTAAAAGATGACAGAATGCTTATTTTTGGACCAGCCATCCTTTCACCAGGTTGTGGTGTGCTCTTACCTGTGTTCAGCTGTCTGTTTAGTCCTCTCATCATGTAGATGAACTCTTGACAGCTGGCACTCTGGCTCAGGCCTCCAGACCGGAAGCACAGTTCCTCCAGAAGCACCAACAACTTCTTACAAAGGTCGTCTTCCCAGTCCCCCGACATCCTCCAATCCGCATTGCACACCCACCCCACACTCAACCAATCGCGCCGCAGCTCTCACCGCCCGCACCAACTGGACGGCGTCTGAGCAGAGAGGGTGTGTCTGTCCACTTTCTGACGATTTCAATAACACAAGGTCTCGTTTTGGATTGTGAAGGACAAGGTTTCGACAAGGAGCTGAGACGGTCTCTTTATGACCGTTAATTGAAAGCTTTAATGGTTGCTAAACCCATTGGTAAGTGTGCCACAATCACGCTTTTCAATAATAACATAGGCTCCTGGGGGAAAAAAAAAAAAAAGGAGAGAGGGAAAAAAGAATAAATGAGAGCATGGGAGAAGAAGACAATGCATGCATTTATTATGTTAAATCCATTATTGAATTGAATGTGCTTCGCTCGCGAATGTTTTTGTGCACATACTTGTTATTAAGGATGACAATGACATCCCTGAGTCCTTGTCATGGTGAAGAAGGTTGAAACCAATTCAATTCACATAAATGTTAAGAATTTGCTCAATGGGTAAACAGCGAGACTATATTTAGGTCTGTTGTTCAGAAAGCATAGTCTAGATTTCGTGGGCTATTACTCTCAGTTAAATCATCAGTCAGGGAAGAGGAAAGTGTTTGCAGGCTCAGTCCTTAAAGCAGCATCTGGGCAGGGTTGAATTTGAGAAGTATGGTCTATTTCCGCTAGGTTTCTCTCTTTGTTTTTCCATTCAAGCTTTACTGTTCATTGTGGTCCATGGCTGTATTTCGGGAATGTTCTACAGGAGCTCTGAAACTGCCTGAAAAGAGAGGAAGAGAGGGAGAGTGTGTGAGAGAGAGAAATTGAGGCACACATCATTAAAAAAACTGCTGTAAAATTATGGTTAAATTATAAAAGGCAACCCGCTGAGCTCGCAGAGCTCAATAGCATGCAGAGAAGAACCAATCATTCTGGATATCGGTTTCTTCTCAAAGACAAACAGCTCTCCTTGTACAGTGCATCTCGGGAACGAGGATGTGGTCAACCACAAAACAAGTTTATCTTGTAAGCTGTTGTTGCATGATACTGTGAAGATTAAAGGTGACATGTAATTTCAATGCTAAACTTGTAATGTTTGAGCTGCCCGACACATTGGCTCAAACAATGGTGTGAGTTTTGGGCGGAGCTATATGTTTGATCAATAATTACGCTAGTCGCTTTTTCTTCTTTTTTTGCGATTCTATTTGGTATCTTTAAAGCTGAAGTCTGAAATTTCTGCACTACTAGCGTTACTAAAGAGAACTGTTTAAATAATTCATGTTTTCAGACCATTGGTCTGATTAAATGATAGCCTGACCCAAAACTCACACCATTGGATGTGCCAATAGGATGACATTATAATACCTGTTTATAAATATTAAACTGGGATTAGTTTTATAATTATTATACTGCCTCCAAATAAATACTGCAGTGCAGACGAAACATTACTGTTTAAAAGTCCAGGGTCCATACGATTTATGTCTCTTATGCATTTATTTGATCAAAAAGGCAGCAAAAAAATTAATATTGTGAAATATTAATACAATGTAGTTTAATCATCTGATGGCAAAGCCAAATTTTCAGCAGCCATTACTTTTTAATTTTAAGCCATTATTATTATTATTATTATTTATTTTTATTTTTTACTGACACTGAACTTTTGAACAGTAGTACAAAGTATCCTTGCCAAAAAAGAACAGCAATAATAAAAAATAAAAAAATAAAAGAAAGCATTTTAACATTGTAGTTCGGTAGACACACTTCACCTTTAGGTTAACACTGTCCTAACAGGGTGCAATGCAACAAGATTCTACTGACAGGCAATTTGTCTGTCCACACCAAATGTGAAAATGGGGCGTGACACAATCACACAACACAGAACAGTTCTCACACTCACAGCACACGGCAGACGAAGAGCATAGGAAACACTAAGAAAACAAACTTTGTTTTTTCATGCTTGTGAATAGGCAAACTTTGAACCCTTATGTAGAGTATAAAAACACTTAAGGTTCATGGTAAGTAGACCAATATTCACAACATTTTATTACATCAACACCAAAGCACTAGACATAGTTCATCAATCTGTAATTCCAAGAAGCTTTTCGTTAATGGATTAGAATAAATAAAGGTCAGATCTACACTAAGGAGTACAGCTACCAGCACTTTTTCCATAAAGAGGACTTTAATGCAGTGTTACCATAAATACTGCAGTAATTCATTTTTTTCTGTCTGGTCTACAATGATAAAAATGTAAGGATTTTTGAAAAACAAAGAACCTAAAATACATATGTTACAAATCTGTGTTTTCACAAATCAGAAGGCATTGAGGAAAAGAGTTGTAGGGATTCATCTGCTGAGGGACCGTGTATGTATAATTTGTCAGTATGAGGTTCTGTATCTATGAGATCTCTCAGGATTCTTCCTTTATTATGTGCTCATTCTGTCTCACAAAACCAGGTCAAAGCTCCACCTTTCATTTTCCTTCTCTTTCGCTCCGTGTCTCAGTTTTTCTTTCCAACCCTCATCCCCTCTCTACGTCAGCTAAAACGTTGCAGGCCCGGAAAAGGTGTGCAAATCTATCAATATGCGAACTGATTCAACGATCGTCTGCTTTCATCTGAGGTTTTTTAAAGCCAGCGAAATCCCTCAAGAAGTCCGATCTGTTTCCCTCTCTTACGAGACACCTCCTCTTATTGAGCCGATCGCCCATCGATCATTCTGATAGACTATTCTTTCATGCTTTTTAGGTCTGTAAGATGTCATTGGACTTTCATCGTAAGGTGTATGGTTTCTCTCCAGCTAGCTGCGTATTTTCCATCCGTCTCCGATCCATCGATCAATCAGTCAAAGCCTTAAGTACAGCTATAAGTCATTCGGGGCAGGACTCAGGTCAAGATGTTCACCCACACACTTATTCAAACCTTCCTTTGGAGTTGCCTAATCAGCGTGTCCAAGCTGTCCATCAGTCCAAAGCATCATCTAAAGGAAACCCAAACAGATTGAGGTCCATTTATCTATCTCAGATCTTTGGTCCATTGTAAAAATGAGCCTCAGATTAGCTCATAAACCCCCGCGCCCCGTGTAAATCTGTCTGAGTTTGACTTAAAAATGCTGCATATCTCAATCTGAAAGATGGCCATCTGGCAGCAAACTACAGAGTCACTGTCCAGAAATGCCAGGTCGATTGTGAACAAAGTTAGAGAGGAACTGAGAGGGTAGAGCAGGTGAAAGAAATAGGCAATGAAAGAGAAAGCAGGAGCAAGACATAAACTATAAGACTTGAGAAGAAAAGGAAGTCAGAAAGGCATATGGAGTCCAGACGGAAAAAGTTTCTTGATGCAAGTGTAAAGGCCCATTCACACCAAGCACGATAACGATAAAGATAACGATAAAGATAACTATAAAGATAACGATATTAGCGCCCACACCAGCGAACGATATCATCCGTTTATTCTAAGCGCACGTGCGTCTGCCGCTTTAAATTCTCGAGCACATTATAGCAGGATGGATTCTGATTGGCTGTCAGTGTTTTTATCGTTCATCAGTTGGAAAAAATCGTTCTGGAAGTGATTCCAATGATATCGTTTCTTTGTGCCTTTATCGTTATAGTTGTGGTGTGGACTCTGCTATCCTTTAATACTGAGAACGATTTTTAGAACTATATCTTTATCGTTATCGTTATCTTTATCGTGCTTGGTATGAACGGGCCTTAAATGTCTAGAGGACGGGCATTTACAAGTGATATGCTGTAATAAAACTACACTGACACTCTGGGATATTATGGGCTGTGCGTCTGGAAAAAAGCCGGAATAGAATAATGTGGTGGTAACAAGTGACACTGACATGAAACACGCGGACAACAGAACATGAAACCTGTCTCAGACATTCCATTGACTGCTGCCCAGGTCTCAATCAATATCTCCAGGAAAAGCAATACCCCACAACAGGGACCCCAGCAACCTGTATGGTCACTGTCCAATCACACGTAAGCCAGACGGAATTGCCACAGTCATAAATGTCATAAAGGCCACAAAAGCCCCTGTCCAATCACACACTAGAGATGAAAACCTATAATAAAATTCAATGATTAAATGGATATGTACATGGACACAAACAACCAGACAGGTCAGTGTTCAGTGACATCCATCGAAACGGCCATAATTGCATTGCCATTACATACGGAAACATTTGAAGGTTGCAGCTCTGTTTGGTGTCTAGACAATCCACACAACACCCAGACGTCCAGTTTCAACCGGAAAGCAGAAAGACTAGATCAGGTCGCTGTGTCATTGAATGATGGACAAAAGTAAGTGAATCCAAAGCAGAAGAGATGATTCTCAGATGCGCAACTGAAGATGACAAAAAATAAAAATAAAATCAATAACAACACTTTATATTACAACTAAAACCATTGAAAAATGTCGCTTTGTAAATTGTTTAATCACAAAATGAACGTAATCCGTTTGAATCACCTTATCATAAAACAAAGTAGTGTGAATTTCATTACCAACAAGCAAATGCATAATAGTTATATTACAATTTATTATATATTTTTAATATTTTATTTAAAAAAATAATTAAAATGTTAATTCAAATTAAAAAGAAATACCATTAAAGTTTATTCATTTTAAAAAACATTTTCTAGTACTTCAGAAATAAGTAGAAAAGCAAATTTGGTTTAGCTTTTTTGTAAATTGCCAACCATTAACAATCACCTTTTTTGACTATCAGTCAATAAATCCTTGTAAAACGCTGTAAGCGTAATAAAGGTCGCAGGCATAGAGGTGCAGCTTTAATTTAAAAGCTGTAAGTGTCCTCTAAAAATGGCACACAGATCATCACTTCACGTTTATATCAATTCGGACGTGACTGAAAGCGATGATGTTCGAGTGGATGAATCTTTTCATTTGTAATTAGTCTGTCCATTTCCACCAGTTTGATCAATTCAAGCGGATTTGCAGACGTTTTGGCGGGCATGAGCAAGCGTGACAAATGAGGCCATCCTACAATACAGCAGGTCCTAATAACCTCTAAATAACTGCAGCCTGCACTCACAAATGTGTGTTGTCATAAGCCAAGTTACTGACAATGATAATGTTACTAACTGTTCATACATAAGACACCTGGCTTTCACTACATAACTGTCAGGTGTCTTAAGTCGAGATTTGTCAGAGGGGCTGTCCGTCAACACCACAGATCAGCAGCAGTCGCTCAGGTCACTGCCTGTTTCTACAGCAGAGAGCAGATGGGTCTGAGGTTCCGTCCTCTGTCCTGAGGTGAAATTATTTAAGCCAAAGAAGAATGATGCAATTAGTTTTGTCCCGCAGGCAACGTCCACTGCCCTATTTAAGTTGACCGGTTTGTAGGTTAATGGTTAAGTTGCTGTAAAGTCTACAAAAGATGACAAATCTCAACATGCCTGGAAGCAGGGTCTTCCATTCTGCTCGCAAATAATCTGGCATAAGATCCACATGTCAAATATATGCACATCAGTCAAACCATACACATTATGCTGCATTTTAAAGAGGATGCAGACTGATAAAACTTTATAGCTAATAAAATGTATCTCCTTTTTTGTTTGGCAGTCTGCTACAGTATTATGGATCTTTGAGCCATTCTCCAGTATCACATCTAGTGTTTAAATATACAGATATATAAATGTTTCAGTTGCTATGTAATGTATTTCAGAGGTGTCATTGGATACATTTATTCATTTTGCATATGCAAGGTATAAGGTGTTGTATATATACAATCCGAATTCTGGAAATGTTGGGATGTTTTTTTACATTTGAATTAAATGAAAACTAAAACAATTTCAAATCACATGAGCCAATATTTTATTCACAACAGAACATAACATAATAAATGTTTAAACTGAGAAATTTTAAAATTTTATGCACAAAATTAGCTCATTTCAAATTTGATGCTTGCTACAGGTCTCAAAATAGTTGGGACGGGGGCATGTTTACCATGGTGTAGCATCTCCTCTTCTTTTCTAAACAGTTTGAAGACATCGAGGTTATGAGTTTCTGGAGTTTTGTTGCTGGAATTCGGTCCCATTCTTGACTAATATAGGTTTCCAGCAGCTGAAGAGTTTGTGGTTGTCTTTGATGTATTTTTCGTTTAATGATGCACCAAATGTTCTCTATAGGTGAAAGATCTGGACTGCTGGCAGGCCAATTCAGCACCCGGACTCTTTTACTACGAAACCATGCTGTTGTAATAGCTTCATTATGTGGTTTTGCATTGTCCTGCTGAAATACACAAAGCCTTCCCTGAAATAGACGTCATCTGGAGGGGAGCATATGTTGCTCTAAAACCTTTTTATACCTTTCAGCATTCATAGTGTCTTCCAAAACATGCAAGCTGCCCATACCGTCTGCACTTATGCACCCCCATACCATCATATATGTTGGTTTTTGAACTGAATGCGGTTAACATACTGGAAGGTCTCTCTCCTCTTTAGCCCGGAGGACGCGGCGTCCGTGATTACCAACAAGAATATCAAATTTGGACTCGTCTGACCATAGAACACTTTTCCATTTTGAAACAGTCCATTTTAAATGAGCCTTGGCCCACAGGACACGACGGCACTTCTGAACCATGTTCACATATGGCTTCCTTTTTTCATGATAGAGCTTTAGTTGGCATCTGCAGATGGCACGGTGGATTGTGTTTACCGACAGTGGTTTCTGGAAGTATTCCTAGGCCCATTAAGTAATGTCAATGACAGACCGATGCTGATGAGTGATGCAGTGTCGTCTGAAGGCCCGAAGACCACAGGCATCCAACAAAGGTCTTCGGCCTTGTCCCTTACGCACAGAGATTTCTCCAGTTTCTCTGAATCTTCTGATGATGTTATGCACTATAGATGATGAGATTTGCAAAGCCTTTGGAATTTGAAGTTAAGGAATGTTGTTTTTAAAGTATTCCACAATCTTTTTACACACTTGTTCACAGATTGGAGAGCCTCTGCCCATCTTTACTTCTGAGAGACTGCCTCTCTAAGACATCCCTTTTATAGCTAATCATGTTACAGACCTGATGTCAATTAACTTAATTAGTTGCTAGATGTTCTCCCAGCTAAATCTTTTAAAAATGTCTTGCTTTTTCACCCCTTTGTTGCCCTCGTGCAACCTGCGAGACCTGTAGCAGGCATCAAATTTTAAATTAGCTCATTTAGTGGATAAAAGTGTTAAATTTCTCAGTTTAAACATTTGTTATGTTCTCTATGCTCTATTGTGAATAAAATATTGGCTCATGTGATTTGAAAGTATTTTAGTTTTCATTTTATTCAAATTTAAAAAACGTCTCAACATTTCTTGAATTTGGGTTGTATATTATATATATATATATAGGTAAACCAAGCAACTATCTTCTCTTCTGTGGCTATACATTCTAACCCTTCTAACAAATTGCTTAAGTATATAAAGTGACGTGTATGTGTATTGTATGCTTTGGCTTAAAGCACCATTGAGATCAATTGAGATTAACAAATGTACATTTTAGGCAAATACACATATTCCAGACACATTCCACATTCCAAGCAACTAGTTTCCACAATCACCTCCTTTTGAAGTTTTCCCATCTTTCCTCATTACTCAATGGAAACCTGCCTCACAACTTCCCTTATTCCCCTGAAATTGATAGATGTGACTGAGACTAATTGTAAAAGAAAGATTATGGCTAATCCTTTTCTTCTCTACTGAGGCAATGAATTTGAACACTTCTATTGACAAGGGATGTAAATCCATTAAGTATAACCAATAGGATATTAGAGTAATTTCTTAATGAAGCCGTTGTGGTTTTTCTTTCTCTCCTTCTTTTTACGTTCCCCTTTCTTTCTCACCCTCACCGCATCACCTCCATGCCTGTGGTCTTATCTGCAATGTCATCGGGAGTCTAATCTGCTTTTGTTTTCTGTAAGGCTGTTGTTGTTTTTTTTGTTTTTTAAACCTGTCGGAAGATAACAGTAATTTTCTTTACCCCTCTGGCTTCAAAGCAAAATGTTTCCAGACTTCCTGCAAAGTGGGAATGAATGAATAAATGATAACAACGCCGTTTTAGTAGACTCTTGTAGCAATTTCTCTTCATCTCCCTCCCTCCAAAGCCATCGCTCTCTTGCTTTTCTAACCCTTCCTACCTCTTTTGTCGACCTGGTACCACTACGCTCCCTGATCTCATGTGCTTGAAGAGGAAACCAGGCTAAACGGCCTTCAGCGCAGTCACAACCTCTGCTTACGAACACTCAGCCGGATCACTGCGTCATCTCATCATCTTGCTCATATCAGCCACGATACTGTGAGTTCCTGGACACTTTCTCCATCGTCTCCGGTGTCCAGCCAACTCACTGGCCACTAAACACTCATCAAAACTGCCCTGCCAACGGCTGCTGTCATTTACACAACCGGACCGCTGCTGCTGGCCAAAGACAGGGCTGATATTACATATCGCTGTAAAAAAGATACTTTGGGCCTTTGCGGCTTGTGGCTGCAAGCTGAGGTAGCATAGAGCATGTTGTAACATTGTTTTCAGTGTCTAAAAGGAGTTCAGTCCTATTCAAAGCCTGTACAAAAGGGTGAGAAATGGAATCTGCAGGCTTTATCTTTGCGGATTTCAGGGAATTCTGTGGAAAATGTGATAAGCAATAGCTGAAAGCATAATCAAATTATTCCAAGTAATTAATAAACAAATGCGCAAGGGAGGTGGGAAGTTTCAAGAATTATGTGAATGACAAACGTCCCAGTTCTGAGGAAATCTGCAGATTTCATGTGGGCCTGGTTTTCCCCTCCCATCCTCTCTCTCCTCCACTCCGCTGTCCAGGCCCTCAGAGTAAATTATCTATAACATCACACAGGAAAACACAGGCAAAAGAAAGAGCAGTGAGCGATACGACCCTGGGATACTGGTGTAGTGCCTAGTAAACCAGGACACACACACAAAATAATTCAAGACAGCACATTCCTTAGCAGGAGTTAAGACTTCCACTCCCAGCATCTGCATTTGACTGGCTGGCCGATTTCCTGCCCTAAATCTCCTTATCTCAGGAGACCTCTAAAACCCAGGATAAATTTGAGGGAACATCTGAAATGGATTTAGAACAGAACCTTCAATGTTGTTCCTGACCGGTTTACCATAAATAAAAGTTGCATAATCAACAATACAAAGCATGTGGCATCTGGAAACGCTCCAGCACAGACCCTCCCTGATATCTCCTGATCGTTTAACACAGTAATTCAATGATGGTATCAACAAAGATGATGGTTTTACAACAGACGTCCGAGCTAAGAAAATCACCAGATCTCCATCCGGAGTGACATTCCCATGACCTCCCATTTCTCCCCAGCAGATAAACGTGCCTTTTCTTCTTATTAGCAGAATAAAGAAGATTGGACCTTTATAAGTGTTCCCAAAAGGACAAATAATAATCACTGCTGCTATTAAAGCAATATACTCAAAAGCAATATATACAATATATTTACAATATATATTCAGGTTCTATTTTATCAAATTAAATTAAGCTTGTTGTGCTATTGGAATCTATGTTATTGTTGTAATCTCTTGATGTCTAATTTTTCCCGATCACTACGGTTTAGTTTCACATGCTTGGTGTGATTATTTAGAATTTAGGATTGTTTAATCTATGCCTTAACCGCGTAATAGATCAAATTGATATATGCACTTTGGGTATGCAAAATACTTGGTGTTTGATTTTGAATGAAATCTAGTTGCGTCAGAAATAATTTGGTGTGGATGAAAGTTGACTTTTCTCATCGTAATGTATGATTAAAACACTTATAGGAATCTGCTAGGATATGTTCTTCATTTTATGAAATAACTCAGCAAAGGATTTACACATGGAAAACTCAGCCGTGCGGGACGGGGCTCCGCCCTACAGAAACACTTGTGATTGGATCAAACAGAAAAAGGGGCAGATTGAAATCTTGGTGTGCTGTTGCTTGTTCGCGCGCTGTTTGAAACTTCAGCTCCTCATCTGATCGCGCTGTTAAGCGCTCTCAGCCATATACCATCTGGCAAGGATCCACACATGCCTTCAAAGTTCTGACCAAAAAACTTTAACACCTGAAGCCGAAAGAACTCTAAACAGACTTCCTAAGAGCGTCATCAAGTCACAGAGAAACCAACAAATTGCAAGAGGGCATCCCCAGTGACATCACAACGACTACTTCAGCAGCCAATCCGCACCCGGGGTTCCCTCAACCAGGAAAGGACGAAACAAGCAAGTAATCAAATAATTCTCCATAATTCTGCTGGAAACTGGATGCATTCATCTTTAAGAGTAAAGATAGTAAAGTTCCTAAAGTTGAATTTAGAGCATTCTTGAAAACGAGCATTAGAACCTTAAACTCTCTTCAAATCAAAACAATTCATTGCCTGCAGCGTGTATGTGTGTACGTATTCTGTTTTGTGTTATTTTAGCTTAGTAGTGTTGTAGAGTAGCAAATAAACTTTGATTTATTAAGAAATCTTGTGTCTGGTGCTATGTGATTTTCAAGTCTTAAACTATTTGCCAAAGATTGCGTTACCTATGCTAAAATTTACCTATGCTAAAAATTGGCTAATCAATTCGGTATTACTGTGGCCACGGGAATAACCTGAATTGTTAAAACATACTGGTTTTAATGCTTGCTGGACAAGTTGTTAATTAGGTATCGTTAATAAGGTATAAGTTGGACGTTTTGATTAATATCCATTAATCATACGAATATGAAATCGATACGACTCGATTTCTAGAAACTAAAATTAAATTATTAGTTCTAAAATTACCACACTGGTGACGCTGTGTGCCAGCCCTTAAGATTCAGCTCCCACACAGATAGAGCGTAGAGGGAAGCTCTCGGCAGCCCGACAGCCAGGCAACGTCATCACCCGCTCCGTCACATTGTGGGGGGAATTAATCGCCCCCTCATATGGCTTTTACCAATGCCGTTATATGCTGTCAGTGAGCGAAGGAGAGGATTCCTGTGACGGTTCCATATGGATGTATTAATATTTGAATAATTATGGTCCTGTGCCTGATAGAAGCCCATGTAAGCCTGCCTTTGAAGACTGTGGGGAGGGGTGGGGTTTGGAGGGGAAGGAACACTGATAAGGGGTTGAACAGGAGGGAAGCAGCCTCATGTGTACATTTCACATCTTTTCCTCTTGAATTTCATATGCATATGCAGATTAAGCATGTAGAGTAGGAAATATGGAAGTTAAGAACAGAATTACATAAGTGACAGAGTCTAAGTGACTGATAATCCCTCTATACATTGTTGCACACACATATATGCACATCTGAAAATGCGAGGTCACGATGCTCAGCACATATTCATGCATGATTTTGCAGTAGAAAATTTTAGATTACTGAAGCAGCTGAGAGTTTTTTTGCGCGACGATACCGGACAGACGTTCAGACCTGTACAACACGGGCGCACAAACAGACAGATATTTTATGGATAACCTGAACACAACAATCCGTAGAGAGTCTGTGCTGTTTCAAGCAATGCAGATCTCGAACGGAACGACTTCATCCAAATATGAATTTTCTCATGCGACGCGTTACAACAGCAACATCATAACATCCGCCCCGCACACCCAAAGACAGATAAAGGCTGAAATATACCGCACCTGGGACAGACGGATGCCAAAGGGTAGACCGAGAGGGACAGAGGAGGTGTCTCTCTGCTCCCCTCTTCCTCCTCTCTTTCTGTGTTTTCGCCTGTCTTCACAGCCTCGTTTTTTCTCTCTATTTCACTCTCTGCCCTCCCTCCCTTCTCCCTCCTTCGCCTTGTGCACTGAATACTAAACGAGCCTCGTCTCCGCTCATGGGCTCCAGCGCGCGTGCAGTGCTAAACACATACTGATGTAGAGAGAGAGAGAGAGAATACTGGGCGGAGGGATGAGACCAGACCTTCTCTACTTGTATGAATGTTATTCTTTCTCATACAATAGGTTTCAACAAAGTCTATAAATGTTTCAGTAAACATAAAATTAGATTATGCTGTGGAGAATTTGCTTGAGCCCAGTGTCCTGAATTTTACTGCATTCAATAAAAAAGATCCGTTCACTAGTTTAGAATCAGAATCAGAATCAGAATGAGCTTTATTGGCCAAGTATGTTTACACATACAAGGAATTTGTTGTAGTGACAGAAGCTCCACAGTGCAACAGAAGGACAGTAACAGGACAGGACACAGGTAATGAAACAAAATAACAGGAAATAGCCAATGACCAATGTACAAGCAGCAAAAAAAAAAAAAGAAATACACAATATATAATATATAATATAGGCGACTATGTATGTACAGGTCAAGTATGTGCAAATTAGAAATGAGAAAATAAAATAAGTGAGTGTGGTGAATGGATAATGTATTAGTTGTGTGTTTTACGTTTATTTATTGAGTGTTCATGAGATGTATTGACTGAGGGAAGAAACTGTTCCTTGTCTGGTCGTTCTGGTGCTCAGAGCTCTGTAGCGTCGACCAGATGGTAAAAGTTCAAAGAGGTTGTGTGCTGGATGTGAGGGGTCCAGAGTGATTTTACCAGCCTTTTTGCTCACTCTGGATGAGTACAGTTCTTGGAGAGTGGGGAGGGTTGTACCAATGATTCGCTCAGCA
Organism: Barbus barbus; assembly: GCF_936440315.1. Classification (NCBI taxonomy): domain Eukaryota; kingdom Metazoa; phylum Chordata; class Actinopteri; order Cypriniformes; family Cyprinidae; genus Barbus; species Barbus barbus. The sequence goes on along the minus strand of NC_136731.1, from coordinate 34,071,356 downwards.
GTCCGGACTACCCTCCGTAGTCTTCTGAGGTCAGATTTGGTAGCTGAGCTGAACCAGACAGTTATTGAGGTGCAGAGGATGGATTCAATGATGGCAGAGTAGAACTGTTTCAGTAAGTCCTGTGGCAGGTTGAACTTCCTCAGCTGGCGAAGAAAGTACAACCTCTGCTGGGCCTTCCTGACAATGGAGTCAATGTGAATATCCCACTTCAGGTCCTGAGAGATGGTGGTGCCCAGGAATCTGAATGACTCCACTGCAGTCACGGTGCTGTTCATAATGGTGAGTGGGGGGAGAGCAGGGGGGTTTCTCCTGAAGTCCACGATCATCTCCACCGTTTTGAGTGTGTTAAGCTCCAGGTTGTTGAGACTGCACCAGACAGCCAGCTCCTTAACCTCCTGTCTGTAAGCAGACTCGTCACCGTCCTGGATGAGGCCGATCAGTGTGGTGTCGTCTGCGAACTTCAGGAGCTTGACAGAGGGGTCTTTAGATGTGCAGTCGTTGGTGTAGAGGGAGAAGAGCAGTGGGGAGAGTACGCAGCCCTGAGGAGCTCCAGTGCTGATGGTTCGAGTGCTGGATGTGAATTTGCCAAGCTTTACTAGCTGCTGTCTGTCTGTCAGGAAGCTGTTGATCCACTGGCAGACGGAGGTGGGGACGGAGAGCTGAGTTAGTTTATTTTGAAGGGTTTCCGGGATAATGGTGTTAAAAGCAGAGCTGAAGTCCACAAACAGGATCCTCACATAAGTTGCTTTAGTCACTCTTTTTTGCAGGTTACATCGCTGAGCCAGTAGGTGGCGATACCTTCAGTCTTTTTGTGTTGTATGAGCGAGTCACTCACTGAATCATTCACTCAACCAATTCATTTACAATCTAAGCAAACCGTATTAGAATTCCAGTCTACAAATCTACTACGAAGCATTAATTTCTCAATGGAATAAAGACACTCAAAGCGTAAATAAATTGCTTTTCAGTAATGCCCTTGCTGCAAAAAAAAAACAATAGAATGTAATGTAATGTGTGTAATGGTATTTGTAGTGGAAACTTCTTTTTTTGTGATGGTTTCTATTGTTTTTTTGTTTGTTTTTGTTTTTCATCAAGGTGTCCTCCTTACGAATTTTAATTGATTGTGGTCATAAGTAATTTTTTCAAGCAATTCTTACACCGCCCTTCTCTTCATTTTGTGAAAAAGATTGACGGACATAACGAACCAAATGAATGACATACCCCCTGTTCAGTCTTACCTCCTTTCCACCAGCAGGAACCAGGTGCTAGTTCAGAGCCAGTGCTATTGCCAGTTCTTAGTTTGTTCAACTGGTTGCTTTTCCACAGGCTAGAGAGCCAATACAGAGCCAGGTCTTACGTCACCGAATACGTCTAATTTTTCCCCAGCAACGCTAGCGCGAAAGCGCCAAACACAAACATACCGGCATCAACAATGGCGGACTTTGCGTTGCTATTGATGTTGGCTTTGCGAACTTACATCGACATCCAAACCCAGCGAATCCAACATGTTCGAGCAGCTCGCCGTAATTTGTATAGATGGAGATTTCAAGCGAGAATAACGGTAAGTACATAACACATTTTTATTGTTAACATCGAAACAGAAACTAGGCTCTGGCTCCGAACCAGCACTGGAACTGCTTTGGTGGAAAAGGGGTATCTGCCAGATGTTCAATCTCAACAAATAAACTATCCCAATTCATTTACTTCTTGAAGGCAGGAAAACAGTCAAGCACTGCAAAAAAAGAAGAAAAAGTAAGAAATTAAAATTAGGAGTGACTGCGTGACAGCAGTTATGGGTCACTCAAAATATTAGTTTAAATACACCACTAGTCAGTGCACCTATTTTCACATGTCGACATTTTGGTTTTGGTCTGATTCTAGTTGAATAGGTAAGCACACAACAGTAAGCAGTTTGCATAACTGTAAATCACAAATATATCACAAAATGTGTTGTAGTGTTTTGTTTTAAAAGACTTTTATATGTATGTATAGAAACCTAGAATGACTAGTCTGGCCCACTAAAAATATACTATATTATAGATGTTTAAAATTATTTTTCCCTCTAAAATAGTCAACCCCATGAAAGTCACTGTAAAATTGAGGCACTGATATGAGATTATCCTGTCAATCTAATTTATATAATACCACTGTATTATATCAATTAGACTGACAGGCTAATCTCCTATATTTGGACTCATTAACTACAACAGTTCCTATATAATTATTTCAGATGGGCTAAAAAAAAACGTACAGCCAAGGGCACTTTTGTGATCAGATCAAAATTAGTTTAGGTACAGCATAACCTGAGCATATGCAAATCACTCTGTGTAAACTGTCCAACATTACAGTGCAGGGGCATTACTATAGACACTATGAATGATCATTACTAAAGGTACTATAATGCTACTAATAAAGAAATATGAGCATCTGTCAACTACACAGTGAATACAAATACCCATACAGTGCGCTACTAATCAGGAAAGCCAATCAGTTGTGCTTGAATATACTGCTCATATTCCGTCATTGATGAGATCTCACACATGTACAGCTGCACTGAATATACATACAGTGTGAAGCACAGGATGCCTGTGCCCTGAAATCCTTCGTTTTGACACTATTTAGAACTGCAAATAGTCAATTCAGAAGTGCAGAACTGTTTTTATACAATAGTAGCAGCTGTTATATGACTGTTTGTTATTATGAATCCAGGTAATCAAGCTGTTTCAGAAACATGAATGCCTCCTGATGATTTATGTTCTATCGTATAGAGTATTGATGAGGATTCTGTTGAAATAAAAGGCACGTAGAGAAGTAGCCTGAAGCACTGAGCACGATGATTGGGGCATAAATGAGTGTAAACAGCTGCCTCTGCTAACTGTCAGAGCAGCACACACTGAGAGACAGAGGGAGACAACAGGAGAGGACAGGGCAGAGAGAGTGAGAGAGCACAGCAGCAAGGCTATCGAGAGAAAAAGAGGGAGAGGGCAGACTTAAAGACAGACTAAAAGAGAGAGAGAGGCAGGTTAGAGAGAAAAGGAGATCTGAGACAAAAAAAGGGTTCAGTGAGAGGAAACTGAAAGCTTGGCCTCAGGCGGCAGCCTCTGTCCTTACTGAGTTCATGTCACTGAGGGAACATGTACTGGCATTGCTCCTGTTCCCTACCAGGAAATTATATTTACTCATGCACACAGAGATGTACATATTCTTGGACACTCATTTCTGGCAGAGGAAATGCTACGATTCAGCTGTGGAGAGGTTTTCAGTAATCGAGGTGTTGCCCAAAATAATGAGCCTGTGAAGAGCTGCACAATGATTTACACAAGTAGGAAGTGTTCCTGGATATTCTTATTCAGAAACAGGCACAAATATCCTGGAACCAAAAGATCGCCATGACGTCATGTTCCAACTGTTTTTCACTACATTCTCCCACCAGTGCTGCTCAACCAGTGTAATATGATTCACCAATGAATAACTTTTGTGATTCTGACTGTTTTGAGCCAGTTCTTTTTAATGAATGAATCAAAAAAGACTCCTGAATGCATGAGTTTATATATGAACCGATCTAATGATTGATTTATTGACTGAATCGGCCTTCAAGTATGAAAGAAATATGACTCCACCCAGTAATGTTTTTTTTTCCGGTTAATTTTTCAAATAATTGTATTAAATAATTTACAAATAATTGACTTAATTGTTCAAAAGAGACTCAAATCAGTCTTAGACACATGACTTCTTCATATGTACAACTCATGAATCAGTCCAATGACTCATTCATTAAATGAATTGATAATGTCTTTTAAGTGACTCTTTTAAGTGAGTTCTTTTAAATTAGTTATAAAGAGTTATTTAGAATTTATATATGAACCTGCTTAATAACTCATTCACTGACTGAATATGTCTTTGTGTGTTAAATGAATCAGTCTTTTAGGCCAATTTATAAAAAAAAAAAAATGACTTCAAAGATTTAGAATCACAGACTATTTAAGAACTAGTCTGTTCTTTTTATTTAATTGGCCAAAAAGACTTAATCTACCCTGGAATCTTGAGGTATGAAAATGTATATAATACTCATATTAGTCAGTCTAATAATTAATTCACCGACTGAATTGGCCTACTCTTTTAAGTCAGTTTTTCATATATAGAATTATTATATAGTTATTCATATATAGTTATTCATATATAGAATTTGTATATGACCAAGTCTAATGACCCATTCATTGACTGAATCTATCTTTATTTGTTAAATGAATCTGTAATGTGATTTTGATTCTTTTAAGTCAAATGACTCATTCTCTGACTGAATCAGCCTTCTTTAAGTAGTAAACAAATCTGTATTGGAATCGTTAAGTAACTGGAATTGTGTAAATTCCCATAATCCCCATCACTGTTCTTGGATCAGCATCCTTTGTTGCTAATGGAACAAGATTTCTGTCAGCCAACACAGCCACAACACTACCTCTAAAATCAGAGAGCAATAAATGGGTGATGTTGATCCAAGAACATGCCCTACTTGTGTGACTCGCGCTAAGCGTGAAGAGCCATCTAAACTGACGTTTTAACTTATTTTTATCTATTTTGACTCCTGAAACTCTGTCGGCAAAATCTCGCACCAGACTTGAGAGGTACAGCAAGGTGGCGCACCGTGGAAATACTGATAACGTCTCAAGCCTCAGTGCCCAAGTTCACCTCTCTCATCCGCAACGGTTTGTCTACCCTCTTTCACTGGATTGCTCCTTTTTGAGTTCTCCAATTTATTTTGTTACCATGACAACCATCTCTAAGTGAGTCGCCCACATCTCTCGTTCCCTTTCCTCTTTCATTTTTTACTTTCCTAGCAGTGACTTTCATCTTTCTGTCTCCTCAACTCATTCCCCTACTCTTTCTTGCACCATCACTGTGACTCTCAGTTTTCCACTCTTCAGGCTCACCCCCTTTTTTTCTCTCTTTCTCACCACCGTAATATGTGGTACAGATTTATGTTCAGTCTTCTTCACTACAGTCTGCAATAAAATATTTATGCTTCATTCCAAACATCTCCACCATATAGAGTTTCAGATGGGTGCTGAGGTGTTTCTAGCTCTCTTTTTTTCTTTCTTCTTTTTCCTGACATAGTGTCTGTCTAAAACTGCAACCAAACAGACTTTAATAAAGGCTTATTGGGAGGATGACAAAGCTCAATAAGCAAAAGCTTTAAAAAATAGGTTTGCACCAGATTAAACATCAAATGCATCACCTAAATTGACATCAAAGCATGAACTAAGTTATATCAAAACAAACATGCAGCCAGAAAAAAAGACTATCTTTATGGGAGTATTTATACTTCACGCTTTTTACTAATCGGTTAACTATCCAGTCATAAAAAGATCAAAAGTAAATGCCCTCCAAGATGTATTGAGATAGATAGCAATCCAACAGATGTGTTTTGAGCTGAATAAGATGCAACATATTTAAAGATTAAATATATATAGTTGTTTAGGCCACATATCTTCACTCATCCCAGATAGCTTCACGGCTTCTCTGAGTCTTCCAAGTCATGCATTTTTAAGCGAACTTATAACATATATTTATAAAGACATTCAGACATTAATTTAATACAAATAAAACGGAGAACATGCATAAATTAACAAAAATGTTTAATCCTTCAATTTGCAATTTTATAGTAAAGTATAAAAATCTGCAGGATTATTTCTATTTCGTGCACATCAGTGTGTGGGGGAAGTCGTGGCCTAATGGTTAGAGAGTTGGACGTGTGATCCAAAGGTTGCGGGTTCGAGTCTCGGGTCGGCAGGGATTGTAGGTGGGGGGAGTGAATGTCCAGCGCTCTCTCCACCCTCAATACCACGACTGAGGTGCCCTTGAGCAAGGCACCGAACCCCCAACTGCTCCCCGGGCGCTGCAGCATAAAATGGCTGCCCACTGCTCCGGGTGTGTGTTCACAGTGTGTGTGTGTGTGTTCACTGCTGTGTGTGTGCACTGTGTGTGTGCACTAAAAAGCTTTAAAAAATAGGTTTGCACCAGATTAAACATCAAATGCATCACCTAAATTGACATCAAAGTTATATCAAAACAAACATGCAGCCAGAAAAAAAGACTATCTTTATGGGAGTATTTATACTTCACGCTTTTTACTAATCGGTTAGCTATCCAGTCATAAAAAGATCAAAAGTATGACCTCCAAGATGTATTGAGATAGATAGCAATCCAACAGATGTGTTCGCAGGGAGCTTGATTGACAGGCGATCTGACCAATCCTAATGCCGAATCTGCCATTTTTGTCTGACAAACAAACCAGATGGAACAGCAGATGAACTTCAGTGGACTTAAACTTGAAAAATGTTGTCTATTGACATCTTTCCACGGTTGATATAAAATACCCTCTGATGTTCATTCATGTTTATGTTTTAAGTAAATATGAAAAGATGATCAGTTCACATGCCGCTTCAACTGAGGCACTGCAGCGATCTGTCATGACACAATAAAGAGCCACAAAATGGTATTTATTGTTTCAATTCCTTAAAAATTCCAAAATTTGAAAGTTGAGACTTTGTTTCATACCAAAAGTAAGCTGGCTCTGTCTTGTCTGTCAGTGTGTTGTAAGTTTCCTCTTTGCTCCGCGATGTATTTTTCACTGCGTGAGAACATGGTTTGTGGTGCGAGAGCAGCATGGCTTGTTGGACGTAACAACAGTAAGTCTTTGCAAAGGGTCAATTCAGTTCCAAAGTTCAGTTGATCTGACAGTGTCAGTGCAGTTAAATAGAAAATATTGCTGAACATTAATTGCCTTTTAAACCCCAACTTCACCATCCGGAAGTTTATAAGTGAAGAAGCCGCACTTAAATGAGCAATCATGAATGAGATGCACTAATGAGGTAACCATGAAACTATTTGCCCTTTGGTTGCTGCCTGGCATTAGCATCCTCAACATAATCACCATATGGAAGTTTGGGAATGCCGTAAAACACATTCAAACAGCTCTCATGAATAAGACAGTCGTGAACATAGTAACTGCAAATCTTACAGTAAATGCTGATTGCCATATAGGGCAAAGAGAGTGTTGAATTGTAAAGTTTGCTGCAGAATTTAGCATATAGCCCAGGGATAGTAGATTAGGCTTCTATCTGGGACAATTTTTGGTGTGTAAACTGAACGAGCATACCAAATTGAATCGCAATTGATCGATTAAAGAGCATGAAATAACTGCATAAATGCACCCTATGTTGCAAAGAATTCGTGTTTGTGTCTGGTTACATCATATTGTGTTAGAAAAAAATGCATCCCTCAGACTTATTTGGCAGGATTATGTCCTTTTCCTTTTAAGTTAAAGAGAAAAGTGATGAATATTCAATCCTCTGGCATACTTTGCGTGTGGCTGTGGTTGTGTTTGCATGGGGGTGATAGAGTGGCTGAAAAAACAGCGAGTGCACTTCACCCGAAGCAGTCATCTCTTCAGCGTCTCTCTTCAAAGCAAATACTGTTGTTCACACATTTCTCACACCCCAGGGACACGCTGTGGCAAAGGCAAAGTGGTGGCATAGGGAGGCGTCTGCGTTCACATGGGCTGATGTTTTTCACCACTGAAACAAGGGGCTCTATATATCATGCTGCTCTGGCTAAACTGCTCTGCTGTTCAGATGTCCATTTTAAAGCTTGATGCATTGCTGACTGTATGGAGTTGGCCAGCAGGCCACTGAAGCACTCTACACAGAGAGGCGAATTAGAATCTGGAGTTCTCTGTACGGGTATGAAAGCACATCGTGGATAGATTTAAAGGTGACACAGGTTACCAGACACTCAAACACTGCCAAATTAAAAGAGATGCAGGGAGGTGGACGATTGAAGAGAGAGGCCGCGTTCCATTCTAATCTCTATAGTTGCATATGTTGTGAATCAGTAGATTGTGAACACAAATGTGCATGCTAGCAAGTAGGGATAGGCCAAACTTCATATTTTCAAAATAGACTAGTCAGTTGGTTGACTAAACTCTTAATCATAAGACACATGTTCAAAAACAGCCAGACAAAGTGCGGTATAATGGAACAGAATGAAGGGGTCTATTAAACTAGACTATTTTTATCATGACATTTCCATCTGATTGTGTATGGTGGTGCTATAAAGGAAATTAAATGAAAGATGCGCCTTTTCTAAGAGGGTTGATGAGCAAACTGTTCAAACAGCTAAAGCACAGCACATAAAGCATGCATGCGTAAATTAACAGACAGACAAACAAACAAACAAACACATATTTACTGTGCAAACGTTTGGTGTAAGTTTTTTTTTTTAATTAATATTTTTATTTAGCATGGATGCATTAAATTGATCAAAAGTGACAGTAAATACATTTATAATTTAATAAGGTTTCTATTTTAAATAAATGGTGCTCTTTTAAACGTTCTATTCACCAAAGAATCCTGAAATAATATTCAAAGTTTTCACACAACAAAAATAGTAATCAGCACAATTGTTTTCAACATTGACAGTTAATAAGAAATGTTTCTTGAGCACCAGATGAGCATATTATAATGATTTCTAAAGGACTGGATATAAAGCTTATGATTGTCAACCTTTCATGTCAACTATCCCTTTTAGCGATGATGACCTTGATCTGCTAAACACTAGACTAGAGCACTCATGTCACATGATACTTTTCTGAAGGAACACATTCAAGTGTACAATGTTATTTTGTCAGCATCATTATTTGCTGCATAAAGTCCTGCATTTTTTTAAATCAAAACCAAATATGTCAGATGAAATCCCCCTACACATCTTTTGATTTATTTGTTCATTTACAGTTGCATGCGAAAGTTTGGGAAACCCTTGCAGAATCTGTGAAAATGTGAATAATTTTTACAAAATAAGAGAGATCATGCAATATGCATATTATTTTTTATTTAGTGCTGTCCTGAGTAAGATATTTTCAATAAAAGATGTTTACATGTAGTCCACAAGACAAAAAAATTGCTGAAATTATTAAAATAACCACATTCAAAAGTTTGGGAACCCTTGGTGGTGAAATCCTCCTATATATAATATACATACATACATATATATATATATATATATATATATAGGCATTCATAACATAAATGGCACTCAGATATTATAACAATATAATACACAGAAGACTACAGAACATACATAAATGAACAAATAAATCAAAAGATGTGTAGGGGGATTTCATCTGTTCATCTGATCTGCACTTTTAATCGAGCAACTCAAATTGTTGTATAACACTTGTGTATAAAGTTTGCAGGATTGTTTCCTTTGCATGCACATACAGGATGAACTATAATTTCTGCTCATTCGCTGATGAAGTGAGATTTAATTTCTGTCCTTTAGGGCTGCTCCTTATCAGACTGTTTAACCTTTGTGAAAATTTGAGGTATGACATTGTCTATCTTGACTGTGCAACATAGTAGTCAAGACTTTGGTCACGACTGACAGCACTTACTAACTGTTTTACGTCATCGGCCCACGTCATGCATCACTACAAGGATAGCTACTCACCTGGGAATTGTATTTCCTCTTCTATCTCTCTCCAGGTGCATTCTGGGAATTTCAATTTCAGTGAACTGGAACAATTTTGACAGCAGGACACTCTAAAAATGTTCATATTAAGACATATTCTGAGAAACGCAGAGAACAGATTTGGGTTGAACCTAGTTGTGAGAGAAACAGATCAAAACGAAGGAGATAAAAGACAAACATTTTGAGAAAAATCTAAAGGAGGAGGAGGAGGAGTAGGGGGAAGACGGGGTGGTGTGGGACCTGAAGGAATTGGGAAAAAAAATTAAGCAAATGAAAAAAGGCTTTGTTTATTTGTTGTGTCAGGGATGTTTGGCTTCACAAGCTATTGAGAAGCAATTAGACAGCTGCCAATTAAGCATGACCATTAGACTGTGACTGAGAGGATGGGGAAAAGACAGAAATACGGATGAGGGATGGAGCACAGTGACAGGAGACTGTTGGGCTTTAGGGGAGAACGAGAGAAGAAAAAACACCGAAAGTAATTATTACAGACAGAAACTTCTGGAAACCTAACAAAGCGCTTGAGTGTTTATCTCTGTCCGTAAACAAGGAGCCGCCTGAATACAAGCACTCTGAGTGCTGTTGGTCAGTCAATGTGCATGATATCTCCCTTAACATGTTGGAATTGTGGAAACAGAGCCATCACTGTGGCAAATAAGCTACAAGCTCACTCAGCCATTGTGCTTGGTGCTGGGGAGCTCCACTCTTCAGGCGGAACAGTCACACTGTGGAGGAGCAGAAATCTGGAGACATGAGCATCTATGTGTGTGTTTGTGTATGTGTAGTCCAGCAGGGGGTGCTACTCTCGGTTCTTGCTCTGTCTCTGTGAGAGTTCCACTCAGCCATCTGGCTCTCAGCTGAAGAAGTGATGCTGAAGTAATGATTAACCTCTACAGCACTCCAGCTCTCTGCTAATGGAGGCTATTTCTCTTGGCCCTTCCCCCTCCTGCTGCTACCTGAGACTGGTCACTCAGAGAGATTGAAGTGATGGGTGTCTAGGGCTGTACAACCATAATTATAGGGGAAGCCAGGGCTACCTTTCTAATAGAGAAGATTTTTTTCCCCCCAATATCCAGATGGGGCAAGTTGTCACAAGTGTTTTAAATGAACAGTGTAGAGCCCTGCACAGGCCTCAAATTTAGGCCCTAGCCCGAGACGCTCAGGTCCTAGCCTGGCCCGTGTTTGACAGCTTATCAGTATTACCGGCTGGAGCACAACCCGAGCCCGTCTTTTTTTTTTTTTTTTTCCTTCTCCCAAAATGGCTTATCCTACTGTTTCAGCTATTAAAATATTTCTACCATAAAGACTTGGGAGTTGAAATTAAGTCTCAAAAAGTATTTATTTAACATAACCATTATATATATAGTCCCCTCCATAAGTATTGGAACAGTAAAGACAAAATTATTGCTCTGTAGGCTGTGGAGTCAAGACATTTGCAAATATGATCAAAGGATGAATATGAGACAAAACTACAGAATGTCACATTTTATTATTAGCCGTTTCAACACATACATGTTTTACCAAATAAAAAGAACAGCACTTTTAGAGTTCATCCCACTCATTGATGTGAGCATAAGTATTGGGACAGTTGAACATTGGCAGATATAAAAGATTAAAGGCTATTATTTAGCTGCATCACTTAAATAAAGGTTCCTCTTTGTCTCATCGGTCCATAAACACAGTTTCAAAACTCTTCTGGCTCACCTTTGTGCTTTTTTGCAAACTCTAATCTTGTCTTTCTATTTTTGGTGCTGGTCAGAGGTTTGCATCTTGCTGTGTAGCATCTGTAATTCTGTGTCAAAGTCTCCTGAGGACAGTAGATTGTCAGAGCATCACCCCAGCTTTCTGGAAGTTGTTGATGATTTTACAGACACGTCTTTTATGGTTCATTTTCACAGCTTTTATGACTTGTACTACTTGTACATCAACTACTGTTGTTTTCTCAGCCGATCAGGTAGTTGTTGGTTGCTGGGGTCGCTGGTGGTTTCCAAATTCTGGTTTCTGGTTTCTCCATGCCCATTATTTTTGCTATAGCTCTAATTGACTTCCTCTTTTCTTTTAGCATCCAACTTGCTGGCTTTTCTCTCAAAGTCAGCTCCCTCATCTTCATCCTGGTTTGTGTGTCATCATCGAATGCAAGATTCAGAATGCAGAAGTAATGGATATAACTGATACGACACTCTCTGCTTTTAATATCTGAAGAATTAATGCAACAGGACACAACCAATCACTTAGAAAGACCTGTGAGACAACTGTTCCAATACTTATGCTCACATCAGATAGAGGGATGAAACTCTAAAAGTGCTGAACGTCTTAGCTGGTAAAACATGTATGTGTTGAATCACCCAATAATAAAATGTGACATTCTGTAGTTTTGTCTCATATTCATCTTTTAATCATATTTGTAAATGTCTTGACTCCACAGCCAACAGAGCAATTTTGTCTTTACTGTTCCAATACTTTTGGAGGGCACTGTGTATGTATATATATATATATATATATATATATAAAAAAATATATATATATATATTTATTTATATATGTGGTGGGGTGGTGATGGCGCAGTCTCATGTTGTTTCCACCACCACGGCGATTTCTTTTCATCACTAATTGATGCATATCTAAAATATAAAAATAAGGAGAAGCCTAAAAGAGGCCCGGCCCGCGTCTGAATTATGATGTGAAAATTGGCCCAAAGCCCGGCCCTAGGGCCGTAAAAAAGTTGGGGCCCATTGGGTCCAGGCTGAAATGCAGGGCTCTTAGTACAGTGCCCTTGGAACACTTGGTAAATATGAGCAAAGGTGGCTGTGAAAATAAATCTGCATCTTTTATCCTTTTGATATTTCGTAAAAAAAAAATTCTAACCTACCATTGAAGTAAGAAAATCTCATTTAATAAATGTTTTTCTCTAGTTCACTTTGGCCACAATTATTGCAACATCCTTTTCCCAAGATAACAGTTCTGAGTTTTCTCCTATAATGCCTGAAGAATTTGGAGAACACCTGACAAGAGATCAGAAAGCATTACTGTAACGGGGTGAATGAGACGTGAGACGTGCAGATCCATTTGCAAGGCTTTTATTCAGAGACATGGTCATAAACACAGGCAGGGTCAAAACATTGGCAAACAAGTATGGCAAGGGCAAGACACAGAGTAATCCTAGGGCAAGCATGGGTCTTTGATCGGCGAACGATATCCAGAGGGTTTGAGAAGAGGGGTAGTCCAATAACCTGAGCAATAAACCGAGGTATAAACAGAGTCCGAACTTCAAGACAAGGGTTAAACCAAGCTACACGGGCAGGAATCAGGAAAAGTGGCTATAAACAAAAACTAAACTTAGAAAACACAGAAGGGCTCCGTAATGTAGCTATCACTAGGAGAGCGATAAACGCTAGACAATGCTGGAACTAAACAAACACAGAATGGCTCGGTAAAACAACTATCACTAGGAGGGTGATAAATGCAGAATAATGCTCGGTGCTAAACATAAACACAGAATGGCTCGGTAAGGCAGCTAACACTTGGCGAGTGCTAAACACAGAACAACACTCGACGATCTGTGAAAGGAAGTCCATGGTTTAAGTAGGGAGTGTGATTGTGTGATAGTTCTCATGTGTGAGCGCGTGATTGAGACAGCTGGGTGTACTTAGTGCAATCAGCTGTGTATGTGCAATCAGTGCAATGGATGATGGGAAATGCAGTCCAGTATAATATGAGGTGTGAGAGTCAATATGATGAAGTGGCGACCTCTTGAGGCAGACAAAAGACCATGAACCGGATTCGTGACAATTACTTCATCCAGAATCTCTCCAGATCCTTCAGATTCACAGCTTCCTGTTGGTGCTTTTTCTCTTCAGTTCACCCAACTCATTTTCTATAGGGTTCAGGTCAGGGAACTGGAATGGCCAAGGCAGAAGCTTCATTTTGTGCTCAATAAGACATTTTTGTGTTGACTTAGATGTTAGTTTTGGATAATTGTCCTGATGGAAGATCCAACCACGGCCCATTATAAGACTTCTAACAGAGGGTTTAGGTTTTTTTTATCTGTTGGTATTTGATAGAATCCATGATGCCATGCATCTGAACAAGACCGGTGAATTTTTTTATTTTTTTTTTAGCTTTTTGACCCCAAGACTCAACTAATCTCTGCAATTCTCCAGATGTGATCCTTGGAGAGTCTTTGAAAAACATTAAGAGAAGGCTTTCAAACTAAGTCTGATTAAAAAAGCAAGTTGATCTTTACAAACTTTGATTTTATAGTTAAAATTAGTTTTAGCTACTTAAATTACAGTTATACATTTTTTAAATCTATTTTCTTACATTCAAATATGCATTGCAACTCTGCATTATGTTTGCTACCTTAATTTAAATTAAATTCAAATGAATTTGAAATTGAAATTAAAAAGGTACTCTCATTTCATTTCTGAATGGCACGGTTCAATGAACTGTATCTTTTTTCTCTGGGGCAATGACAGCTGAAATGCAGAATAGCTTTTTCTAGCCAAGACGTTAAGGTATGTGCCTACACAGAACTCTTTTAAACTAAATCTACCCTGAGAAATAATTAAAAAGAGTGCTATGTAGCTCCAGTTTTCCCTATACATTCACACATACAAACACTCTCACATATTCTTCAGAGCCATCTACCCATCTAAGCCTTCAGCTTATCTCAGAATATTGCACACACACAAACACTACATTAAGTCCCTCTTCTCTGCGGCCGGCCAAACTCTTTTATGTAATTAGGCTAATTAAAAAGCTAGAATAACCATTTTCCTGATTACTCATAATTTTGTGCGTTAAAGAATTGAGCAGACAAATGAAGCCAGCACTTCTTTTCCCTTAACTGACCGAGTACACACACATTTTCTTGCTGTCTCTCCCACTCACGCTGTTAGTGTGAAGTTTGACTTGAAGCTCCACTGCATCACCACTGTGCCCCTGAGCAAGGGATACAGTTACAAGAAAAAGTATGTGAACCCTTGGAAGGATCATAAAATAGACCGTTTGCTTAAACACAACACACACACAAAAATGAACCATTTTTAAATTATTATTAAAGAAATTAAGGGCATTTATAGTGCAGGTTGGAAAAAGTTTGTGAACCCTTCGATTTAAAAACTGGTTCACCCTCAATAACCTCCACAAAATGTTTCTTGTAATTGCTGGTCAGAGGTACAAAGATCAAAAGGAACTTTGCCCTGCTCCTCTCTACAAAATTATGACAATTCATCTATATCTGTTGAGAAATGCTCAGCTGTATGAAATGAAATATACATGTTGTCATCATATACACACTTTCATGTTGCGTAAAACCTGATTGCTTTTTTTGTTCAGCAGAACATAAACTTTTTCTATTTAGCAAAAAATCCAATCTGCACCACTCCAACAAAAGTGGATCGCAACAAAACCATAAAAATACAATATGTTCAAAGTTTCCAATGGCATGAGAGTGTATAACAATGATTGACAGGATGTTCATTTTTGGGTGAAGTAACCAATCAGTGTTTTCCCAGCCATCAGTGTGTGCTTTACGTCACAAATTTGCAAATAAACAACCAACAAAATACTCATGTCTGTGCTGATATCTCAGTCACCCCTGCAAAACACCATTTATTATGTACTGGGCTACACAGAATTAGGCTGAAATACTGTATATGTGATTAGATGGCACATCTAGTGGTCTTATAACTCTCCTCTTTCTCAGCACTGCTCCAGGGTCAGGGTGACTGATGATTTTGTCCTCTTGGTGGAAATTTTCTTTGGAGGCCAATTTCAGCCTAAAAATCTTTTGTATTTTTCTAATAATGGTAGCAGATAGGGGTCAGGCAGCTTTGCTGTACACCAGTGAAGACTGATATCTTGCTTTAAATTGAAGCTTTTCTTTCAGCATTTCAAAGCTTTCTTATGGTCATTTGTGCATGATTAGTCACTATGCTTTTTTCAGAAAGGGGTTATGAACATATGCTTCAAGGAGGTGTTATGTACAGTCAGTGGATCATTATCGGAAAATAAACCCAGGCAGGGTGACCTGGTATCACCCTGAAGGGGTTTATTTTACAATAATGACTAACTGATTGTACATTATCCCACTTGTTACATAACTTCTCACAAAATAAATAAACATTTGGACATGAAATATTGATTTGAGTTGAAATTATTTTATAATCTTGTATATTACTTTAAAGCAAATTTTAAGGAAAACAGTCACGTAAAATAAAACCAGCCTAGCAACAAGATGAACACTCACCAACAACATTACAGTCATAATAATACTAATGAGGCTAATGAGGTCATTTTCACTATATAGTCAATAACATGTTTGCAATGAAACAAAAGACTGTGAGTGAGTCTGTGGTTTGATCCATGAAAGTAGTGCTGGTTTCATTTACCCAGATTAGCTTATATAAAGTGTTGCCACATATGAGGGCAAATAGAGGACAACAATCAGGTTCCAGAAATAAAAATACAACTAAAAAACAAAAATAAAATATTTATTTTTTTCAACATGAGAACTGATTTTTAATTACAAAAGCTTACTGTGAACTACAAGGTTGTTAACTGATAGTATGGCTTACTTGATGCTGTCAGTCTGCATTATTTGGATCTTTTTTTTAAATAGTTGCATTCAGAGGTATCGCAACCAGGGACAACAATGTCCTTTTCTCCCAAATGAGATCGCCAAACCCCTGCCACCAACTGAAAATGATTTTGAGGGGGCACCAAACCAAAATCATTGCAATGTTCCCAGAATCCCTATAGCGACGCCACTGGTTGTGTTTAACAGCATTGGAAATCATTCTGGAATCAGGGCAGCTAAAAAAAATAAACAAATGGGCAGGCACTGTTGCACTCTGTAGTAGGAAATATCAATTGAATGCCACATAAGGGGTTGTTCACAAAATAATGAAAATTCTGTCATCATTTACTCGCCCTCAAGTTGTTTCAAAACCTGTATGAAATTTGTATGATTTTTTTTTTTAAGAAAATTGGTAACCAAAGAGTTGATGGTAGCCATTGACTGACCAAATATTATTGAAGTCAATGGCTAACATCAACTGTTTGGTTACCAACATTTTTCTAAATATCTTCTTTTGTGCTTAAAAGAAAAAAGAAACTGTGTCCAACAGATGAAAGATGTTCAAACAGGTTGAGAACATCTTCAGTAAACAGCACCTTTCACACATACAGTCTTTACTGGTAAATTAAATTTGTTCTGGCAATTTACCGGTTCGAGAAGTTCTTACCAGTAATGTGCTCTGTGTGAACACAGAACAAGATTACCAGAATAAGCACATACGAGTTCAGAACGTACTGATGTAAGACATCGACTCTGGGCCAGTCATAACATTCTGACGGAAATTACGCATTTACTCCGCTACATGGTTTGGTTTGAAGTCATCTAATACAATGTCTATGGGCCAAAAACAGCTGCATGAATGTGATCGTTTGACACAAATGACAGCAACAACAAAAATACTGGTTACGCCTATACCCCTCCATGTTTACAAACACAACACCAAGAGGCACAGTAACTTATGCAGAGTTCATACTGCACGTTTTTTGGCCCCCATTTTCACTCGCCGACAGGTTTTGGGAAATTGCAGACAAATGACTGAAATCAAAGGGCAAATCGGTGCTCGTTCACACGAGTGACAATCACACAGTGTGAATTATCAAAGACACAATCTGAGAGAATCACCGACACGTCACCGACACCTACGGAGTATTAGGCATGATAAATATCTGGACCTGTCTGCAATTCAAAATCCTCCTGTGTGAAATGAGTTCTGACGGCAAAATACATCGGCAATGACCTACAGCCAATGAGAGAGCAAGATATAGAGCAGGAAGTTCGAGGAGGAGTTATGCCGGGCTCACACTACAGGATTTTGGGCTGGATTTCGCTGTCGCAGACAGATTTCCAAAGTCTGCGACAAAACCTCCGGATAGTGACCAAATCGGTGTTCGTTGTGGTCGCCGAAACTTGTTAAGTATGAGCAGGTCAACAATGTAGGGGGGGCTTTGATCTCCTCGTGAAGCCAAACACTCAGGAACTCTCGCAACACACATGCCATCCAACAAAATAAACTCTCTAATCTGACAAGAAGATCTGAGAGAAAGACCATTTGCTCATCGGTCCCTTCACCCATCCTTCCCCCCCCTGGGCACATGGTCCAGGTCACTAAAAGCTGACAGAGAAATGTCAAGAACTCAAGTTGCTATGCTTATATCATGCATTTACTGTATCTTCAGAATTCATAATCATAACCCTTTCATGTTTGGCATTGTTCTAAAGGTCTCTGTGTGATTGGTAAATTGGTCTCAATTTCACACTAGTCACTTGTATTATGAAAAAGATCAAAAACTTTTGTAGAATTGTGTTCTGCTGCTGTGTGCCCCCCTTTAGGGGTCTGTGAGAATGTTTATCTATCTCCTGCCAGGGGCGACCCTGAAGCACGGGAACCTAAACCAAAAGGTCTCTTTATGCTTATACAACTGATTTAAAGATTTCTTTCTTTTTGTTCTGACAGTATTTAAGGGAAAGTTGCAAATCAGTCATTGCGATTCTGTAGCCAGATCAGCCCGGAGTGTGGAGTGTATTTCATATGCTCCATACTATGTATCTTCCTGAAGTCAGGTATACATTTTTACTCATAGATTCATCTTTGAACAATTGATGTTATATAGTTTTTTTATTGTTTAATTATGTAATTGGCACGGTACAATTTTACCTGATTGATAATAAATTGTTATATTTGATTTATTCTGATCTCTTCTGAAATCATTTTTCAAGTAGATTAATGTGTAGTGGTATTTCTGCAAATCTGCATTCAGGACAGATAATACCGAAGCACCAATGGATGATGCAATTGGATGATGCACAAATGGATGCAATTCCTGTGCGATACCTGGTCCTTAATGAACGAATAATTGAAAGTATGGGATTTCCAGAATAATCAAATATCTAAACTGATAAACAATCGATATTGTGATCAGTTTTTGATTAGAAATATTGCCTAAATTTAACGATCACTTGAAATTGGAGTCCGATTGAACACAGTGCTAGACTAAAATTATGAAACTAAATCCAGATAAATTCAGAGGCGCAAGTAAAAGACCGAACATGCATTAAACCTTCGATCAGGCCGCTGGATTCCGCTTTCGGGCTGGCGGGTGGATTCTTACAGCAACGTGATCCGAACCTGTCTTGAGCTATCACAGACGCTACAATATTTTCAAACCTGTTTGATGTTATTGCCACGTGATCTCGTAATGTGAGCGACACAATGACATGGTGGAATTAATCCAGCCAATCACAGTGCAGATGGTATAAACAGTCTTTATCATGCGTCTTTATGAACAGAAACGAAAAGACACAAATTAATCAAATCAACTAGCTAGAACTAAATTTAACAAATGCATAGATTGTGTATATAATACCAAGTTTCCAAGCCATTGCTTCTGCCATATTCTCTTTTGTCGTGGTTTCTTCTTTCTTTCGGATAAAATACCTGCACAGACCAATTGAAGGGCCAGTTGATCGTCCATGCTTGAAGATATTACCTATAATCGCTGTAATTTCTCGCAAGAGTTTATGTGAGAAAACGTATTTTCGCTGATGTCGGGAACGCCTCTTCACTTAATGTTTTGTAGTGTGTTCACCTCGTTAGCGTTGTGTTGTGTAGTATGAGCGCAGCTATGACAAGACGACTACAGATGAGAAGAAATCTTGTTGTGTAGTGTGAGCAACACAGTGATTCGGCTAGTCTTTCAATCATGTAGTGTGAGCGCGCCATTACATGAAACCTAGTGTGCAGATCAGACAGAGTTGTCTGCGATTCTTCCTATTGTAAAGTCATGCAGTGTGTAACCTCCTGTCGCTAAAAAGACGGAACATCATTGCCTGTGTGAACAGAGCATTTTTATATTTACCTGTTTATTTGCCGATTTAAGTCATTCCAGTAATTTTATAACAATTTACTGGTAGGGCTAATGATGACAGAATTTACATTTTTTGGGGTTATCTATCCAGAGGTCAGTGTAATAATTGTCAATAATCAATTATTATTTAGCAACATGTTCCGGTGTAAAATTTAACACAAAAACACACACTAAAAAAATCTGTTTTGGTTCAAGGGAAAATATAAATTTACACAGAGCTCAGGATATAATCTCCATGTCTCTGGGTGACTGTGTTTCCCTTTGTCGTTCTACTTCTCTCTGTTTTTCCTCACACACACACACACACAAACACGACAGTGAGGGGGAGCCTGTGAATGACAGATTGCTGAACTGCTCATATGCTGTGTGCCTCGCTGGAAGAGCGTGAGTCACCCCCCACACATATCCATACACATTTATGTGCATTTATCACAGACGCATGGAGTTAAAATCATCAACATACATCCACGCATGCTTGTTTGCAGAAGCATTTGACTTTATGCCAGGACGATTTAAATAAACATAAATATAGACCTCCATAATCATGATGAGAAGATCTCTTAAAACGGCATGCTCAGTCCGTACGCGCGCGCACACGCATCCCGTTTAAAATATAATGACCGTATTTAAGCAGCGGCTTCTGTCTGTCGGTGCGAGGGTGAATGTGTCACTGGTGGGTGAAGTAGGCTAAAACACATGGGTCGGAGGTTTGTAATCTAACAATGAAAAGCAGAGAAAAACAATGCTAGTTGCTACTGACTAGTGACTATACGATTGTGCATAAGCGAAGCTTGTAGCGAATAAAAGCAGGATTCAAATAAACTTGGCATTATCGACCAGATTAATTTATCACGTAGAAATATGGCTAAAGATAATTCAATATTTGACACAGGGTTTGCTGCTTTAGGCCTAAAATTCCACTTTTGTTTATCTACAAAAGCAGTTTTCTTTTTCAGTCTATTCTAATAATTTGGCATATTTTTCTTGATTGTGTTTATACATTCCAGTGTTGGTTTACTTACCTTTGTACACAAACAAACATTATGATACTGGGCTGCCATATAAAATCTAGGTCTCGAAGCAAAGCCGATGGGTCGAGACCCATTTGTGTTTGATGTCAGGGCTTATGGGTTTAGCAGTAACAGACCATCAGTTATCAAAGCTAATTGCTTCATAAATCACCAGCGCCCTCTGCTGGCTCACACCACCTCTTACGCGACAGCAGCAGGCCTTGCTATGTATTATTTCTAGATTAGTTACATAACAATTACCCACTCGAAATGATAAATAGAGCACATCAGCATTGTAAGATAATCAGCTTATGAGAACATGCTGGCAGGCAAATTATGAAATTTGAGAGGTGCTTGGTGTCCGTTGAAAATAATATCGATCTATAAAAGCATGCACGACCAGCAGGGTTGAGTTTAGAATACAGTGTTCATCTTTATTCTCTTTGCTTAGACTGTGATTATTGCCATGTACTGCAGAAATAGTGTTGCTGTTCCATTTTGAGTGATGTTTAGTTCTCACTGAATAAATATTAGTCTTGTGACCTTCATGATCTGTGTGAGAATTTATGCAAAGAAATAAACACATCTATCTATCTATCTATCTATCTATCTATCTATCTATCTATCTATCTATCTATCTATCTATCTATCTATCTATCTATCTATCACTATGATTTTAATATTTGACATGGCCTTACTCAGTTGATATTAAAGATATCACGGTTACGTTTTCACCGAATGTTAAAGAAAAGAAAATCACAAAAAAAGAAAAAAAAAAAAAAAAACCTAGAAAAAAAAAGACTTTAGGTGGGTTTTCACATGACCCTGGCTGTGAAACCCCAGCAATATATATATATATAGGCTATATATATATGGCCCACAATTAACACTCGCCAAGCGCCAAATGCGAGTAAAAATCAGCGTTGTAGATGTAACAGTGTCAGTCGCCAGTTGGTGGGTAAAACTTTTACGAAATATAACAATGCAATGCAGTGAGAACAACGGCCAGTTTTTAAAGAGATTAAAAGCGAATGAAAGACAAGATCATCGTGATTATAGCTGTTCATAAGCAACAAGAGCGAATCAAATAATAGATACAAACGGGCTGATAGGGTCAGCTCAGTGTGATGGCCCGCTTGTACGCTTCTAATAACTTTTGCCCGAGGAAATATTACTGCTTCATTTCGGAAGATTAATTTTTTTATTCTTTATTCTTCATAACCCGAGAATGCGGCGACACATACCTGGGGTTACGCCGCAGAAACGGTGCAGTGAAGTAGTTCGGCTGAACACAGACGCAGCCGCTTTAGCGCACCAGCAGACGAAGACACACACAATTATGTCAAAATACGCGGTTTTGGAGAGTTACCTCGTAAACGTAGACTTAAATCAGTTATAAAGTCTTAAATGACCGTAAAGAGTTTGGAGAAAATAGGGTATGTGTCAGATCCGTGTCATGCGCATCAGGTTTTAAAGAGACAGTGCTGATTTTAAAGTGAAACCTGCTGAAGTCTGTTATTGATGTAAATTAAAAAGACAAAGAGAAACCACTTGACTACTCTAGTCGCTGATTAACTTTTGTAGCTGAATAAAGATTAATCTGTATATTTATGCATGTATAATTTATAGTTTATGTGAAGATTGTTTTAAAATCACTTCATATTTCAGAGCCTGTTAAATGTTAAAAATAATGGCTTACAATTATACTGTAATGTTGAATGGCTATAATTAATAGGTAAAATTGATGGAAAATGCATTTAATAGAGA
The DNA here is from genome assembly GCF_936440315.1 of Barbus barbus. NCBI lineage: Eukaryota > Metazoa > Chordata > Actinopteri > Cypriniformes > Cyprinidae > Barbus > Barbus barbus. The sequence goes on along the minus strand of NC_136731.1, from coordinate 34,049,109 downwards.
CACCAGTAGCAGTATTGGTATTGATGCTTCATTAATAATAGGCTACTTTGTAAAAAGATGCCATTAAAAATATATTTAAAATATACTACCTTTATGTTGTTTCTCCATTAATTTGGAGGTTCAATGTGAAATTACGACAATATAAATATGCGATTAATCATGATTAATTACAGAAAAACGTGATTACTTTTTTCAATTGATTGACAGACAGCACTAATGTTAACCTTTTATAGATTTTAAATTTCAATTTAATTTCTAATTTTATAGGTCCCCCAGAAAGAGATCAGGATGGCCCCCACCCCCTTGGCCCCCTTCAAATTTTCAGTTCGATAATCCGGCCCTCAAATGAAGCTAACTGAATAGCCCTGCTCTAATCCGTTAACATGGGTGCAGAAGGAAAAAAAACACACCACATACACACTGCAAACGGAGTATGTGTGAAACAAGTGTAACACAATGAACTGCTCCGTTTGCCAAAAACATACAAAGGACAAGAATCTCAACGTTTTTAGGACAAAAAAATATAAATCAATAAATACGTTTGTTGTTTTTTCTTGTAAGTAAAGTAAAGGACCAATATAAAAACATTGTAAATATGTTTAGTCGTTGTAGTTGTAATAAATGCCTGTTTTTGCAAAAAGAGTTTTCAAAAAAATTTGGCCCCTAAGTTATATCAGGTTACTGGCCATTGGTAGGTGTGGCAAAAAGTTAGTTTTAGGCCCTGTGTATATATATATATATATATACAGTATGTATATATATACACACACACACACATACACATATACACACACACACACATATATATGTATTATACTGTATATATATATATATATATATAAGGAAATATAAGGCATATTTTCCGCTTTCCTCAGAAACCCTATAGAAATGTACCTACCAGCTGGAGAACAACTTTAAAAAGCCTTTATTTGCCATTGTCAGAAGCCTTTTTTGTTCAAAATAACCCCAAAGCTGCTAGTGGATAAGTTTAAAACCATTGAGTGTCCTGTTTGGTGAAAGTACCCAAGTGTTGCCAGCACTGACCACATTGTTGTAAATGCTATATTAGGATAGTCAGTAGGGCAACAATTGTCCTGGCATCTGAGAGTAAAGAAATGTGGATAAAATGAACAGTTTCGGCACAATTTTTCCTTTTTATTCACTAGGCCTAATAAGTAGGCACCCTCCTCATCACAGTTTTCAGGTATGAATTCACTAGTTACTGTGTGATGCATGCAATGAAAGCAAGCACCTACATTTTTGCTTGGCAAACATTGTGCCTGTGAGAGTTTAAAAATTGTACCATTTTTTTGGACGAAATTGGTTGCATCGACCTACTCATAGCTTATCCCAGCTTTACTTAGCCTGAGCGCGATTATTTTCCCTGTGAGGAACTTTATGCAGACAGCCAGCAGTAATCAGCACATTTATGGGCTGTGCTTATTTTTGCAAAGGGGAAAGCTTAATGCTGCTCAAAACTGTGGGAAAGGAATTGACCCTAGGAAAATCAGGCTTAGAGTGGGAACATTTCTGACTCATGTACTCATGATGCACGAAAAGCATGTATGTGAGTGAGAATGTGTGTGACAACCACTGAGGGCAACACGCTGAATGATCTGACACTATTAAAAGATGTGCTGCGGGGTCCAGTGGAGCTGAAATCCTGAGATACGTGAGCAGGCTGACTCATATATGAGTCCACACACATAACTTAATATATATTAAACTGATCGAAAAGAGATGGTTTTGTAATGTTACAAAAGATTTCAAATTAATGCTATTCTTTCTTTTTTGTGATCAACTTTTTATAGTTTTTCAGTTTCAAATATAAAATAAATGCTATTATTTTAAACATTCTACTCATCATAGGATCTTGAATAGATGTAGTTTCCACCAAAATATCAAGCACAACGCTTCTCAACATTAATAGTGATAAGAATTTTTTTTTGAGCCGCATATCACCATACTGATTTCTGAAGGATCATGTGAACCTGAAGACTGGAGTAAAGATGCTCAAAATTCAGCTTTTCCATCACAAGAAGAAAATAAATGACATTTTATAATATATTAAAATAGAAAGCAGTTATTTTAAATTATTTTTATTGTATTTCTGATCATAAAAGACTTCTTTCAAATACAATAAAATACAACAAAAATATTTAAGATGTAAAAGTAATGGTGAATTGTAATAATATTTTACAATATTACTATTTTTACTGTATTTTTTGATCATATAAATGCAGCCTTGGTGAGCATAAGAGACTTCTTTCAAAAACATTTAAGAGTCTTTTTTTAGACAATTTTGTCCCCAAATTATAGCCGAGTATTACACCCACACCAACATTTATTTACAGCCCCATATATTTGCACCAGCATGTGGCCTCAGGACATGCACAGAATGAAATATGAACAGTACAAATAAAATGTGTCTATGTATAATAATGTGTATGTGCTTACTGATTTTTTTTTTTCCAAGATGATTAATAAGAACAAGACTCACAGTAATATGTATCCCTTTTAATACTGCTAGCATTCGCATTAGATTAGTTATGGTGCAGAAAACACTGCCCTGATCCAATGTAATTTACTCGCACTACAGCACAAACAAACACTGTGCTCATTTTAATACATTTTCTTTGGTTAGACTGACATCTTAAAACACAACAGAAATACACAAGAAGAGACCATAATGGGTCCCATGGCTATCACTTTAAAGTGGTGTTGATTAGTACTGCCTTTGTGTAACTAAAATTACTAAATGTAAGACAAGTGACATTTACAAGCAAGACCAAAGCGGATAAAATAGCATATTATCATACCTATTAACACCTTGCGTGAAATTCGCAACTGTAGATGACATCATAACAATCTGGCCCCTTTTACACAGGCATCAGATATAACGCAATTCTCATCAGAAGAAATATGTCACTGATAAAACGTAAATAAGCAGTGAAGTCTTTGGTGTGAGACGTACTTAAAATACTGTGTAGGTTCATGCAAGCATCAAGACAAGGCAGTTCATATTCTTTATATATATTAGAGGATCTCAGTACCTAATCATATTATAACGTATGAAAATCTTTGCTTATTTTTTGACTTAAAGCTACAATGTGACACACAATAAAATATAACATTACAATGTTCTCAAGTAAGATTGTGGTGAAGGAACTTTGGAAACATGTTCTCATTCTGATCCCAATTTAGCGCACTCAATTCAACTCTAAACCCATACCTGTGTGCCATCCGTTCACAGAAAACAAAGCAATCGTCAAGAAAAATGGCTGTGAAACAGGCTTAAACCTGGGCGCCTGTTGGCAATTACGGACCCCAGAGCTGGAGCTTGATGCTGTCCTGTGGTTTTATACCACCTCCACGTAGTTAGCAGGGTAAAGGCCCTCTTTCCCTCCATCCATCATGCCTCTGCACCAACCCTGATCATCCTCATCCTCGATCTTCAGAAACTCCTCACCTGAACACACACACAAACATAAAGCTTCAGAGGTGGCACACATACATCATACAGACACTGGACCACAAAAATGTGACCCTGGACCACAAAACCAGTCATAAGTGTAAATTTTTCGAAATTGAGATGTATGCATCATCTGAAAGCTGAATAAATATACTTTCCATTGATGTGTGGTTTGTTAGGATAGGACAATATTTGTCTGAGATACGACTATTTGAAAATCTGAGGGTACAAAAAATCTAAATATTGAGAAAATCGCCTTTAAATTTGTCCAAATGAAGTTCTTAGCGATGCATATTATTAATCAAAAATTAAGTTTGAATATATTTACTGTAGGAAATTTACAAAATATCTTCATGGAACATGATCTTTACTTAATGTCCTAATGATTTTTGGCATAAAAGAAAAATAGATCATTTTGAGCCGTACAGGTCCGGTTTCATAGACAGGGCTTAGCCTAAACCAGGATTAGGCCATAGTTCAATTAGGACATTTAAGTAATTTTTATAAATATGCTTTAGAAAAAAGCATTACAGGTGTGCATCTTACGACAAAACAAAGGCACTGACATGTTTTAAGATCAGTTATTGTATTGTTTCTTTCAGTTGAAACAGCTCAGATTTACATTTTAGTCTAGGACTAGGTTTAAGCCTTGTCTTAAAGGGCAGCTTACCTGCTTTGAAGGACAGTTCATCTGTCTCCTGTCCAACATAGTCATAGAGAGCTCTGACTCTCACTCCTCCAATCATTACACTGAGACGAGGAGGGAAAACAGACAGTCAATAAAATAAGCCCCTTCTTAAAGATGTTACTGACCACTCCTTACCTTAGCAACCATCATGATCCACTAAATCAGCAGACAAGCCTTTGCTCTTTTCTAATGCAAATCTTGCATGTGTGGATAGTTTAATCAAAACTTGTTGCCTTTTGTTGGATAATTACGGAAGCCCATTTTTGCCACATTAGGAAAGGAATCATGCTTTGGTTAATCATTAAGTAAGAGATAAAAGGTCAAAATTGTGACATACTAATTCATAAGACAGACACAATAAATCGAAATTATGACACTCGTAATTATGAGATTAAAAGTCATAATTAATACACAAGTCAAAATGATAACAACATAAAATAAAGTCCTAATTATAAACAAATCTTCAAATAATTATGAGTTTCCATCTAATAATTTCCACTATGCTAAATTTGAGTCTTTACTCATAATTATGATTTAGTATCTCATAATTTCATCTCGTTTGCCATTATTATGTGACTTTTTTGTCATAATTCTGATTAATCGAAGCATGTTTTTTCTTATGCTGCAAAAATAGGCTTCTATTGTAATACATCATAGAAACATAACTGTCTATTTGTTTATTTCTTAAATATAATTTTTTTAGAACCATATACCTTACAAAACTAATACTGTGAAACACTAAACCAAAAGAAGTATAGTAAAGGAAGTTTATGAGGATAATACAATTTAATGATCCATTTTTTCCACACCTGTCTAAAAAGGACACCAAATACTATAACATTTCAGACTATTACTGTCCTTGAATAGGTTTAAAAAGAATTTATCCAAAAATGACAAAATTTTGTTGTTAGCCAGAGCTCTTAGAATACACAGAGAAGATAAAAGCTGATTTATTCCCATTTTTAAATCTTCCTGAGAAGTCATGAAGTCTGTGGATTACAGTGTGTGTCACCTATCATTCTCAAATCATGCAGAAGCATGAAGAATGTACAGCATTTGTAAGAATTTGCTCCAAGGATGTCGATGTTACTAGCTTAGCATCATTTAATTTACATACATTTACATTTTCTTATAAAATTAGCATTTTTCTCAGGCTCCTATGTTTATCTTCAGTTATTTCACTTTAACGGCAATGAAAAGAACCTATCCATAACCATTAAAGTGAAATTACAGAATCTACACATAGGAGCCTGATAAAAATGCTCATTTTAGGAGACAATTTCAAACGACACTTAGAGGCTTTTGCATCTGAACTCTTCATATTGATTCAGATTATTGTACTGTATTGTTGATAGCAATTAAAGGGTTCACAGTACCATAGTGAATGTGTTGTAGAAACATTAGCAACTAGTGTAATGTTATCACTTGCAATGTCTTTTAAATGAAAGTTTTTTTATTCTTTTTCAGTTGACTGTTATCAGCATTTGCCTCAATTGTGATTCACAGTCTCCACATTCTTACTCACAATACTGCATATATTATTGATTTTTGTAAAGAAAAACAGCCAAACTGGTTTGCAATGCCACAATTCATTCCAGTATTGGATATACTGTCCAATCAATGTTTGCTGAAAATCACTGTTCAATCCCCAGCTCATCCCTTGTCAAGCTTGTCTGAGCAATATTAACCAAGGATACTGAGCTTTGCAGTGGGTCAATACACAGCAGCAAACAATAACAAGGCCTGAAGTTCAAAAAGGCCCAGTTTGGTTTGTAGTGAATAACAGTCAGGCAGCCTAGCGCTGTGAAGCCCTACAGCAAATATCACTGTAGTAAACTGACCTTCTCTCCATCACTACTGCTTTCTGCTCCACCTCCTTCTTTCCCTTTTTATGCTTCTTGTCTGGAGTCCACTCCTGAAATAGAAAAAGAGCGAGAGACGGAGTGAGTGAAGGAGTAAATGTGGGTTTTGGCACAAAAGAACGCAGTCTATTTGAAGCTGTGCCTCTGTGAGATACATAAATATCACAGATAACAACAAAGACGTCACTTTAACACCCTCAAGAATGCATTAACCTCAAAACTATACTTTAGTTTAAAACAAACCTTAGGCCTAAAGTGTTACAGTTTGTTTTTGCTACGGATATGACTGATATCAATGTGGCTTACTGCACATTTCTCATCACAGATAATTCACCTTATTTTTACTATACGACCGAGTGCAATCATTTGTAACTTGAATGTGTGAGGCTTCCGCACTAATGCCACTAATGCTGCGTGATCCTGCAAACTGATATTTGTTATCATATACAGTCATTTCAATCATCGTAATAAATTTATGCTTCTAGTTATTTACCTATAGCAGATAATAAATCAGAAGTCTCACACATTCACAGAAAATATTTTAATTCTGCATTTCATAATAAAATGGAAGGGTACAAGTAACACCGGTTGGCCTCTTTTAACAAACCAGCCAAAGCACTCCAACAACTGCATAGCAATACAATGGCAAACACCCCCACAACATCCTAACATTTTCTTTAGAAAATGTAAAAAGTAAGTTTTAGCTAATGCTTGTCAATTTAAATGTATTTGCAATATAAACCGCATGTGTTTGATGGTGGTGATGATGGCGCAGTGGTGATGGCGCAGTGGATAAGACACATGCCTTTGGTGTGAGAGACCTGGGCTCGAATCCACTGTGAGACACCAATGTGTCCCTGAGCAAGACACTTAACCCCTAGTTGCTCCAGAGGCGTGCGACCTCTGACATATATAGCAATTGTAAGTCGCTTTGGATAAAAGCGTCAGCTAAATGAATAAATGTAAATGTAAATGTATTTACCTGAAATTGAGGCCAGTCGGTGGGCATTCCTGGCCCATGTGAATTCTTCCACCAGCGCAAATCTTCCTGCTCGCTGATGGACATCAGAGTGTTATGGAGCTCATTGTACACGGCTTTTACGCTAACAGAGCGAGAGAGAGAGAACGAACTTGTATGATTGGCTCATTGTGAGTAATACTGAAATGGACAGAAACTGAGATTTGACCAGAACAGTATAACCCTTCCCACACACCTGTCATTGTTGGTGACATCCAAGTGTCTGTGGATGGACAGGAAAGCCTGTTTGAGGAAGCTTATCCTCTTCCTCTCCTCCTCTTGCGATTGGTCAAAGATCGACTCCATTTCCTCCATGTAGCGTGGAGCATAACGTGTCACTTCCTCAAGAACCTTCTCATAGCGAGCTCGCACCTGCAAACAGGAATTTGCAGCCAGTTAGTCAGATGTGTTATGTGTATTTGCCACTTCAGATTGAACTGGATTTCCAATGCAACTTCAAAACTATTTTTAAATTGTCCAAGCAGTTATTTTTCAAATAATAAAAACAATGATTAACTTTTTATACATAACTGTAAAAAATATATATTTCTATAATAAATTAATACAAATGCTGTTCTTTTGAATGTATTATTCATTACAAAATCCTGAACAAAAAAAAATTAAGCAACACTGTTTTCAACATTGATAATAATAAGACATTTTGCTTGAGCACCAAATCAGCATTGAATAAATTACATTTTAAAATATATTAAAATAGGAAACATTTATTTTAATGTGTAATAATATTTCATAATATAAATGTCTCTACTGTATTTTTACTCAAATAAAAAAAAAAAAAGGATCCCTGTAACAGGTTAGATTTCAAATATTTGTTAGATGACAAATACAATTTACACGTACAGTATTTGGGGTTACTAAATTGTTAAAATACAAGTACAGTCATCAGTTTTTTCCCCCTTGCAACTGAGTTGATTCTCCACATCCTCTCTTCTCTTTTCTGTTGCATGCTGTAGATTAAATTCTTGAGCATAATGTGTGCAATATATTGCATGATTTCACTGCATCGCTATTCAGCTTGTAAATGTAAACACAGTTTTTTCTGCTTCCTTTTCCTAACTCGGATGATAAAAGACCATTTGAAACTGTTATTTTCTTTTTATCTTTCTGTTTCTTTCAGACAGTCTCCCCCACATAGCACTCACTTTCTCTGTTTCCTGGTGAGCCAGTTCAGTCTCTTCCTGGATCTTCCTCTGTTTCTCGATGGCAATGTCAGGGTTGCCTTGGGCATGGGCCTCCCGCTCACGAGCCATGTGTTCCTTACGGCAAGATTTGTGAAACGCTGACTTAGCCTTCTCTAGCTGCCATAAAAAAAACACACATTCAGGTCAGATTCATGTAGGCCAGGGGTTAGTATTGCACACTCTATACATTCATTTTCAAAAATTAATTATTCAACAATTACCATATGTAAGCATTTATATAGAAACTTTTTTTTTGGTTTTGTCCCTACAATACTGTGTACAAATGAGTGAAATTTTAACCCCAGAACTGCAATGCTTGCATTACCTTCTTCAGTCTCTTGGCCCAGGGCTTCTGAGCACGCGAGAAACCAGTTTCAAAATCCTGGGACTCCTTGAAACCTCCAAATATCTTCTTATGGAAAGTCTCCTTCTGCCACGTCCGGATGCGATCTCCATCCTCTGACACCAGAGCACGACAGATGGAGGAGTGCAGCGAGGAGAGGCGGTCAGCAGAAGAGAGGAAGCACTGCCATGCTCGTAACAGAGAGCCATAGAGAGGACCTGGTCAAAGATGAAGACAAACATATTCATGAAAGAAATGCGAGGACCATTTAAGGTCACAAAAAGAAACTTCTTCATCAGACACTAAACTAAAGATCTCATATAAAACACAGGTCACAGCTCCATAACTATATGACATATGATTTAGTCTCTTATATTATGTTCGAAATAGCATACTACTCATACTAATCTTTCTTCAGTGTGTTGTCACATTTGCTAAAATGTGGTAAATATTGTAACCCACAATGCATTGCAAATTTGATTATTCATTTCCAGTGCGGTATATAAAATATCACTTTCTCCTTCATATTATTTACTTATTATTTGACCATTCTGAACTCATTCTTAGACCAAATCTGATCAAATAAAATTCTAAATAATATTTTTTATTCTTCAGATGAACAGCGTAGTAAAGTCACATGACAACATTATAGCATACGCTTAGGATAGTTCATTAATTAAATGTAAACATAACCTCAATAAAACAATTATTATTTACTGCATAACATTTTTAAATATAGCATACAGTAAACAGTAAGCAATATGCTTGCAAATTTGATTGAAAATGCAAAACAATCATATTAACTCTGAACTTGATGAATTAAAATAGTGAGGTCATGTCACAATCATTTAGCAAACTATTAGCATTATTGTAATGCTGTAAAGTAAACATAAAATATTTATAATTTACTATTATGCATACTGCTTTTAAATAACATGCTATATACAAAATACAGTAAGAAATACATTAGTATTATGTTAAAAAAATTAACATTTGATTGAAAATTCAAAATAATAATTGTATTATTATTATTGTTGTTTTAATCATAATAAAAGAATCAGTAAACTAATCATTGATTGTTCCTCAGCTTGTTTAATTAAATAACAATAAGGTCATGTTAAAATCATTTAGCATTTACTTAGAACTGTTGTAATGTTATAAAAAGACAACATAAGTAAACGTGGCAAATCATTGACATTTACTATTATGAATGCTAATTTTTATATAACATGCAGTCTACAGTACATATGGCACAGTAAGCAATACATTTTTTGTTCAGAACATCTTGATCAAAACTGCAGTACTCACTGGCATCCACTAGAGGTTTCCACTTGGTACTCCACTCACTAAGTTGCTGCGCATACTGTCTCTCGACCCTGGCCCTCTCCTGGAAACACGCCACTATATCATTACATGCTTGGAAGGCATCTTCGGTCCTCTTCACTGTCCGGTGGTGATTCCCTGGCTGAGACACAGACAGACAGAACATGGATATAACTGTAAGGTTAATTGTAAAATATCAAGGGAAAAGAAAATGAAAGACCTGGCGCTAAAGGTTTATAGGCTGTTTAAGAGGTCAAGAGTGAGGAATTTACTGTCAGACACAGGGAAGATGTCCCTCTCTCCTCTGAGGGACTGGCCTCATTTCTTTTCCAGAAGGGTCACTGGGTTTGTTTGATATGGATTGGACAAGTTATCAATATAGAGTAAGGTTCGTTTCTAATATAAACGCCTGAAGAAAACCAGAGCACAATTCAAACATTATTCCCCCAAAAGAAAGAAAAAAAGCCATCTGTGACTAGACGAGTACCAGCCGAGTCGAGAGAATTCAGGCCACAGTAAGTGGGGCATCAAATGGACAGCACAGTGAAAGGGGTTGATTAACTGCAATAACACGATAAATGAGAGAGAATGAAGGAGGAGGGCAAACATAATGACATTTCCAGAATGGGCGTCGTGTTTGCTGATGTGGAGCATGTTCTTCCATTTTATTAGCAGCTCCCCCACAATTTTATCAATTCATCTCTCTCTACATCTTCTTTCTGTGCTATTATTTGCTGGTTCTTTCTCTTTCTCTCTCTCTTAGCTGTGGTTTGCACCACGTATTTTCCCCAGTCTGAGAAAAAAGTAAAAACAGCTGAGGAATCTCAGCTCCGGCCAAGAGCGGTGCAGAGCAGCACCTGCCAACCAATCAGAGAATCACAGAAATCAAACAAATAACACGATCCCTGTCAAACAGAGTATAACATTCAGCTGGACTCAAAGCTGCACAATATTTAAACAGAACTGTTTTTACTGAACAGGCAAGCCTATTTAAAAATCAACTCTGGCTGAAACTTTCTGTATTTCATCACTGCAATCTACAGTCAGTGCTGTGGTTGACCAATCACTGCGTCTAGGATGAACACAAAAACCCTACAGCACTCAGTTCTGGTCAGCGGCCAGCCAATTACAAGGTAGGACATGCAACAAAACCCTTGCAGGCGATAACAGTGTTGTTGTTGTAAACTGACTGAACATCATTGGTCGGAGCATTTCACCCCAAACCGTAGCACTGGCCAAGCTCCAGATGGGATGGCAACTCAGCAAAAAGAGCTGAGTCTAAATAAAGAGCTGAGGAGAATCTTAAACAGCTTCATACGGCTCTCAAAGTGCTCTAAATGTCATTGATAATAACAAATCACCACAGAAAACTCCATAAATATTCATCAGATAAAACTCACCTACAGTGTTTATGTGGGATACTATTACATGCATATCCAATTACTGTAGAATTACTTTTCAGCCATACTTTTGTTAATGATCATTTAGTCACAAAAAAGTAGTAAAAACCCAAAAATAAATTCTTTATGGGACCAGCCACTGCCCCCACGAGAATGAATATAAATCTATTTAATAAACAGATTAAATAATATAGTAGTAATGAAATAGTAATGAAAATCCGGTTTCTTTTGGGTTTCCTAGGGGATAGAAAATAGCATTACTTCAAAATTAAGACAACAGTGGTGAAAAGAAAGTCTTCTTTCAGTATGATGCAGAAACAAGTGGGTGTTATGTGTGTAAGTAACATCAATTTGCCCCAAGGGGGCCGTTTCTGTAATAAGTATACTGTAAATCACTTTGGATAAAAGCAACTGCTAAATAACCGCTCGCTATTTACTTTCTTACTAAGTCTGAACATGAACATGACAGCTAAGAGCCCATATATATATACAGCATCGTTGCATAATTACCATTATTAGTATCATAAGGACCTATTAGACATATGTTAACTACTGCACTAATATAAAACAGAAATCTAAATGTTAAACTTTCGAAGCATGAGCAAATACACCTATTTTTTTATCCATAGGGTGTTTTAAGGTTAAAGCCTGCACCAGAGCGACCTCGCACTGAACGCTCTTTGTTTGCATGTGTCATTGTTTTCTAATAGAATAAATGAAACGGGACAAAGTTAATCTTGTCAAACTCTATATCATTCTGAGGGTCTAAGCCTCAAGCATCGACGACAGATCGCTGTTTTTCGATGGAAAGCTTATAAGGAATGAGTGGCACAAATTTGCTACATTTGTGTAAGCAGTACACATCCAAACACGCAGAGTAAAAAAGCCGTACGTACCTTTATCATTGTAATAACGAGCCACAAACGCGTCCACTGCTGAAATCCCAGTTTAGTTAGAGAGGTAAGGGTCCACAGAAAAACATCCCAGCGAGCACTTTTAGTCCAGCGAAACAATAACGTTGTAATAAGGATGAATATTCCTTTGTTTACGTTTCATTTCTTCAGAGAGTTATTGTTCGCGTCCGTTATGGAATAAATTACGCTCAAAAACAGCGTCTTGGTGGTAAAAAAACAAAACGATTTTGTAGAATACGGTCTTACAAACATAATGAGACCGTCTACGGAAAAAAAAGTCTCAGAAAAGCGGAATATAGATTATTTGAATTTGGCGCTCCCTCCTGCCGGCAGTGACGCTTCTGTGACGCACGCTGTCATCTGAGCGGGGCATAACTTAGCGATCTGCTTTATCCATAAAAAACTGTTTTTTTTTTCTTCTACATTTTTTATATGTGTGTGTGTGTATTGTGTGGGGAATGTGGCCGTGTCTGCATGATTATAATCTGTATGGACGCACATCAGCGTGTTTATTAGCGACTCTATGACGGCTATCATTGTGATTCATTGATCAGCTATTATTGATTATATGGCCCATCTGTTTGATTATAATCTGAATGGAAGCACATCAGCGTGTGTTTACTGACTCTATGACCATGTCTGGCAATATCACTTCACGTCTGGCAGTGATATTTATCATTGTAATAACGAATAACGAAGAATACTTCAGTATACATACTATATACAAAGCATTTTTTTCTATTTTTTTTCCTTTTTTATTACTCAAATAATTATTTTTGTATTTTTTAGTGCTCAAATAAATCTGTCTATTATTTTATAATTGAAAAACTATGCAGGAACATGTATAATGACTAAAATAGCTTGTATAATTCTGCAATCCATTTGGTGGTTATTTTTCCTCAAACAGGGGGGTGGGGGGACTATAAATAGTTTCAGAAAAAATATTGCAGGAATCTCATTTTTCATGGTATCTTCTTCAAATTTGAAATATGAACTGATGAGACACATGGCTTTCGATCCATTACTTTTCTGGATTGCTCCAGGACTTATTTCATGTATTTGTATATGAAATAAAAAAACATTCAGTGTGGAAAAATATTTTTCAAGGCACGTCAGTGTCTATAACTTTTTATCTTTTTGAGCATTATCAACTCTGGATGATAGATAGTAAAGCCCAGAGTCTCTTCTTTCCAAAGATACCTAATTTGTTTGTGTAAGCACACTTTGTCACAAACTGTTACCATTTTAATTCAGGTAGGTTATTTTCACCTGCGAGGCCCTAAATGGGGTTGAAGGTTAAAGTGTTAACACAGAAAGACTTCTGAACATGCCAAATATGAAAATACTACATGATTGCAACAGTCTAAAAAATACAACATTTATAAAGGTAGGCAAGGTTCTGCGTGATTCCCAGCAGCACTGGAGGGCAGAACAGCAAACCAATTAGGGAGCTGAGAGACTAAAGCTGAGCTAATTAAAATGGGTGGAGGCACAATGGATGAAATTTATAGACTGAGATTAAAGGTTAAAGAACCATAAAACATGCTGCAGTAATCTCAAAGAAGTAAAATAGACTTCACTCGAATATTAATCTTCATTTGGTTAATGTAGGGTGTTCAGAAGCTTTTGTGAAGTGTTCCACTTAATGTCCAAACAAATCTTGTCATCTGTTGTTGCTCCAACTGTTTTAGCTGTTAAAACTAAGTCAAGCCACATCATCCACATGCATTTCTTTCTGCTAACACATACGTAAAGCAGAAGTGGATGGTATTTTCTAGAGGTCCACCACCCTGTCTGAGTCACTGCTGTCCTTCCTCCCCCTCTCACTTACCATCCAGAAGCTCTGATTGTTGGCATCCTCAGGGCCCGTCTCTGCCGAGATTGTTGACATGATGGAGTCTGGAATAGAGATATGACAAACAACAATTACAGGTGCACTCATTTTCCTCATTAAAAACAGTTTTACAGAGAAACTAGGTAAGGGTACCTTTGAAAAATGTTTAAAATCATCTATATTCACATGAGATGACCACTGAAGTGTTTAGGGTGGGTCGTCTCGTGGAAGCTCCCATGTTGAGATCAGTAACCCCCTTTTACTGCATACTTTCATTTGTGGAATAAATTTATTCTTGCTGACTAATGTATATTGCATTTCTACAGTGGCATCGATAACCAAAAACATTTGTTTTTGTGTGATGCTGCATCCACACCACCACGTGTCAGTATAAGTCAAAAATGCCTGGTGTATCAAATAGTGCAACAAACAAAAAGTTACTGTAACGTCTTTAGAACAAAATTTCTAGTAGTTATTTTTCTTTGTTTAGCTGTGAGGAATTAGAGGTCAGTAGTTGGGCTAGTACTCTCCATTTGACATGCCAGAGGGACAAATGGCTGGAATTTATTTCTAACTTGTCTTAACAGGCAGACAATAGTCAGATATGTGTGACAGAGCTGAATCGCATACTGTGTCTAATAGCATGCTTGGAGGGCGTTGTGTTTTACAAGCTTTCTTCTATTTCAACTACAGTTTACGAACTGCGTCGGAAAGTGCATGGCTCCAACAAACAAGTTTAATGGTCTTGAAGTCTAGTTCTTGAAGAGAGGATAGTTATATACAAGGTTGTTTACAGAGGATCGAAGAGCTTTCTGGATGAAAAATGAGTTACTGACTAGTTAATGTGTGAAAAATGAAATGGCTCAAAGCAGATGCGAGTGTTGAAGTGGGTTATAGACAGACAGATAGTGCTTAATACTCTCCAGCGCCTTGATCCAGAGCGCTGGGCTTTGACATTTGAGCCATCCCAAAATAAACAGGGGGTGAAAGTTCACAACACCAACACATACTCAAACACACACAAATACACTAGTCCTCTTCTGAAACCACACATGTTGATGAGCTCTTTGACACATATGCTTGCAAACACAGGCACATGTGGCTAGCTGACATGCCCACACAGGCACATGTCTGGGCTGCTCTGAACACACACATGCAAGAAACACACGCAACAGACAGCACAACATGCCTGTGGCCATTTGTTTCTGTAAATGTAATAAACCACATTTTGTCACAAGACATGGAGAGAGAACAAGATGACAGAAGGGAAATGCATGAACAAGCTGTTATTTGTCTGTCTTTTCTACTCTCTCTCTCTCCCTCTCAGAGGATTCATGGACCTCTGTGCATTATCCCACATTTTCTCTTCCCACTGCAGGGGTCATGGGTATAGTAAATCACTCTATATTTGAACTTTAACCTCACTTCCTGTCCCCCTCTGTTCCTCTCCCTCCAGACAGTCTTGTGCTCTCAGAGAATATGAGCAGGGATGAACTTAAAGGGACAGCTCACCCAAAAATGAAAATTCTCTTTAATTTCTTATGCTCTTGTTCTTCTAATTCGGTTCGATTTTTTGTTTAAAGGGGTCATCGAATGCAAAATTCACTTTACAAGTTATTTGAACATAAACAAGAGCTGATAAAAATGTAAAAACTGTAACTTGAATGCAATGTAAGTCGCTTTGGATAAAAGCGTCTGCTAAATGCATAAATGTAAATGTAAACATTTGTTTATGTGATTAACCCATAATGATAAAAATCCACCCAGTGCTTTTTTTTTTTAATCCCTATTTTAAAATCCCCATTCTCAAATCAGGCTGTTCCGAGAGTCCTGTCAGAATGACGTATAGTTCTGCACAGGCCCCTCCCACGATAGTTGATTGACAAGACCGTTTTACCTTAGACCCGCCCTGAGTGAGCTGAGAGCTGTCTGCCTCCGGTGCAGGGGAAGACAAGAATGTCTCCGATTAAGCGGTTGAGGTGTTTTGTTGTTGGATGTAATAATGAATTAGGGCTGGGCGATATGGCCAAAAAAATGATCACAATGAAAAAAAAATGATCACAATCATTTTTTTCATACCAGGCGATATTGATAATTATCACGATAAATGTCAAGTCTTTATTTCTTTCAAGTTTAAAGCCAGAATTTTGCTCCATTTGCTAATTTTCCTTACCAAAATAAATATATAAATAGACAAATTAATTTCTTAGTTGCTGCATGTTCTAATGAGTGATATTGTTTCAAATCAAGAAACAGGTTTGGGTTGCCTGATAATATTAATAATAATATCCTTTTTTTTTGTCTCTTAGAAATGCACAATTGATAGTAGATTGAGTTAGGATGCAGAGGTATTTTTTTTTTTTTTCATTTTTAAAATCAGTAACATCTGTACAAATTGTACCAACCTCAGTTTTATATGATTAAATTTATTCTGACCAAGTTTTTTTTTTTTTTTTTTTTTTTTAATTAAGCTTATGATCTCCCGTAGTAGCATACATTTTAAATACCATGGTAAAAACACCTCAATACCATGGTAAAAATATAACTATATGGTTTTTAGGTAGCCTGTTTGTATGAAAAACAGTAGGCTAGTCTAAAAACATTCAATATAAATGCACACATACTATAGCTTAATCACAAATACATACTATAATTACATCCCATTACTCCTGTAATAAATTCAGTGTGAATATCCCACATTTCTGCCACAATACCATGGTGCAGTGAGTGTTACTAAAGTAAATCCATGGTAAATGATGGCGATGTGTAGATTGAAAAGCCTTCTGACTGTCTCGTTGCACACAGTGTTTCTCCTGTTCGGCTATAAACTAGTTTAAATCACATTTAAGAGTCATTTGTGTTCATCGCTGAATTCAAGCGCTTCACACTGGATCTCATAGTGCTGTTCAGTGCTCGCGTGACCGAGTAACCTCATCTGCTCTAGTGAGCTCTTCATATCGTTTTATCGAGGAAAATTATATCACGATAATTATCGTTATCGAATTATCGCCCAGCCCTAGATGAATATAGCAGTTGTCAGTTACTCCAGACATCTGATCTGCCTAAATGCGTTTATGTTCACGCAAATCATTTGTGATCCAGCTTCAGCTACAGAATAAGTGAGTATAATAGTGCATTCAAACCAGACGCGACTTGAGCGAATAAATCGCGCGTAGTTGGAGGCTTGAACATTTTGCGTTTACTAAGATGCATCGTACAGCTCCGGGTAACGTTATCCACATACAGCGACGATGATTTTGTTCTCCATTGTTTCGGATTTCTGCCTCTGCTGCCTACATCGTAATCACATCACTACTTGAGTAAGCTCCTGATTGGTTAACGCGGCGCGAATATCTGCCCAAATTCAGATTTTTCAACTCGTGCGAATCACGCGTTACGCGCGTCACATGCCTCAAAACGATCAATTCGCGAGAATCGCACCGCAGGATGTCTATTCACCTCTTTGCATTGACTTAACATGTAAATCACTCGTGCTTAACGCTTCATTCGCGTCTGGTGTAAACGCACCTTAAGGGTATTTTATGAATCTTTGCAAATCGCCTTTCCTAATAATGTGCTAGTTAGTAAGTTTCCCGGCTGAAGTTCACAGTCTGCTCGTCACTCCACAGAAGAGAGGGGTGGGGTCAGCAGAGCGCATTATCATTTAAAGCTACATGGACTAAAAAACAGCTTGCTGAAAACAGAGCTGATTTTGACAGGGTTAAAAAAGGTGTTGTTTTACACTACCATTGAGAAATTTTAAATAACTCATTCTATATTAATATTAACATGTACATATACATAAATAAAAATATAAACATATGGCATTTTACGTGAACACAGTAGTCAGTAGGCTAAGCATACATGACGCGCCATTCCCGCATCCACGCCCGCGACCGCTCACACCTCGTGTTTGTGGCTGAATGCAAATGATCATAATTGATGGACAGCTATGCCGTGTAAAAACATTAGCAATCCGGCACCGAGAAAGGAAAAAGGAAAAAATATGAAACCCGTGCATTACTTTCAGGTACATTCATAATCCTGTGAAACTTTTTTGGCTGTTGACGCTTTTTTAATGTCTAATACACCACCACCTACGCATCTAATATTCTCTAATATGTTCTCTTACGAAAATTAGCCATGGTTTTACTATGAATAAAACCACAAATTATGGTTCTTGTAGCCATGGTAACCACAAATTAACCATGGTTTTGTTACTTCAAATAACAGTATTAGGCTAAGATAATATTTTTTTTGTGGTTATAAAAACAGACCTAAGCCAACAACAGCCTTTAAAATGACTTAAAATGCATTATATAAAAACAATGAGGCAATAATGATTAGTTAATTAATAATTATATGGTTTCATTGAATACCACTGTTACAATACAAAAGGTAATACAAAGTAAACAATTTATGTACATTACATATTATTACAAATGCCTGTAAAGTGCGCCAAAGGCCTGGTAATTGCTGCTGTTACACTTACAGGATGATCAAATCCTTGTTTAATATTGACCAAACATTTAATTCAACTATCCACTTAATCTTTCATTTTTGGCCACCTTTTTGTGATAGATGACACATCCTCTATAATTTCTTCAACAAAAACATGTGAAAATCACAAACCTTACAAAAATGAACAATGGTTTTGTTAATGGGCACCCAGTTCTGCTTAGGGCACCCATTTGGCCAGCAGCGGCCCTGAGTATATTTGAAGTCTTCTGTAGCTATGTGTGAAAAACAGACTGACATGCATGTTATTTTAAGTTAGGTTTAGGCAGATGTAAATGCAGGTTTTTGGTCAACTGTAAGGAAGAGGCGGGGTTTATGTAGACTCAATGATTGGAGAAATTCTGCCATTTCACCAAAACATTTAGATATGACATTTTGATTAAAAATTATAAATAAATAATACATAAAAGTTCAACATCCATGGATTAATCATTTAATACAATGCGTTTAGAAAATAGATAGGGTGAATACTAACGGGGAAGATTTTCATTGAATAAATATTTAAATTTCAATCCGTTTTTCCCTCAAAACATGAATTCAAAAGACATATAGAAAAGATATTGCACAAGCCAATTTTCTATACTTTTATGATGCTCTTTTACGTCATTTTAGAAGATTAAATGATTTCCCCTGCATTCACAACTGCATGAAAAAAAAATCAACTACATTCATCAAAAGTTTTGCTGTTTTGTTCCAAAGAATACCGAAAGTTATGCGGGTTTGAAGCAACATGAGGGTGACTATGTGATAACAGTATTTTGATTTTTTTCCACTGTCACCTGTTTGCATTCAGTCTTTTGTGTGAGGTTAACCTAGCAGTCTCCAGGAGAGTTTAATCTTCATAATCCATCTCTGTTTAGTCTTCATAACCAAGAATAAAAACACAATTTTGTGTACAATTAAATAGAAGGATGAACACATCTGCTTGACTGAATTAAATGTTCACTACTTGAAGATTGAACTGTAGAGGTACTCTAAAACATCTAAGAAAAACACCATCTAGAATTACACATTATACAGAACTGCATTTTGGAAAGGACACAATATTTCATTCAAAATGGAGATCAAAAACTATTTGAAAGTTTTGAAAGGTCATGTAACTGTAGAGGAGGGAATGACCCATTTCTCTGAAAATATCGTCATGACGTTGCTGTGAATCTCTCTCTTCTCTCCTCTTATTTTCTCTTTTCTCCCCCTTTTCAAAGCCCCTCAAACCCCCATACCCCTCACCCACCCTGGCTCTCTTTTTCTCTCCTCCCCCTGTCCCCATTTTGAGTGTCACACATAACTCAACACACACCCACACACTGAAGAAATATATAGCAACTTATGAATCCATCAGACAGAAATAGTATATGAATTCTGCAGAACTCATTAATGCAATGTGACCTAACCTGACACAAACACATGAAAAGATGAAGTAGGATAGAGAAAAAAGGACACAACAGACTCACCTCTAACTTTTTCAGGGAAACTTTCCTTTTAGTTCACACTTTTTCTTTTCTGAAGTAACAGACCACCCCCTTTCTGCTGGCTTTTCCACTTCTATGACCACAATATGGTTATGGTGTGTTCTGGACACACTCTTTCTTCTCCTCTCTGTCTTTGACCCTCTGTCAGTGTTTAATGAGGTGGCTTCCTGTCACTTTCTTTCTCTCCTCTCCTCTCCTTTCCTCCCTCTCTCCAGATCCCCCTCTTTCCGAAGCAGCTGCGGGCGACCAGACTTTTCGCTCTGTGGATCATACTACATGACAACACTCCTCCCTCCCTCTCTCTCTCTTTCTCCCTCTCCCTCTCTCTCATTTAAACACAGAGTTGCTCCTCACAGTAAAGTGGTAATGAAATGGGTTCAGTCCAGACGATTAGTTTGGATGTGTTTCATTCAAGAATAAACCTACAAAGAGAGACACATAACTGTTGCACATTTTTTCACTTACCCCCCTAATTAAAGATTTCATGTTTCAGGTTAAAATAAGGTCTCATTTTGTTAACATTAGATATGTTATATATATTTTTTACAGCATTTATTAACCTTTGCTACTGTTACTTAAAAATCTTAATGTTCATGTCAATTCAGTGTGTTAACTAATACAAATTTCGATTTTAAGAATGTATTAGTAAATTTTGAGATTAACTACCTAAGATACTTTAAATGCTGCAGAAGTATTGTTCTATTCATTCATAATAATTCATGTTAACTAATGTTAACAAATGAAACCTTATTGTAAAGTGATACATATTTCATATTGTGCGAATTTTTGTCTTTTGTAACCATTACATTTATTACCATTTATTACATTTAAGGGGGAAGTCGTGGCCTAATGGTTAGAGAGTCGGACTCGTAATCGAAAGGTTGCGGGTTCGAGTCCCCAGCCGGCAGGGATTGTAGGTGGGGGGAGTGAATGTACAGCGCTCTCTCCACCCTCAATACCACGACTGAGGTGCCCTTGAGCAAGGCACCGAACCCCCCAATTGCTCCCCGGGTGCTGCTCCGGGTGTGTGTGTGTGTGTGTGTGTGTGTGTGTGTGTGTGTGTGTGTGTGTGTGTGTGTGTGTGTGTCTGTGTGTGCGCGCGCATTTGTTCACTACTCACTGCTGTGTGTGTGCACTTGGATGGGTTAAACGCAGAGCACCAATCGAGTATGGGTCACCATACTTGACAATACGTCACGACTTTAAACTTTAAAATTTACCCACCTTAAAAAATACGTCATCTCACAGTTCCCATGGTCTCAAGAGGTCCACACAACAGCTGCCTGGCACTGGCACATCCAGTGGTTCTTAGGTAGGGGGGATGAGAGAAGACCCTCAGATTGTGTTGAACAAAGTTCTGTGACTCAGTATTACAAACATGGCAGCTGTTATAGGCTACACACTGACAAGAGCCCATCCCAAATATCTCTGCGTGCATTCCATGGTTCAGTTATATTTTTATAATCTCAGGAAGCAATAGCATTTTGAGAATTAATAATGAACCATCTCTGTTCTATTTCTGTGCTATTTTTAAAGACAATGTGGTCAAATATCTTACCCTCATCACTTTCCACAGAATCACATAATCACCTATTTATCTCTTTCCAACGTTTTACGTATTATTAGATTTAGCTGCTAGAAAACAATACAAAAAAGCTATCTAAAAATAAATCATATGAAAAACAAACACTAAACTAAATTATATATACAAATAAAGTTAAGAAATATCATAAAAGCCTGTACAGTATCTATTGATCCAGTGATTTGATTCTTGTTTTTAAAGGTCCAAAACCTGTCCGCGTATACAAATAGATTTAAATGTATACCTCTTGATGAACCAAGCAAAACTTTAAATATCAAACTACTAATATAAAGTTACCTACTACCCCAAATTTACTATTTAATTTGGCAATGTACAATTTAGAAAAAAAGCTGTGAATTAAATCAATAACAGAGCCAAAATATCTAGCAAGATAAAAAAACAACAAATTATTTAGTTTTTTTGGCGAGTTATGAAAAAATACCCCTTTTGAACGGCATGTTTACAACTGCACCACAGCTGTCTGCTTGAATTTAGTAAAGGCGCTATTAACGGACGCCTAAAGGTAGGTCCTACTCAGGATATATAAACCACCACACAGCGAGCGGAAAAGCCCTCAGTCTGTCGTGGTAGAAGCTGATGTACTGTGTGTGGGTAAGTGTTTTTTTTTTTTTTAATTGTGATGTGTGTAACCTATTTATTGTTTTACGAAGGATTTATGTCGTAATAATCATCGTCATAAGACTACTATAGGTTAATGCGCCTTTTATTTGAGTTGTTTAGTCCGCGCTACCATCACCACGTGGCGCGCGTAGATGAACCTCATGTGAGCGTATGGTGTGTTTGGTTATTTGCCTTTCAAACTGTTTTTAATGTGCGTTTGCGGTGAGTAGTTAAGTTTTTGTTGACGTTAGCCTTACCTGTGGACATTTTGCTCTTTTTGTTTTTCTTCTCAGAAGATCGAGTATAGTTCAGGATGCTTCACTGCTGCTTTGAGGTGAGCTGCAGCTGAATCCCTTTAAAATATAGGTTACTATGGTTTGTGAAATGCTTCTGTGATGTTTTAGCACTGGGCTCTGAACTCCTGTGAAGACACAGTGCAGTTCTGCTCCTGACATGGCAGAATCTGAGAAGTGTTGAAAGGAATTCTTAAAAACGGAATAAAATGCGACATGAGTAATAACACTTATTCTTTCCTTACAGAGTGGAGTCTGGTGACATGATGGGAGTGTGGCCTGTGGATGAGCTTCCGCATTTCTACAAATACTGCTTGATGTGTAAAATTACATTTTGACAGTTCAAATGCTGGTAATGTTTGTAAATATTTTATAGCTCGTGTACTTTTGTAAGTTTGTTACCTTTTATTTTATTTTTTTTACTATTAAATGAGACTTTGAAACCAAGCTTTCAGTTGTTTACATGATTTGGAAAGTGCTGTTAAACTAGTGTTCCCACGAAAGTTGTCAAAGCTCAGTTTGCTACATTAAGTGCTTAATTTAATGTGTAATTGGCTAAAAATTGGTGTGACACTCTAGAGCAGGGGCAGGCAACGTCTGTCCTGGAGTGCCAATGTCCTGCAGAGTTTAGCTCGAACCCTGAAGAAACCAAGAGTTCCTCGCTGCAGCCTGTAGCACGATGACGTACTGGATCAGATCCAATACATGGTGGATGTTTTACGCGCATGCGCTATATAGGTCTCGAATAAATTAATATATTAAATTAATGCTGATCCATTTTGTTTATATAGCTAGATATTACATTTTCAATAGGCTAATATTTTTTTAAAAACCATTAAATTTATAATAAGACTTTACCTCGCTAATAACGCCTGTCAGGTAACATAAATGTTTTATTAGTTGCTTTTCACTCCTCGTCTGATGATACAACACAAAACACTCAGAGCTCTCGTAACGGAATGGATGGTATATCTTTAGCCATTAGATCTATCTCCAGGGATTTAACATGCATATGAATAACACAAAAATAGAAATTGTCATCTTTGTTACCTTGTCCCCGACCGTGTGTGTATTTATTTGTAGGACTGTACAGGATTGACCGTAAAAACCCGGGATAACGGGTCTATTGGCTAACGGAACCCCGACTGACAGGATTGTTTTTATTTTTATATTTATACGGTATTAAAAAGATTTCTGCATATTTTAGTAGGCCTATAACTTTTATACTCTTGTCACGTAAGCCTATAGCACAGAGAGTGAGAACGAAAAATATTGAACGAATTATTGACAGAACTATAAGACTATTATGGGAAAAAAACAAGACAATAGAACCAATTTTTTCATAAAGAACAAACTAAATTGTAATTAGTAGATTTGTATTTCCAAAACGAAGCAAACTAATAAAAAATGAACTCGTTCATTCAAAACTACAAAAAGTTTCAATAGCCTGCACTACTGGTTTAAAATCACAGTATACTATATTTTGTGTAAGCCTGTGAAACACCTATATATCTCCTAATTACAGTTTAATTTACATTTAATACTACCTTTAATGACAGCCCCACTTTGCGCATTAAAATCAAATACTGCGCATGCACTACATATTGGATCTGATCCAGTACGTCATCGTGCTACAGGCTGCAGCGAGGACAGACTCGAAAAAACCCTCACCGGCCTCACGTGATCGTAATTTGGGGTCATTGATGAGAGGTCATGATTTTTCTTTTCTGAATTTCAGGCAGCCTGTGGGTTAAAGCTTGACCCTCGACTCCTGAGGAGCAGTAGCCTATATTGAAACCCCGGTTGCAAATAATTAAAAATCTATTTGACTTGTATAGTCCTTTTCATAATGTAATTTTGCTTCACTTCATTGTATATAGAAAAAATGTTTGCAGGAAAACTATTAGTGAGCACCTTACTGGCTAACTTGATGAAAAATCTGTTTAGATTAAGGTAGGAGGAACAAAATTGAGCAGCAGGGGGAGCCCATTCTCCGGGCGGTCGGGTCGCATGAGAAATAAATAAGTTTGGGGTGTCTTGCCTGGAACGCTACAAAGTCGTGGTTTGAAGTCGTGACTTACGAGCTCAAAAACCTGCCTGGAACGCAGCATTAGATGCAACCCACCTGATCCAACTAATTAAGTAATTCAGGCTAGATGGTTTGTGTGTTTG
Source organism: Barbus barbus (assembly GCF_936440315.1). Lineage (NCBI taxonomy): Eukaryota > Metazoa > Chordata > Actinopteri > Cypriniformes > Cyprinidae > Barbus > Barbus barbus. The sequence goes on along the minus strand of NC_136731.1, from coordinate 34,024,395 downwards.
AACCATAGACTGAAGAAAACTCTGCAGGGCTGCGGCCCTCCAGGAACCGAGTTTGACACCCCTGTGGTAAAAGATTGTAGGAAATGTAGGAATGTGTAAACATCTTACCGCCATTCAGAATCTGTCCAAGACACGCATTAAAAGACTTTTGTTCTTAATATTGTGCATCGCCTTGAGCATCTATGAAAGTTTGCATCTTCTGTAATGGTTGTGTACGAGTCCCTCAGTTGTTCAAGTGTGAAGAGCTGACTCAAAATCGTTTTACATTCCTGTTGGAAATGCGTACAAGATGCTGGAATATGAAGGACCTTGACGATTTTTAGCTTCATTACTGGGGACAAAGCTGGTACAACTATCACAAAACATGCAACAATCATTGAGAAAGACATGTTAAGAAGTGGCTAATTTGTGTAAAATTAGCTATTTTCGCTTGTGTATTTTATGCAAACGCCTATTAAGAGAAGTACTAAATTAACCATCTTTGTTATTCCTCTATTTTTCAATAATACACATATAAGGTTTAAAACGTCCATATAATATAAACGCGTTGGTAAACAAACCACAAGCCACTCAAAGTAATTCCTGCATCTTTTATTATAATTCTAATAACCTTTAGTCATTTCTTAAAACATTTGTATTTCATATGTGTATATGAATATGTATAATCGCATACACATATATATTCTGTAAATAACCTCTTATCTGTTCATAGTTAATTTTCTTCAGTTTAAAAGAAAAAATATGCTTTCTGCACACCCTGGAAGGCTACTGCATCAGTTGCTCCTGTGTGTGATCCGTGACCTCTTCCTAGGTCACACTGCCCAGATCCTTTAATGGCTATGTGATCTTCAATGTGCATGTATCCTCAGCATGATTATGCATATCTCCGCAGTGTGAAAGCGTGTCTGAATACTGTTCTATTATTAGAAGCTGTAATATTGACAATCCGAGATGCAGAGCTTGAGGACTGAACAAAGACTTAAATATTTCCTTTTCCCAACCATTTTTTTTTTCTTTTTCCATTTGTCTTTTGCATTGTCCAATCCTTCATTCAGACACTCGACTGAAACTGTCAGAGAGGTGAGAACTGTGTGACTTTTACTCCACCTAGTGGACAATATTGGAAAATAAGAATATTTACCATTCATCAGAGTACAACACCAGCTGCTATTGAAGCGAATTGGGTTGATGAATTTGACTATGGAAAGATGAGACAACAGGATGTGTAGAAAGCATGATTCGATTACATGTTAAGCTCATGTTAAACATTTGGAAGACAGAGATTCTTTAAAACTTGGAATCCTTTTTTTCCATCTCAGAATGATAAATTCTTTCATTGTCCTTACTGTTATCAACATCACTATACTTACCAGTCTTAAACATCAAAAATACGAGTTCTTCAATCGTTTTATCCAGTATAAGTGATTAAGGTAAAGCCAGCACTGTGATGAATGATGCATGAATCCCACACTCATTCTGAGAAGACGAACAGATGCTAGATGGACAGAGGGAGATGAAGGGGGCAAAATCTTTACCGATGGTCCTGAAGGTGAAGGTGTTGGTGGTTTGGACTCAAGGTGACTGTAGATGAAAGGAAGAGAAAAAGGATGAATAACTCATGAAAGGTAAAATGTGATGATGAGGAGCCCTTTTAATTGATTGAGCAACAAGATGAGGGCTGGAGGTCACTAGATTTAAGTTCAAGTGATGGAATATGAATGTAAAGGGTATATCTACTGCCACACACAATAAACTTCTTGATAGTCCTTGCATACAAAGTGATGACACAATCATTTTGATTTGGAAGGGAAAAGCAGGAGAGTGAGGGACACTGAAAGATATGAAAGTCTTGTCTCTAATTTAAGTCCTAGAGGTACCAAAGATCTGAACATGTTGCAAGTGGTCACAAATAAAAAAAAGAAAAAGTCAAGCATAAACACCTGTCCAGCATTTGCGCTCAGAAACAAACAAGAAACACTGCAGCTTATAGCGATAACAGCAAGGACGATGAGAACAGTGACTGTAATTAATAACATCTCGTTAAATCAACAACAGAACTCCAGACCCACTTAGAGTTTAAAAATCGTTATAGGAACAATCATTGTATTAAAACAGATATTAGCACATATCCCTCACCCATATCAGAGTGCATGTTCATCTTGCCTCGCCTCCATAGAAAGAGTGTTTTTGGAAGGAGAGAGGGAGAGGGACTTGGAAAGAAATACAGGCAGTTTGGTTTTTCCATCTCCCTCATCTCCATGTTGTCTCCTCTTTTAAAATGGAGCCTTGATATTGTTGATAGGTTCGTTGAAGTCGTAGTCACCTCTATATTTTGAGTCTGTGGTAAAAATGTTGATAAATTTTCAGTATATATATATATACTTTTCTTTTTACAATGTTGTATCATCTTCCTTCTTTAAAAGATTTTTTGCGTTATAACTATCTTCCTCTTGTATCCATACATAGATATTTTATTGTGTCCCATTATGTGTTAAATAAATAAAAGGTCATCGACAGGTGTTGTCGTACGTTTGTGTATCAGGTGTTGTCGTACGTTTGTGTATGTTGCTATCAGTAGGCTGAGGATGTACTGAGTGCGTGTGTGTAAGTGGTAGAGCGCTTATGTGTCTGTTATGTTGGTCTGGGCACTTATTTTTGCTACGGGTTTGTAATACAGTGACCAGTCTGTATATGTATATATATATTTATATATATATATATATATATATATATATATATATATATATATATATATATATATATGTATATATATTATTTCATTATAAGACATGAGAAGGTAAAGAAGTTCTAGTGAAATACAAGATAAGCACAAGCCCCAATCTGGCTTCGGCAAAATAGAATCCCTCCATTGGTGAGGTAAAAACACATAACAAATCACGGACATGCCTCTAGTGATAACCTTTCACATTATCAAGTACTCGCACACACGCACTCACATACAAACAACAGGAACCCACGCATAAACACAGTCTTACCAAATAAGTGCCTGCCGTTAAATTGACCTCTATTTTAAGGGCTTCCCTAGTCATGCCAGACAGGTTTGTCAGTACTTGCCCTCCCTGCATTGGTCTCCACTGAACCTACTCTATAAACGAGACCATTAGTAAATATTTGCCAGTAATGCAGACTCAGCTGAAAATCTGAGAAAAAGAGAAAGATAGCAAAGGAGGTTTCAATTTCTCTCTTTCTCCCTATCTCTTCCTAAAGAACTACAGAAAAACAGGAAAGCTAAAGAGCATTTTGATTGTTTCCCTCAAATTATTTGGCTCAGTTATGTAGTATGTTACCTTCTCATGCTGAACTTGGGTATCCTCGTAGAGTTAGGTTTCCCCGATCTATTACCATTTTGATCACCTTGTGAGTGCCTGCAAGCTCAAACTAAGTGTGTTCTGTTTAAATGTTGATATGTACGGATGTGCATGTGGGTGTTCACAGGAAGTGCAGGCATGTTCACAGTTCAACAGGCCTTCAATTCTCTCCGTTTCTCCTGTATCTCTCCATCTGCAAGTCGGCAGTTTGATGTCGAAGTCACTTCCTCCTGCATTTTTCTTAATTCAGGGAATAATCTCTGATGGCAGCAGTTGTCACCTCATCTTTCCTGTCCTCTCAACTCCGGTTGGCCTCATCTCTTCTTCTTTCTGTCCTTTCATCTCGAGAGGAGAGGGCAGAAATGGGGAAAGTGCTAGAAGACAGCCTGATGATAGGGGGGAAGGTGGAAAGTATAAGGAAATAATTTTTCTCTTGTTCGCCTGCATCCCCCTTTCTGTTCTCCTTCTCTTTCCCCATGCCATCCTGGACCTCATGCAGCGGTCCACTCCAAATGTTCCCAGAAGTTAGCAATCAATAGCATATCAATGTTTTTTACCTCATCTGTTCTAGCTTTGTTTGTTCATGCACTACCCCTTTCTCACCCTAATCCCTCTCCATCGCTGTCCTCCCTTGTGTCTCTCTGCTTCCCCTTCTATCCCTCCTCTCACCTGTCCATCACTCTCCTGAGCGCCCTCTCTATGTTCATGCGATGGCCAACCCTGGTCACACCCAGGTCCAAGTAGTCGTCCTTGGTAAGAGAGGGCAGGTGCGTGCCATCAATCTCGTTGTCTAGGAATCGCTCCCTGTGCTCAGCCAGGTTCAGGTAGCCCAGCCAATCCGCAACGTCATACTTGGTCCAGTATGGGAGTGGTTTGGAGGCAAAGGGTTTGGTGGGTGAAGGGGGCGGGAGGTGGGGGTAACTCAGGCAAGTGGGTGGAGGAATGGGGTGGAGTGGTGGGGATGAAGTCCCTGACAGGAAGTGGGTGGGGGACAAGGAGCGAGAGACCACTAGAGAGGAATTTGGAGGAGGTGGAGCCCCTGAGGGAGCAAAGAGAGGGGGAGAGGGGGAAAAGTAGGGGTCCCCAAGAGGATTGGCAGGTGAGGGTGGAGTAATAGAACCACGGAGGTCATACAAACTGCTATAGAGGGGCGTGGTGGGGAGAATGGGAAGGGAAGAGGGGCGGGGAGGGCCAAGCTTGGGACGGTCAGAAGGAGAAATTAATGGGCTGGGTGCTCGTCTGCGCTGAGCGTGATGCGACTCTGCTTTTCGTGACTCTCGGCTGGGGATAAACTGGAACTCCAGGGCCTTGGTGCGGTAAACGGGCCGGTGTTTGGGTGAGGTGGGGTATGGCGAATATGAAGAGGGAGAAACAGGTGAGTGGGATAGGGGAGGAGGCTGGGATAAGGCAGCAGGGGGCTGAGGGGAAGGAGATCGAGCCCAGTTTGGGTAGAGTGGCTGGGAAGAAGGGGTAGGGGAGGGAGACAAGGCAGGCTGAGAGAGCTGAACAGGAGATGGGGAGCTAGAGCGGACAGAGGGAGGACTCAGTGCACCTGTGGAGTCCTCTGAGAACCTGAAATGAGAGAAAATGCAACACAAATTAAGGCAAACAAATAAAAGATAGGACAAAAAGAGAGAAAAAGGAAAAAAGAGTTTGACAGTAAAGAGAAAGAGAGAGCGGAATAGTGCAGCAGTTACCTGTGTCTGATGAGGGACAAACAGACGTACATGGACAGTGCAATAAAAAGCAGAAATCACAAAAGAGAGGAACAGTTTAACAGACACAGTTAGACAGCACACACACAGAGTTCATTGGTGTTTGAGACACTGATATAAAAACGGGAGTTCCAAAACTATTTTCACGCATTTATGTTACTCTGAATATCCCAGGAGTTCTTAAACTGAATGGCTCGTATTTTGATTATAACTCACAGCCATATCAATCACACAATGCTCATGCAGCTTAGAGATTCCCCATGCCACATGCCTCCTCTCAAAGCCACCATGCAGACATTAACACAGTCATGCACATATACCTATACTGATAACACACAAATACCTATGTCTGCTCAGTGATCTCTGAGTTCCCCAGTTCTCCGTTCCTTTGCTCCTCTGCTGTAATTTGGTGCTGAGTTCATTGATGATGCTTGCCTTCATACCAGACATGGGAGGATGCAGTTTACGTGCCTCCACATATGTCCCCCCAGTCTGGACCCCTCCCTCCCCCATGGACTTTGCTGCTCCGGCTGACCCATCACCCCACAGAGGTTTTATCTCTGGAGTGCGGGGCCGTTCAAAGTACATTACAGAGGAGCGAGCGATCCCTGGCCCTTCCCTCATTCCATAGCCATCGCGGACATTCACGTCCTCCTCCTCTCCCTCTTCTGCCTCCTCCTCCTCCTCCCTACGATGGTGGTATGCAGGGGGTGCTGTGCTGGTTTGGCGTCGAAGATCTCCAGCCCGGCTCCCGTCTCTGTACCTCTGTGTTTTTGGGTAGGTGGATGCGGTGCTGGCGGCTTTGGCATTGTGCATTTCAAAAGTCTGTCCATCAAGATAGCTCATGTAAGACTCTAAAAAGTCTGCCCCACTTGTTCTGTCGGCCTCTGTTGCCCCACCTCTCTCTCCAACTCCACCTAAGCTACCCAACCCTGCTCTCTCCAACCTTTCTCTGACCCCACTACCACTGAGTGCAAGGATGCTGTCTAAGTGATGGTCGCTGCTGCTTCGGCTGTCCAGCTCCTCAATCCCAGAATCTAACACTGTCTCCTGGGACTCGCTACTCTTAGCTGCAGCTGCACTGGGTGGCAGACGATGCTCTGCGCTGGGCCGTCTGCTACCCCCTGTCGCTACTGTGGAGACAGTTGCAATGCGTGTGTGTGGTGTGACAGCGGCAGCAGCGGTAGTAGCAGAAGAGACGACAGTTGTAGAAGCAGTTGCAGAACAGCTTGCGGTCACAGTTGAGGTGCCTCTGAGAGATACAGAAGTTGCTGGGGTGGATGTTGCTGTTGGAGGGCCCCGGTAGGCAGGTGGAGCTGGAATAGAGAGAGGAGGTGGTGTGGGAGAAGAGGAGCGTCCGGCTGAATTTGTACTGTTGTATAAGTGTTGTGACTGAGATAGGCCAAATGGTCTATGGTAGGAGGTGGGTGGTGGCGGAGGTGATACAGAAGGAGGTGGAGGTGGCCCAGAGGGCTGCAAGGTGGAGGGGGAGGAAGGCGGTAGTGGGTTGGGGGAAGATGGAGACGGAGACGGGGCTGACTGAGTGAGGTTGGCGACCTCACTGTCATAGGAAGTAAGGCTGGAAGTTGTGGAATCTCCTGCCTGAGGTGAGGGCAGCGGTGTATGAGGTGGGAACCCAGACATAAAGGAGTCTTTTGGAGGGGGAGGAGGTGGTGGGGGAGGTGGTGGTGGAGGTGGAGGATGAAGCTGCTGGCGGGCTGTCACATTGTGGGACATCATCGCAGAGTAACCCAAACCCCGATCAAAACTATTGGCAAACTCCCGAGGTGGAGGGAGAGGATCAACAAACACAAACTCATCATCTGCATCTACGGAGGGAGCTGGGGGAGGGAGAACCATTAGACCTGTGCCACTTGAACCTTCACGTGTAGGGGCTGTTGTTGGAGATGGAGAAGGTGGTGTCAAGGAAAGGATGTATGCCCCAGCCTCACTCTCCATCCTCAAGAACGAGGGGCGTCGAGACTGCTGGGGCGTTGGCTGTGTGGACTGCTGCTGTAACTGTGTCTGAACTTTTTCTATCTCTCTTTCCCTCTCTCGTTCTCTCTCTCTTTCTCGTGACCTCTCTCTCTGCCGCTCTCGTTCGCGCTCCTTGTAGGTGGGCTGATAGTGCTGAGACTGATAGTGGTGCGTGTGGACAGTTTTATCCTCAGAGAAACGAACCCTTAGGCCTTCTCTGGGAGCAGAGGTGCCAGCAGCCTCCCTATCTGCACGCTCTCCAACCCCTGCTTCCTCACCCCAGCTGCTTCCTGCTCCACGCAGGATCCTGGGAGATGGAGGCCGAGTGGATGTAGTGGTGGCAGCGAGTGATGAGGAGGTAACAAGGTACGAGGAGGAGCTTGAGGACTGAGCAGCAGAGGAGGCTGCAGAGGAAGACGAGGCTATTGAGTAGGAGATGTGTGATGTTGGTTGTGCAGTGGACGAGGGAAAGGCCCCAATACTGGACAACTGACGGGTAAAATGATGTTCAGTGGTCCTCTCCCTGCGTATGCGACCATCATCTTTCAAGGCACGTTCTCTTGCAGCCAGCGCCAAGCCTAGTGGGGATGAAGGGTCCAGAACTTTCCCCGTTAATGGGTGAATGAAAGTTGTGGTGGAGGCTTGCTGCTGCTGCTGCTGCTGTTGTCGGCCTCCCGCCCCATAGAAGTCAGCAGGTACAGACTTAGGCTGGTAATCCCCAGGAGGAGCAGGTGAGGAGTACTCAGGCAGGCCGAAGGCAGGAGGCATACTGCGTGTGTGGTGGATAAAAGTATCCCCTGAGAACATGCCTTCATCTATAGATTTGGACGGTCGCAGGCGTGGTGAAGGCTGGGAACTCAGCTGCTGTTGGGAAGTCTGGGTCCGTCCTCCCGCTTCTACTGCTCCACCCAACTCTTCCTCAGCAGAAAGAAAAAAGGAGGCACTCTTCCGTCGTGCTTCATGGAATCGTTCTCGATCCCTGCGAGCTGCCCCTACTATGGCAGCACCAAACTGGCTGGTGAAGTCCAAACTCTCTTGAGTACGAAGTGATGGCAGTGATGGGGGTGGGGGAGCAGGTATAGATGGAGGGGCTGGCGGTGGAACGGTGGGTGCAGGTGGGGGAACAATAGGTTGGGGTTTAGAACTGTCACTTTCTCCTGGAGGCGGTTCAGCCTCCATGCTGCTGCCTTGGCTACTGCGACCACTGCTGCTGGTGGAAGGAGCTTTAACAATGATGGTTGGGATAGGAATAGAGCTCTTCTCTACTGACCCCTTCCCTTCCAGTGTGCCCTGGCCCTGACGCAGATCCTCCACCTTTGATTGCTTCACCAAGGGCCCCTTCCCTCTCCGGGCACCACCTTTCGGTACGCCACCTGCCCCTGCTCCTGCCCCTGTTGCACTGCGGTCCATCCTGGAAGGTTGGCTCTGAGTAGTCTGCTGCTGTTGTGGAATTACAGTAGCGACACTAGTGGGTGGGACTGCATTGCTGTAGCCCCTTCTCAATGCTGCTGCCTTGGCTCCTGGTGCTCCTCCAGCCCCTGCATGGTCCCCTGTGTACCCAATCACCTTTCTGGAGGCAGTCCTGCTTGGCACAGAGGGGTGGGCTTGAGCATGGGAGTAAGTGAGGTCCCCGGTTCCGGACCCAGCAGGTGGTCCAGGGGACCTGTCCCTGGGTCCATGTGTGAAATGTTCTGACTGTGAGTAGAGCTGATAATGTGCAGAAGAAGTGGATTGGGACACAGAAACAGATGGCTGCTGGGATGTCTTTCCCCTAAAGCCAAGAGGGGGAGCTGAGGAGAAAGGGGGCTCAGGGGGAGCTGTAGTAGGGGGAGGAGGGATGTCATCTGGGCCAGGTACTGAAAGACTGCGGGCAAACTTCATGGCTGGAGGATGAAGGAACTGTTTCTCCTCCTCTGGAACCCCTGCAGAAAAAGAAAACCAAAAAGAGAAAGATAAAATACATTTTCTATTAAATAAATAAAGGGAGAATGAATAGAAAGGAGTGTTACAAAACAACAAAGACATAAGAAAAATATGTTTGAGAGAGAAAGAGAATATAAAACTGCTGGAGGTGAGAAAAGAGTAAGAAAGGAAAAGATATCTTTATTTCCTAAAAATGAGCAGAGGGCAATAAATGGGATACAGAAATGAGACCATCTTGTAGTATGTCTGTCTGTCTGTCTGTCTGTCTGTCTGTCTGTCAGCTTGTCTGTTATTACCATAACTGGGCAATGTCCCAGCAGTAATATGTATAAGCCATTCACCTCTCTACTTCTGCAATGCTCTTTTATGTTAGTGCAGACCAGTTTTAGTTACAGTGTGTTATACAAGGACAAACACAATACACATATAAAGTCTACCTAAGGACTCAAGAAGTGACACATATACACAATAGCGTTATCTAATGGCATGCAAAATAAACAAATGCTCTTGTTTGTTTTTTTAATGTAAATAAAGTTAGCAACTGTGCAACCCAAGAAAGTGAACATGTTCATATTGAAAATTTAATCACATATTGACATTGACAGCATTACATATTTATGGAATGGGACAGAAAGCATTTCTTATCATACAGATAGTGTGCTAATAACCTTGGGGGTTATAAATGGGCTGTAAATTAGTAGCCCAGTCAAACCCCTGACAAGATTCTTATGGACTGTTTCAAAAAACTGACATGTATGGTCTCTATTCTAAAGCAATAAAGCATTACAGACAATAAGCATTAAAGCAAGCCCACAGCTGCACTATTTTGAGTGCTCTAAACGCACATACCATAGACGTACAGCAGTATGGTTAGACAGACAGGTGGGCAGACAGACAGATGGACTAACAGACAGCCTCACCGATGGACTTCTGTCGCAGCATACCGTGCGGGGGGCCATGGCCAGACACAAATTGACCACGGTCATAGCCTAGCCCTGCCCCAGATGATGTCATCCCCATTCCCGATTGGTCGAAATTTGGCTGCCAAAATACATGGAGAGAAATAACATTATGAACCAATTTTTAAAAGAATGCAATTTTGCTAAACATTTTCCACAAAAAAAATATAGCTCAGAAAATCTTGAGTAGCATCTAATAAATTTAATCTCATATGATCTTAGCCATCTTTAATAACTGCCTCAGTCATCTCACACATAAACACACCTCATTATAAAAGCCTCTGCCCCGTTCTCTTTTTACCCCCTGAACCCGGGGCCCTGGGGCTTCATTGGTACTGATGGTCTGCTGTGCTGCTGCTAAAATCTCATCCAGTTTATCTGCCATAGAATAAAAGAGAGATAAATAATTAATTAACTTACAAACTATTTATATTTTTAGCTTGAATTGATTTAAAGGAGATGTTTACCCAACAAATGATAATTCCGTCATCAGTCTCACCCATATATATATATATATATATATATTTTTTTTTTTTTTTGGAAAACTTTTTTCTTCCAGGAAACACAAAGGGATTTATGTATAGCAGAATAGCAAAGCTGTTCTTTTTCCATACAAATAAAGTAAACTGTGGTCATGCCTGTCAAGCAAGATTTTCAATGAAAAATTAAATTAAATTTCAGCCTATACTACACCTCACACAAAACTATCATATGGCTTTAAATCACTTGGAATATGGTTGAAAAGATTTAGACTAGGACTATTTTTATGATATTTAATTTTTTTGTCTCCATCTATTTTGCATTCCGCTAAATATCTCTTTGGTGCTCAGTCATACAATTCTTAATTGCGTAACTGAATAACTGATGACAGAATATAAATTTTTGGGCAAACTATCCCTTGATTTTTTTAACTTTAAGTATGACTAGATGCATGACAGTCCCTCTGTATAAAACCAATGACTCTCTTACTCAAAGCCATCTGATAAACTGTCCTCTTCTTCTCTGTAGCTTGTGAAGACTCGAACTCTGTAACAGATAGACATGTTTCATTCCATAAGAAATATTTGGAGACTCATTAGGTCAAGTGTCTCATACAAGACAGACAGAGCGGATAAAGAGCTTTACCTGATTTTTTTTTCCATGGGGCAGAGGCTGTGATCAAGCAAACAGAGAGTCAATGTAAGGTGGAACACCATCAGCCTGTAGTAATACTGTATGAGCTGTTAATGCTGTAATCACATTCCCATCAACTAAAAGTAGCAAGAGGTTAAACACTTTTTTTATTTAGGTCAGGCACAAACAAACAAATAGAAAAAGCAATATTTTCCAGGATGCACATAAAATGCATGAACACACGCAACTTTAGCAAAACACTTAAAATGAAAGTGTCTCTTACCTCTGTCCACTGTGTATGGAATGCCAGGACAAACAGAAAGATTAGGGAGGTTATAAGAGGTTATAAGGTTAGTTTCAATCAATCAACTAAAAAACAACCCGTGCGACAAGTGTGCAGGAACGGTTCATAAAAGCCACAAGTGAGTGTGTAGGGATTGTGTATGTGTGTAGATGTTTCTGTATGCATATAAAGCTGAGGGATTCTAGGGGAATTAGAGGAGGGGTTGATCTGCTTGCCTGTTAAAACTAATTATTTGCCCTTTTGACTTCCTAGAGTTGTTTCTGTCTTTCTTTTTACATTTAGGTGCTGCTGCCTGTATTATAAGGTACCAGTGCAGCAAGACATTCATGCTAGAGCAATCTCGGCTATCTTTAGAGCATGGCAGCCAATGAGGTGGGACACAGCACCAGGTGGAAAGGTGAATACGTCTGAAAAGGTTCTTCACATTAAAAAGCTGCATTTGAATAGACATAGGGTATGAAATAACATAATACCTGCACACATTAAACACCTGAGGCACCTTCAGTAAACTGAGAAGATACAACAGTAACACATTAAAAGCACTCTGATCCAGTTATCATAATGGAGTATTAACTTAAACAGCATTAAATGTAACAGCAGACATGCATTACTCTTCTGCCCTACATTAGTCTCTAGACTTTTTGCATTAAGTGTGTCCTACACAGTACCTTATAAGTATAAGAAGACCTTTATCCCAACTGTGATTGGTATTTTAAATAGGATTTTAAAATGAATTTATATATTAATATAGTTGTGTGTTTTTTTTTAGGGGATGTATGTATTGACAAAAGACCATTTTAGACAATAGACTAGACTTTTTGAATTTGAATTTGAATTCTGGATACAAAAAACACCCACTTAGACAGGAAGGGACCACTTTTTACTACATGTAAAAAACAAAATGAATAAAAAAAATATAGCCATGCTTTGCCTTTTATATATTTACATGTTTAGGGATGGGTAAATCTGATGATCCATTGACTGACGCAACAATAATAAACGGGTATGAGACAAAGTGGTAGTTCATTCAAATAATTCTATAACAATCCCTGTAAATGGTTCTAAAGTCATCAACAATGAAACTGTGGAAAATAGTGTCTGAAAACAAAAGCTGAATAAAAGTGATGCCTAGATAACGAAATTTTGGTCGATGACAATTACTGATAATTATATATATCTAGAATCCAATAATTCTTCATAGAATTATCTATAATAATATATCTAGAATATACATAATTGGCCAATATAACATGAATCTACACAGCTGCAGAAACTTTCCTACAACTTTCTTATTGAAAAAAAAACATTTAAGAAATATAGGACTATTAACTATTGATAAAGAAATTAAACATACCTACAGTCAACTTTCTTTAATAAAAGCTAAATGGAAAATATAACTCATGAATAGAATAAAAAAGATAGGTAATAAGTACTAATGTGACTGTGATTATTATCAATTAATGATTATTATCAAAAAAATTGGGGTCAGTAAGATTTTTTAAATGTTCTTGAAAGAAGTCTCTTATGCTTACCAAGGAAGCATATATTTGATCAGATATACAGTAAAAACAGTAATATTGTTTTCTATTTCTAATATATTCTAATACATAAATGTGATTTAACAATGCTGCATTCTTTGCAGCAATTACTCCAGTAAATCATTCTAATAAGCTGCTTTGGTGCTCAATAAACATTTCTTATTATTACCAATGCTGAAAACAGTGGTGCTGCTTCATATTTTTATGGAAAGTGGGACACATTTTTCTATAATAAACTCAACATTAAAGCTGCAAGCAGCGATGAAAGGGCCCTCGCACCCGGGCTCACCGCCATCACGTGGCCATAGGAAAACAGGGAACAGCGGGCAATATGCTTTTAAAGTGGTAAATATAGAAGGAATATGTCAAAGTCTTTTATATGTGCCAAATTTCCTAGTGCCAACAGGAGGCGCTATGATTATAACTGAATATTGGCATGTAGATGTCTTCAAGCCAGGACTCCTACCAAACATGTGAAGTTTAGGGCACATCAGACATTGCATGTTTAAGTTAGTGTAAAACAAGTAATTTCCTGTTGCCAGCAGGTGGCGCTATAATTATAACTGAATATTGGCCTTTAGATGTGCTCAGGCCAGGACTCTTATAAAACGTGTGAAGTTTGTGGCAGATTGGGTATTGTATGCATGAGTTACAACAACTTCCTGTTTCATAGTATTAATAGCATGCTTTAGCACTTAGTAAGTGTTGCTAGCATGTTTGAGCATGTTTCTAACATGTTTAGCACACAATGGCATATTTTACTGTGTTGCTAATAGTGCATCACAGTGTTGAACATGTCACTTCCTATTGACAGTAGGTGGCGCTATCACTATAACGGAATCTTGGCATGTAGAAGTGTTCAGGACAGGACTCTCATCAAACATGTTACGTTTCGGGCAGATTGGACACTGCATGTCTGAGTTGCATCAACTTCCTGTTTCACTGCATTAGTGCTTTAGCACTTAGCCAAGTGTTACCAAAATGTTTTAGGAAGTTTGTAGTATGTTCCCAGCCTGTTTAACACTAGCTCACTTTTTTAATATAAACCTAGGAGTCCATTACAGTGTTAAACATGCCTGTTGCCAGCAGGTGGCGCTATGACTATAACCGAATACGGGTATGTAGATGTTTTCAGGACAGGACTCTTATCAAACTTGTTAAATTTGAGGCTCATTGAACACTGCATGCCTGAATTACAGCAACTTCCTGTTTCATGGCGAAACATCAAACTTTGTCAGGCCGTCAGGGGCATGCTCCTTGACGAAAACTCAAGATCTTCGGAATTTAGCATCGCAAAGGCCTTATGATTACACGCAGCAAATTTGAAGATGATCCAATTAAAACTGTAGGAGTTCGTCAAAGTAGGAGGCCTGCAAAATTGCAAAAACTGCTCAAAAATCATACAGGAAATTCAAAATAACGTACTTCCTGTTGGTTTTTTGTAGGTAATGGTGTGTTACACGTGTGTACTGATTTTCGTGCATGTACGTAAAATGTAGCTCGAGGTGCACTCTTTTGAAATTTTATAGGTGGCGCTATCGAGCCATTTTGCCACACCCACTTCTGAAACCCATATCAGATGTACATTTTCGCCAGTTCTGACCCGTGTGCAAAGTTTCATGAGATTTGGAGCATGTTTAGGCCCTCAAAAATGCGATTCACTTTGGAGAAGAATAATAAACGGACCACACCATCGGTGCTCGGGCCCTAATAATAGCATTAATTTCAAATATAATGTCTTTGTAAGAATGTAAAGACCATGATCATTGATGAATTTTGATCACATTTTGACCCCTTTGATATTACTGACCCCAAACTTTTGAACAGTAGTGTACTGTATATAAACTGGCCTATTTTACTTATCATAATGGTATCAATATGACAACAGATTTATTTATACTGTTTACTTTTGCACTGCCTACTGTACACCTGTTTACATTTGCACTCTTTACTTTTCTGTATCATTGTTTACATTTTGTTAAATGTACATTTTTGTATGTACTTTCAATGTGAGAGCAAAACAATTTTGTTGTACAGCTGTACAGTGACAATAAAAAGCTATTCTATTCTGTATTGTACTGTACTGAACATGCAGTTGTGCACAAGGATGTCCGTTTTACACGCTACTAAGTGCATAGGATAAACTTTTAAAAATTCAATACCAAGAACTTAGCAAACTTGTTACGTCTAGCTCTTGTTTAGAAGTGTTCTTTGTAAACATGACTATGTTTCTATGACTATGTAAACATGACTATCTGTTCACCCCGATTTCCAGAACCTGCTTAGAAGCCAGCCAATCTGATTGAGTGCTATAATCAGAACTCACTATTACTGAATTGCATTACCCTCACACTAACCCTGACGACTGAATTATGGGAACTGGGCTGAGGAGAGAACTGAACATTTAGAGTAGACACAGTGCCACTAGGGACTGTGAGCTCTAAGAATTTAGCTTGGGCTGAAGAGAAAGAAGGGGACACATGCCTCAATGGACTACAGAGGTGATTTTAGTTTTAAAGGTTGGATAGGGGAGGGTGTATACATTGATTTGGATACAGATGACAATAAGCAGTGTTCATCTTGGTGGTGGGCCGCTGAAATGATCTAGTCTGATTCTCTTGACTGGTAAACAAAATGATTGTCAGTGATGGTAACACCTTGAGCCAGCACATACTGTGCATTTCTAGCAATGCTACAATACTACAGCAACAACATACACAGCACTCAGAAACCTGTTTCTCTGAAAGCCTGAGGTGTGTGACTACAAGGGAGGTGGTTTAGACTGAGGTTTAGAGTTAAAGCTAACAGGGGTTGCAGGTGTAGGATTGAGGGATAAGGTAGAAGGCGGGGGATATAAGGGTTGGGAGGGGACAGTTTTTGGGGGGTTACCTGTAGTGGGGGTGCTGGTAGTGACAGTGTGGAACTTCTGAAAGAACAGTGAAAGAACATTCTTAATGCTGTCTCTCTCTCTTTCTCTTTCTCTCTATCTCTATGCCATCCAGTTCCCTCTATCCTTTCTACTTCTTTCAGTGTATGACTGTGATAGTTTGTTCTCCCATTCACTCTCTCTTCTTCCATCCCTCCCCCTTCTGACCGTTCAAACTATTCTATTTGGCTCTTTCATCCTCTCTTGAATTTCTCTGCTCACTGTCCTCTCTCTCTCTCTCTCTAAACCTTCTGGTTCTGTCCTCTAGTGCAGTGATTCCCAGCCGAGGGTATACAAACCCCAGGGGTTACATAAGCAGGAAGTACTTTAAAGATTTAGCTTTTTGCTAAACCCATATGATAGAAATGACTCCTTAGAATATTAGAGCTGCTAATAGATTAAAATAATTGTTTACAATTATTCATCATGATTTGGTTTGTACTTTTTGAATGTTATAATGCTAAATACACTACTGTTCAAAATTTTTTATTTTTTTTTAAATAGTTTTTTTTATACTTTCATTCAGAAAGGATGCATTACATTGATCAAAAATGACAGTAAGAAATACTTTTACAAAAGATTTCTATTTCAAATAAATGCTGTTCTTTTGTACTTCCTATTCATTAAAAATCCTCACACAAATATTAAGCAGCACATAACTATGCTTGATTTCTTCACTTTATGTATGACTAGATGTATGACAGCAAAATGTTTTCAACACTGATAATAATAAGAAATGTTTCTTGAGCAGCAAATCAGTATATTACAATGATTTCTGAAGGATCATGCAACACTGAAGACTGGAGTAATGACTGCTGAAATTCGCCTTCGCTTAATTCGTTTTTTAAATATATTCAAAACAGAAACAGCTATTTTAAAATGTTATAATGCTTTACAATATTCATGCTTTTACTGTATTTTGATCACATAAACGCAGCCTTGACAAGCATATGACACTGCTTTAAAAAGTATTTCTGATGAGCCCAAGCTTTTGAACAGTAGAGTATGTACTCATATCCAGCATAATATGAATTCAAATTAAACATTTCTGGTTTGTGTTGATTAAGGGGTAATTGAGCCATAGTGAGGGGGCTGTAGAGGTCAAAAAAGGTTGGGAAACACTGCACTAGTCCCCCCCCCCCCCCCCCATTCTTCTGTCCTCTCATTTCCCACATCTTACCCATCTCTTCCAGTTCTGATGTCATGGATTTGGAGCGCAGAGCGATAGCCGGTGTGCTCAGCCTTTTACTCTGCTGTGGGACTGTACAGAGAGAGAGAGAGAGAGAGAGAGAGAGAGAGAGAGAGAGTGTCACGGTATCCAATGATGAGCATCATGTAATGCTTCACTGTTGACTCTGCTGTGTGAATTTGTATCTCTTACTTTTCTTTCGGACCCCTTCCTCCATATCAGGGTTCCGGGTAACCATGACAACCTTGACCATGAGGCTGTTGCCGCCTTGCCTGATCATATTGACCACCTGCCTGTGTCCCACCTTAACCACATTCTGACCATTCACCTGGAAAAGAGAAATAATCATTATACAGAAAGATACAGAGAGACCTTGAGTAATGAGGACACTTCTAGAGAGACTTCAAGTAATGATAAAGAGGGAAGAACAGAACATAAGTTTCATGATGCAGTTCTGCAGACACCTCGATAAGAAAGTCTCCCATTCGCAGACCAGCTCTCCAAGCCACGCCTCCCTCGTCAACAGACTCAAGGTACTGCAGTGCTGGAAAGGCTGGGGTGGGAGTGAACTCTTCTATAGGGGTCTGAGCTACAAAGAGAGGACATTTATTTAATCAGTGTAGCGTGCCTGTCCAGAATGTTCTATCGAGGTTGACAATACATGGACAATTATGAGAAAACATGAGAAAATGAAAAAGAAAAGATGAACAGTGATAAAAGATTGTGTCAAATGTTCTCATTCCAGTTCTGGAACGCATCAGTATAAATGTGTGCATAAGAGATAAAGAGCAAGAGTGAATGTGGCCTCTTATGCAGGGTGTGAATTATTCAATGACTTTCAGGGGGTCGATTTATTAAAAGATTTTTTGCCACTAGTTTTTGGTGCACAGTCTTTTTTGGGTAATGTCACACAACTGTTTTTGTCACCTCAAGCCATTGACTTTAATGTCATTAGATTAGATTTTTAGGGAGCAAATACGGCACTTTTAATTCTTTCTGAACATATGAGATCAAAATGTTTTAATATTTTTTCATCATACTTTACAATTTAATGCAAATGGATCTGGTAAGGGATAGTTTGTGATGTGTTTTTTTTCTCTCTTTTCTAATTTTGATTGGGACGAAATATATAAGATTGCAAATTCATCTTCAAATATGTCTTTCAACAAAACTTATTTGACAAAAAAAAAAAGATGACAAAATTTGATGTGATATATGATCCTGTTAATGAGTGTCTATTTACCGCATAATGACAAATCTGTGATCTAACTTTGTGGCTAATGAAATCCTGAAACATAAATTAATATATAAAAAATATTATGCACCCTGCACTTACCCTTGGCTCCTCTCAGCACAAAGCCAAAACCTTCATTGTCTTTTTTCTGCAGGAGGACTGTCTTCTCCTTGATTATGTAGTCACTGAAAGAAAGAAAGAAAGAAAGAAAGAAAGAAAGAAAGAAAGAAAGAAAGAAAGAAAGAAAGAAAGAAAGAAAGAGAATAGAGAGATTTTGAGATAGAAGAGGCAGATAAAAGAGGAGAGAAGACATGGTAAATATCTCCACTGCGTCAGGAAAACACTTAAATCTTGAACAAGCTATTGAGTGAAGGAGGTAGAGGGGGGAGGGTCAGAGGCCAGAGAAAAGCAGAGTTCAGTGTATGAACGCATACATTACAGGACAGCCTGTACCGACTCTTTAAAGGTGAAGTGTGCAATTTTTTTCATTGCTAAAATTATTCTATGCTAGTTTAATGTGCTTTTTAACATTAGGGAGGCACAGATGTCACATGAATAAAAAAAAAAATAAAAAAAAAAAAAAAATTATATATATATATATACACACACACACACATACATACACACTATTTTTTATTCTATTTTTACACAATGTTGCTTCTAAAAGCTGATTTTCATGGTTATTTCAACTACATGCTGAAATTACCTACCTAAAACCAAGCTCAGCACTAAATTTTTTACAATATTTCCAAATAGCAATATGCAAGATGAAAACATACAGATTTGTTTTAAAATTAAAACAGTGCCATATAATAAATTTTGCTTTAATTTTCTAAAATATTAAAATGTAGAGATGTACTATAAATATAAATTAGCATTTAAATATATGTCCTCTCAGTAAGATTTTTAAGAGTGTTTTACAAAAAGGTTTCTATTTCAAATAAATGCTGTTTTTTTTAATAACAATGTATCACTATTACCACAAAAACATTAACAAAACTGTTTATAACATGGCACAACTGTTTTCAACATTGATAAACATAAATGTTTGCGCACCAAATTAGCATATTAGAATTATTTCTGAAGACTGAAGTAACGACTTCTAATTCAGCTTTGCTATCATAATTCTATAAAATTATATTTTAAAATGTATTCAAATAGAAAACACCATTTAAATTTAATATTAAATTACAATCATATTTCAAAATATTGCAGTTTTTACTGTATTTTTCATCCAATTAATGCAGCCATGGTGAGCATAAGAGACTTCTTTCAAAAAAATTTAAATATCTAACTGACCCAAATTGAATGGTAATACAGTACATCATAAAAGTAAGCCATTGGTTGTAGTATACTTCCTGCTGAAAATTGAAAGCTGTCCCACTAGTGGTTTCCATTCACAGCAGCGCCCATCTGACTGTCACCACAGCTCTGTTTACATCCATGCTCTTGTGTCAACAAGTGCACTGCAGTTCAGAACACAATATCCCCATCCTTCAGCTCTGTGTTCAGGAGAATTAACCAACTGTATCCTTTCACTGCCCGAGGACCAGAGGAGAGGGACTAGGGGGATGGACTGAGTCGATGCAAAAGACCACAGCAGGTCAGACCGCACACGGCCATTCTCCTGCTGTAAACAGTGTTACAAGCACAATTTGGCGGGAAACCAGTAACAGAGGCTTGATTTGAAGGCTGTCTGAAGTTCATCCATAGAACAATCCTTCACAACATTGTGCCAATCTTGAATGTAGCTCAAATATCACACAGCAGAAGACGGAGCAGGACAAGTTTATCCACTGGAATAACACCATCGTGTTGTCCTGTAGTTAGGAAAGAGACTGCAGATCTTCTATGTGATGTTTGTATGTGCAATGGGCACTGTAAGTGAGATGTTGGCGGTTGCCTGAGCAACGGCCAGAACTGGATATAGAACTAGCCAGACTAACATGTAGACATGCACAGTGAGTGATACTGTACACACACTTGGCAGCCATATTGAACAGAATTAGTCATTCAGCATTCCAATGTTCACCTCGAAGGGATCTCAACAAAACACCCAAGCATAATGTTTTCCAAATCAAACCAGTGTAAGCTGGGCCAAGTACATAACTGGCCACAGCAAGAATATAAAACAATGGCAAAAGCCTAGTTGTTATGTCTGAGATCACATCTATATTTAGGCAAAGGACTGTTTGCTCAGAATAGTAAAAGGTGAAGCAATGCAATCTCAATGCATCTTTCAAGGGTTTGCAGAGGTAGTGAACATTTGACACAGAATCCACAGAATTGTGAGATCTATATTTTATAAATTTTTGGTTGCACATACATACATTATATATATATATAAATAAATAAATGTTACTTAAACATATCAGGAAAAAAACACAATTCTATTTGACATTTTTAAACAATAAAACAATGTAATTAATATTCTATTTTATTACAGCCAGGTATGAATCTCATCGATAACCGTTTAAAGCACTTTATATTTATTCCAAAATAATAACTCAAGGCAGCAACAACTTAAACAATATATTTGTGAACTTATGTTCAATTTTTTTATTCTTTTTAATATATAACTTGTAACTATTTTTAATTTTTCAGATCATCAGTCATCAAAGCTTGATAAGCATTGGTCACAGACAGAGATTTACTTTAAATTACACCAAGCCAATTACTCACTAAAAAACTCTCACAGATCATGTTTTCAAGTCATTTCAAGTCTTATTTGATGTAACAAAGTGGTTATATCCAAGCATGTGAGTTATTTACTTTATTACTTTCTTAGTCTTCCCATTAATGCCATTATATTGTTCATTCAGACTGATTTGCGAACATGGGAGGCAGGAATTATTGCATAAACCAATCGCAGCCAAGCATAACCAGTCATATCCAATCATATTACGATGGAGGCATTGCCTCCTCTCATGTGACTTTCTCACAAACCCTAGTTGTGTCCCCGTTTGTCTTTATGCATTATTCTATGCTATTTTGTAGTATAAAAACCATAGTGTGCTCACACTGAAAACTTCCAAAAACAAAGTGTTGAATTTTGGACACTTCACACACTCAACTGTTGCAGTTTTCATTATGTAGAGTCCTTTATCAGATTTCAAAATTGGATGATAAAAAAACATAAAATCCATACACTAGACTAGACAGTTGAGTAGATAGCATAAGTGCACTGTGTATAGTATGTCATTTGGGACACAACTCATATGTTTTTATGCGTCTTAATGAGTGTATACGGCACTCCAGAATGATTCACGAGAAGTTGAAATGATTCACAGTTCCTTCAGTCATTATATCACTCAGTGTCATTCAGTCTCTGCTCTGATATATTTGTGAATGTGTGAAGTCAGTAGTCAGTTATGCTGATACTTAGATGGTATAGGTTTCAGTGAGTTAGATGAGTCAGTTACTGTGTTAGTGAGTCAGTGTGGTTGTTTGTCCAACAGTGTCTCTGCCAGTCCATGAGTCATATGGCCAGTGATTTCATGAATCATGTGCAGCAGCTCTGATAAACGCCATCAGAAACACTGCCTTCATGCTATACAGCTCCAAACCCAAATGCTGCAGGTGTGCATGTACAGCCCAGAGCCATGTGTCTCCTTTCATCCAAGATGAAGTGTTTTGGGGAATCTGAATGTGATAGTGGTATTAAAGCAGCCCTCAACTATAAGGTCAGTGTAAGAGAGATTCAGGCCAGTGTTGCGCTTGTGTTGTTAATGCACGACCACAGTTGGTGGGCTTGTTCAGTTGCAGTTGTGCAAGTGGGAAACAACCAAACAAGCACACACAGACTCACAACAGTCTGCACAGGGACATATATTAGTAAGTGCACCGAACTATCTCACTCTCCAAGAATGCCCTTGGCTGCCCCAGGTTGAAAACCATGAAAATGAAAAGCCTGAACAATGGTGTAGGATTTCAGGTATGGCACTTTTAAAATACTAATATTGCAAGTTCTACATTCACAATGCAAGAAATTCCTGCATACATTTATTTTCTACAGGAGAGAGCAAATTAATCCACAAAAATGAACAAAACTAAATGAATTATGTTAATTAAATGAATTTTTATGTTAAATCATTTTGAGTTTAGTGAGACGGCAAATGTTGGTATTACTTATACAGTAAAGGAAGTGCCTTTTTTGTGTTAACGTCTGTTAAAACTGTTCAGTTTGCAACATAGCAAGTAAAATATTTTGTAATAAAAAAGGACACAACTAGACCAACTCTGTACAAAGCCAAACTTCGCCACAAAACAGTTAGTATAAAAGGAGGACTAAGAGGGCAAAAGTTAATATCATGTGTTTAGCAATTATATGTGTAATATATACATATATACAGGTATATTGCAAGTATTATACAGGTATATTGCAAATTATGAATGTGATACATTTTGTGTGTGTGTTTGTGCGTATATATATATATATATATATATATATACACATATTTTTAGTCATTTAGCAGACGCTTTTATCCAAAGTGACTTACAAATGAGGATAATGGAAGCAAACAAAATCAACAAAAGAGCAATGATATGCAAGTGCAAGTCTCAGTTAGCTTAACGCAGTACACATAGCAAGTTTTGTTTTTTAATTCTATAATAAATAAAAAAACAGATACAATAGAAAAAAGAATAGAGAAGCAAGTGTTAGGTATTTTTTAAAAGAAAACAATCAGTTAGTAAATGAATAGAGTGCAAGTCTAAAAGGGGCCAGTTTTTTTTTTAAAGGGGTCATTGGATGCCCATTTTCCACAAGCTGATTTGATTCTTTAGGGTCTTAATGAAAAATCCATAACATACTTTGGTTAAAATTTCTCAATGGTAGTGTAAAAAAACACCCTTTTTACCCTGTCAAAATCAGCTCTGTTTTCAGCAAGCTGTTTTTTTAGTCTATGTCGCTTTAAATCCTAATGAGCTCTGCTGACTCCGCCTCTCTCTTCCGTGGGGTGATGAGCAGACTTTAAACTTTAGCCACGAAACTTGCTAACTAGCACATATTAGGAAAGGCGATTTGCAAAGATTCATAAAAAATCCTTATACTCATTTCTTCTGTAGATGAAGCTGATCACGAATGATTTGTGTCTTCAGCGGCTCAGATGTCGGGAGTAAATGACTTCTATGGTTATTATTACATCCAACAACAAAACACCTCAATCTGAGACATTTTGTCTTCCCCTGCACTGTCGACACAATGGCGGACAGCTCTCAGCTCACTCAGGGCAGGTCTAAGGTAAGACGGTCTTGTCAATCAACTATCGGGGGAGGGGCCTGTGCAGAACTATGACATTCTGACAGGACTCTCAGAACAGCCTGATTTGAGAAAGGGGATTTTAAAATAGAGATTTAAAAAAAAAATACTGGGTGGATTTTTATCATTATAGGGTGGATGTGTACACACACACTTCCAACACACATTTATGTTCAAACAATATGTAAAGTGAATTTTGCACCCGATGACCCCTTTAAAGAATAGAATTAGAATGGAGAGTGCTAGAGTTAGAGAGTCAAATAAAGATGGAAGAGATGTGTTTTTAGCCGATTCTTGAAGATGGCTAAGGACTCCAAGGTCATTCCACCATATATATATATATATATATATATATATATACTGTGTGTGTGTGTGTGTGTGTGAGATCGTTTTTGTGACAAATGAGGACATAAATTTTATAATGACATGGGTATGACATAGGTATTACAAGGAGAAGGTGACTTAATGAGGACATTGCCCCATGTCTCCACTTTTCAAAATGCTTATAAATCATACAAAGTGAGTTTTTTTTTTTTGATAAAATAAAAATGCACAGGGCTAAGTTTAGGTGTAGGGTTGGTGTAGGGCAATAGCACATTTTTACAGTATAAAAACCATTACACCTATGGGATGTCGCCACTTTTCACCAAAACAAACGTGTGTGTGTGTATGTATATGTATATGTATATATGTATTTATGTATATACAGTGGTGTGAAAAAGTGGCAGAGTTCCAAGACGAAAACCACTGCTGAGCAAAAAGAACATAAAGGCTCGTCTCAGTTTTGCCAGAAAACATCTTGATGATCCCCAAGACTTTTGGGAAAATACTCTGTGGACTGACGAGACAAAAGTTGAACTTTTTTTAAGGTGTGTGTCCCATTACATCTGGCGTAAAAGTAACACAGCATTTCAGAAAAAGAACATCATACCAACAGTAAAATATGGTGGTGGTATGGGGTCTGGGGCTGTTTTGCTGCTTCAGTACCTGGAAGACTTGCTGTGATAAATGGAACCATGAATTCAGCTGTCTACCAAAAAATCCTGAAGGACAATATCCGGCCATCTGTTCGTGACCTCAAGCTGAAGCAAACTTGGGTTCTGCAGCAGGACAATGATCCAAAACAAACCAGCAAATCCACCTCTGAATGGCTGAAGAAAAACAAAATGAAGGCTTTGGAGTGGCCTAGTCAAAATCCTGACCTGAATCCTATTGAGATGCTGTGGCATGACCTTAAAAAGGCGGTTCATGCTCGAAAACCCTCCAATGTGGCTGAATTACAACAATTCTGCCAAGATGAGTGGGCCACAATTCCTCCACAGCGCTGTAACAGACTCATTGCAAGTTATCGCAAACGCTTGATTGCAGTTGCTGCTGCTAAGGGTGGCCCAACCAGTTATTAGGTTTAGGGGCAAGCACTTTTTCACACAGGGCCATGTGGGTTTGGATTTTGTTTTCCCTTCATAATAAAAAACTTAATTCAAAAACTGCATGTTGTGTTTACTTGTGTTATCTTTGATTAATATTTAAATTTGTTTAATGATCTGAAACATTAAAGTGTGATAAACATGCAAAAAATCTAGAAGGAGGCCAACACTTTATCACACCACTGTATATATATATATATAGTCAAGTTAGTAAGTCTCAGAACCAGCTGCCTGAGTGGACTCTTTTCGGGGTTCAGTTCTTGGGTTTGTAGTGCTTTAAAATGTAGCGATTCTGTGGGACTTGATTTTAGATGCATCCAGAATTTGAGGGATCTTTTTTGTATATTTATAATCAATGGGAAACGGCCTAATTCTGCCCTACATGCATTATTGGGTGTTCTCCTTTCTAAAAAGACTGAACTGGTATTTGTGTTCCTGACATCTGGGCTTTTTCTGAAAGATCATAATGCTGGTCTTTTTGAGGTTTACTGCCAGGGCCCAGTTCTGGCAGTAGTTCTCCAGCAGGCCTAGGTGTTGCTGTAGTCAGTGTTCGAACTATACCGCGGACTTTGGGGGAACCCACCTTTTTTGTTTTTTTTTGTTACCTGGGGGGGGGGGGGGGGGGGGGGGGGTTGGTTCTATGGACAAGGGTTTCTATATTTTGCACGTCAAAATAACACATTGTCAATATTTTTTGAGACCCCCCAAAATTTCACAAATCACGTTTTCAGGGGAGCCCATGTCTTATTAAGGGGAGCCGAGCTCCCCCTAGCTCCCCCGTAGTTCGACCCTGGCTGTAGTCCCTATGGGGTGGATGACAGCAGCACTAGATCATCTGCGTACAACAAAAGCTTGATGTTTTTGTCTTGTAGAGTGAGTCCAGGGGCTGTAGACTGTTCCAACTGCACCGCTAATTCATTAATGTAAATGTTGAACAGTGTTGGACTCAGGCTACAGCCCTGCCGTACTCCTCTCTTCTGGGTGAAGAATTCTGTATGTTTGTTGCCAATTCGTATTGCACTTTTGTTGCTTGAAAACATTGATTTAATAATGTCATAAACTTTACCCCCTACACCACTTTGTAAAAGTTTGTAATATAATCCGTCGTGCCAAATAGAATCAAATGCTTTTTTTAAATCGTCAAAGCATGCAAATATTTTTCCATGTTTAATCTGTTTTACGTGTTTATTGATTAGGGTGTATAGGGTGTAAATGTGGTCAGTAGTTCTATAATTAGGAAGAAAGGCAATCTGACTATGGCTCAGGACACTGTGTTTGTTCAGGAAGTTTACTATTCTATTGTTTAAAATACTGCTAAATAACTTCCCCAGATTACTGCTCACACAAATGCCTCTGAAATTATTAGGGTCTAATTTGTCTCCACTCTTGTGAATAGGGGTAATAAGTCCTTGGCTCCAGATGTCAGGAAAACAGCCTGAACTAAGTTCAAGGTTGAATAATTTGAGCACAGCTGTCTGAAGCTCAGGTGTGCTGTATTTCAGCATTTCACCTAGAATGTTGTCAGGGCCAGAAGATTTCTTACATTTTTGGCTTTTGAGTTTTTTCATCAATTCTTCATGTGTAATTGGGAAGTCGAGAGGGTTTTGATTATTTTTAATTATGTTTTCATAAGTTTGTAGACTTTGTTTGATCTGATCAGAATTGTTAATGAGTTGTTTTGGAGGGATTTCTTTATATACATTTTCAAAATGTTTTGGCCAAATGATTGGCAAGTCTTGTGGTTTTGTTGTGTTCAGATTATTCCACATATCCCAGAATTGATTATGATTTATTGAATGTTCTATTTCTTGTAAACTTTTGGTCAGATGGTGTTTCTTTTTTGCTCTGATTGTGTCTTTGTATTGTTTTATTTTTGAACAGTATTCAGTTCTTATGTCAGCATTGTTTGGTTCTTTATGTTTCAGATTTGATCATTTTCTAAGTTGTTTTCTTAATGTTTTGCAGTCTGAGTCAAACCATTTTTCATCTTTTGATGTATTTTTACTAAAAAATGTTTTCTTTTTCAACTCAGTTTTACAAGCTGCTTTTTTATATATGTAATTTATTTCATTTATAGCCAAATTAACACCATCTTTAGTTGTTTCAAATGTTTTGTTAATAAATGTAGTGATTAGATTTTTAATTTCTTCAGAATTCAGGGCTTGAATAAATTTGTCTGTGCTGTCTGAAGCCCATCTGTATCCTGGTTGGATTTGATACATTTTGCAGGTTTTGGGTGTGTTTTGTGTTAGTGAGTGATGTGTTTTAATATAAATGTTAATTTGGTTATGGTCAGAAAGTTGAATTTGTTGTTTGACAGTGAATGCACTGAAGGAGGAGGGGTCCATGTTAGTGATGGCATAGTCAGCTACACTAGCTCCAAAACCTGAACAACACGTGAACCTCCCTCTGATCCTGCCATTAAGTATGTACAGGCCTGAGGCTCGGCAGAGCTGCACTAATTCTCTACCGTTTTTATTTACAGTTTGGTCAAGATTGTTTCTTGGTGGGAGGTTTTTTTGTGAGACTCAGGGGGTTTTGGCCAAAGACATGTTCATTGCCCTTTGGATCTATGTTATCAGGTTCAGATCCAGTTCTTGATTTAAAGTCTCCACACAGCAACACATTTCCCTGGGCCTGGAAATGGCTGATCTCTGTGTGGATGTTGTTCAGATATTCCTCATCATGGTAAGGGGATTCTGCTAGAGGAATGTAGATGGCACAAAGATAAGTGTCAGTGGTTGAAATGCCAATTTGATTGTTTAGTTTTAACCAACAATGAAATTTACTTAGTGTAATAATAGAAATGTGTTTGGCCAGAGCCTCCCTGTACCACACCAAAATTCCTCCCGAGTCTCGTCCACGGTGGACTGTACTTAATTTAACTGAGGGTACAATTACTTCATAGTAGCCTGAGGGACAGTAGGTAAGCGCATCCTTTCGACACCAGGTTTCAGTGAGAATGATAATGTCAGCATCTTTGTTATTTTTTAGAAAAACTGGGTCTGTGCTATGTTAAAAATAAATCTTTTTTTTTGTCAAGTAATAGTGTCACTTTGAAGCCTGATTGCCTGTGTTGCAAGTTTGTTTGCACTCTAAGTCTGTGTGAGAGCTTCTCTGTGTGTGTGTCCAGTGCCAGTCAGGTGCTGGTGAGATATTGTTTCAACTGTACCATACTGTACCCACATGCTGATAGTCACACTGTACACAGGCTCAGCCCTCAACCCACTCCATCTGTTCATTTCTCTCTCTCTTTCCTTGAATGCTTCCAAACTCCATCCTCCATCTAAACGCCAAATGTAAAAGCTTTCAGTGAAACCCTTAAAGACCACGAACCCGAGGCCAGGGGGTCGCTCATATCTCCCCGTCAACTCTTTCAGTAACTCCTCTGTGTCACCACCTACCCTGCTTTCTATCTCAGTCCTCTCATCTCTCCAACAGTCCGTCCGCACTCCTCCTCACATATCTTCCATTGCGCCTGCACAGAGGCATGCCAACGGTGGCCATTCTCCATATCACCCACTCATCCCTGCCCAGATCGAAAACAAGCCAGCAATGAATTGATGTGCAGAAAGTGATGGTCTCCCTTCAAGTTGGCACTCCCTTTTTAAAGTTACAGACATCTCACACCCCACCGAACCTCTCTGCCACACACTTGTCATCGTCCTCTCTTTCTCTCTCTGACGTTTTGGGCATTAGGTTCATCCTGTGAAGTGACACAGACAGTTTATCCAGTAGCCGCATCCGTAACTACTGTACATACGGTGAAGACTACGTAATCTCAACGTACAACTATTGAGACGTCACACAATCTTCATAGTGACAAACCAACACCCAGCCACATTGCAGTGACTGTAATACACCACGTTTGTATTTGTCCAACTTAATGAGAGTTTCAGGTCTAATAAGAGCCAACACATGATAACATCAGTGCACACAAAAAAAACTGTACGAGATCAGCACTACATCAAGCCTAACACACTCCACAATAAACGCAGCAGGGGCTACGAGAAACCAGCGCAAAAGTCCCCTCCTGAGTGATCATTCTTCATTTATTGAATGTACACATGCAAATCACACATACGGTGTGTATGATCACACACACACACCTGCCAGAAGAACCCAACAGCATCAATCCCTTCAAGTGAAGCAAACTCTAAATCAGCAGCTAATAGAGCCCAGCACATTCTCTCTCCGTCCCACACACACACGCGCTCGCACGCTCAGAAACACACACTGGTTTAGCATTCTGTCCATCAGAGCAGCGGTGTATCTGGCTGGAGGCAGACATTGTATTCTGCGGCCGTTAACAGAGAGACAGAAGCTGCGATTCACACACACGCACACGCGCATGCATGCAGCGGTGGAGACGTGCTACGCTGGCTAATGCACGAGCGAGCACTCACTCTTCCGCACATAGACACACGCACACGTCCGAATGCGCGAACACACGCGTGCATTGCAACACATCCCTGCCTGTCGTTCCACTCCATCACTCCGGCTCATTCCTTGCACACATGCGGCGCTCTCCCTAGCCCACCTCCCTCCCTCCCTACCAACCGTGAGAAAAACATGAAAACAGCCAGTACCTGTAAATGAACCAGACGCTGCGATTCATAGGGCCTAGCGACGGCCAGGACGACGAGAGGGAGAGGGAGAGAGAGAGATCCTCCTCTCCGCATCCTCCCATCGCCATTTCCCCCCCCTCCTCCTCCTCCTCCTCCACCTCCTCCTCCTACTGCTGCTCCTCTTCCAGCCAGAGAACAGCAAGCGAGAGCCGTGCGAGGGGAGGAGAGGAGGAGAGAGAGATGGAGAGAGTGAGAACGAGGGCCTAGCTCTCCCAACCCTTTCATACTTAAGACGGAGAGAGAGAGAGAGAGAGTGAGAGAGAGAAAGAGAGAGCGATGGTTCACTGTGACTGCGACAGAGGAGGAGGGAGCGAGGCAAGGAGAAACAGAGGGAGGGAGTGCGAGATAGAGGGACAGAGAGAGAGAGAGAGAGAGAGAGAGAGAATGTGTGGTTGGAAGACATGGTTTAGCATGAAAGAGGAGAGAAATGATGTAATTTGATGAAGGGAGAGAGGGAGAGAGAGAGGGGCTTGAGGTGACCGAGTTTGTTTGCTGATTAGCTAATGCATGCATTGAATGTAAAGGACACTAAGAGGCCATTCACACAGGAAGCATTTTAATAATGCTGGGAACAAATCGCAGGTGTCTTGAGACACGTTGGTACAGTAAAACTATTTTAACACATCATTGCGGCTCAAAAATGGAACAGCGCTCATGGCGTGAGACGCTTAAAAAACAGCAAGGCGCACCGTAACGGTCACAAGCATTCATCTAGGGCATGTTTAGATCGAAAAAAAAAAAAAAAGCACATGGCTAATGCATGCATACGCACACCTGCTGCGGTATAGGAGATCAAACCATTGGGAAGGTGCAATTGAAATGCCAAGCACTACTTTCACTAGGGCAAGACAACTGTCACACACTCATCTGTCTCTCTTTTACTCATCCCTCTCATGTCTACATCCCTCTCTTCTTCAGCAGCCATGTGAGTTGAACAGAGCGATGTTTCTATCACTGCCTCCACTAGTCACTGTTTTCCCATTCATAAAACTGGCAGCAGCCTTTGAGAGGTAGAGAGAGACAGGGAAAGAAGAGAGAGAGATAGACAGAGAGAGAGAGCACTCTCTAGTGCTCTTGTCGGGTAGCCGTAGAGCACTACAGCTCTGAACCGCCATCCACCTATTACATCATCAATATCACCAGCTACTGAATGAACGTGTTTGTTATTTCTATTTTCAATGCTGTTGCCTGTGGTCACACCTGATTCACAATCTCCGGATTCATTGTATGCTGACTGACACATGATAGAGCAGTCTGAGGCACCGTGATGTCTGGATTTTTTGTAATTTTGTAAATACAAAAACAATAGCCAAGACAGCAGAAGTGTGAGTTTATCGACTCATGTAACAAACATTAAGATAAATATTGTTTTAGTGTTAGGCATATTAATTTGCAGTAAAACCTCTGAGATTGAATAGACACACATGCTAACTTTACTCAATTAAATGGTTAGCTGCATTTTATTATGTGCATCTAACATCTGCATCTCCCCTGCTGTTACGACCAAACCCCCAACCCATTTTCAGCATGCAATCCATCAGTTGAGAACAACTGATCTAAACCATACACAATGCAAGTCCACTACCGTTCAATAGTTTGGGGTTGGTAAGATTTTTATTTTATTTTTTAAAGAACTCCTGTTTTCAGAAATCATTCTAATATGCTGATTTACTGCTCAAGAAACATTTCTTATTATTATCAATATTAAAAACAACAATATTTTTGTGGAAACCATGATTTATTTGAAACACAATTTGTTTGAAAAATTATATATGCCTTTACTGTCACTTTTGATCAATTTAATGCAAATGAAAGCAATTTAATTCAATTTTTACTGACTACAAACTTTGGAATGGTAGTGTTATATTGCTACAGTATACACTTCATGTAACAGTGTGTTCGTTGTTAGTGTACAGTATTTTTATGGAAAAGCAAAATATACTTGTCAGAAATATCACCTGTAAGCTTTTCTTTGTCCTAGTAATTACCCTGTCTCTTGGTTTGAAATCAGTTCTTAAAAAATACCTTTGCAAACACATTGTAATTACGCTGGATTATACTTAGATAAAACATATCTATTCAGTTTGAAAGAGATGCAGACCATACTCATTGGATAAAAAAAAAAACTGGTTTAGACAATTTTTTTGTTTGTTTAAAGAAACTAATGGCCACAAAACTTGTGGGGTCTTTAAAATTGTAAAATTGAATGTATTTTAAAATCATTAATAACATGAGCTACTGCAAAACCTTCAAGAATTTAAGGGATATTGTCTACTTAAGACATTAACTTTTAAATGCATAAAATAAGTGCATAAACACAATAAGTATTTTCTGCAGAGTTAAGTATGACTGGTTTATAATTACAAATTGAATAAAATAATTTACATAATTACATACAATGAATTAACTGTCAAAAAGTAATTGGTGAGTTAATTAGCTCAATGTTTGTAATGGTCCAAGAGTCCCTGCATGTTAATCAGACAAATAAGTAGACCATGGGTCAGTGACATTAGCCACACATGCTATGTGTACCATTGGTGCATGGTTGAGTAATCACTGTCGCACAAGCAATAAGAGCGAGAGAGATTAATATAAATCTCACTAGCCACTGGACAGAGCCAAGCAGATCTGTTTACTTACATAACCGACTGTTTCTGCAGCTATCGGGACAGAAAAGATTCATGAACAATCTCACACACTTCTTACTGCCTTTTAAAGTGTATGTGGGTATTGCTCTTGTCTGTGCTGTATTTTTTGTCCTCCTCTGAACCTGTTGCTCTATTCCTGTCTCTGCACCATGGCAGATGTATACACTTCCACACCCATCTGCTTCCTTTTCTGCCTTCTGTCCAACTGACCTTTGTTCCTTCCTCTTCCTCTACTTGTCCTCCCACACCTATCACACTCTGTCCTTCTCTGCCCTTTATTTTTTTTCCTGTCTTCTCTTATTATCATAGTTCTATGCCAACAATGTCCCTTATTTCTGCAATGACCTTGAGTAGAGGCTAAAACCTGCTAAAATCATGCTGCCTTACCTTAAAGGGATAGTTCACCCAAAATGACAATTTTGTCATCATTTACTTACTGTCATATGAGTTTTTGTCTACTGTGGAACACAAAATGTCCAAGCTGTACTTTTCCATACCATAAAAGCGACCACAACTACTAAGTAAGATTTTCAGTAAATCACGACTTTGAATTTGAATCATGACTTTTCAAATGACTTCGAAAATAGTGCACAAGTTGTGAAGACTAATTTATTTGGTGTTTTTTTGTCATTTCTGGAACAGTTTTTTGTCATTTCAGAACTAGAACAGTTTTTCTCAACCTTTTGAACTCCAAAGCCCACAATTCTTCAAGAGCCTATACTCCTAGATTCAGTAAATTAATTCGGGTTTCGAGAATGTTCTCCAGGGTTACCAGTATTTTTTACGGAAGTTCTAAGCGGCCATGCATTATTATAATTTTTCTGTCTTGTTTTCTCGTGATCACGACATAACGAGTTGTTTTGTCGTTATCACGACTTAATTTTCTCCTGATCTCGACATAACGAAAGTTGTTTTGTCGTTATCACGACTTAATTTTCTTGTGATCTCGACTTAACGAACGTTGTTTTGTCGTTATCACAACTTAATTTTCTTGTGATCTCGACATAACGAACGTTGTTTTGTCGTTATCACAACTTAATTTTCTCGTGATCTCGACATAACGAGTTGTTTTGTCGTTATCACGACTTAATTTTCTCGTGATCTCGACATAACGAAAGTTGTTTTGTCGTTATCACGACTTAATTTTCTCGTGATCTCGACATAACGAAAGTTGTTTTGTCGTTATCACGACTTAATTTTCTCGTGATCTCGACATAACGAAAGTTGTTGATCTCAACGTAAAAACCGTTTTCTCACGACGTAATTGTAGCTATCGTGAGAAAATCAGAGTCGCTATATTGTCTTCGACGATAAAGTTGCAGGCCCGACATCCTCCTTCAAGTGTCGAACACTTATGTGTAAGTCGTCAATCACTGACAGACACAGAGCTATTTCAGTTTGAGTGAGTCCCTGATCAAAGTAAAAGCGAATACGATCATCCATGATGCTGCGATGATGCTGCTTCTATAGCATTTTCTCATGCCGAATACACAGAGAAAATTAAGTCGTGATAACGACAAAACAACTTTCATTATGTCGAGATCACGAGAAAATTAAGTCGTGATAACGACAAAACAACTTTCGTTATGTCGAGATCACGAGAAAATTAAGTCGTGATAACGACAAAACAACTTTCATTATGTCGCGATCACGAGAAAATTAAGTCGTGATAACGACAAAACAACTTTCGTTATGTCGTGATCACGAGAACAACTTTCGTTATGTCGCGATCACGAGAAAATTAAGTCGTGATAACGACAAAACAACTTTCGTTATGTCGTGATCACGAGAAAACAAGACAGAAAAATTATAATAATCCATGGCCGCTTAGAACTTCCGTAATTTTTAACCAATGCATTTACATTATATTTCCAGTTGTTCATGATTTACTGAATAAAATATATATCTGTATATGAAGAGTTCAAATGCAAAAGCCTCTAAGTGCTATCTGAAATTTTCTTCTTATATGAGCATTTTTATCGGGCTCCTATATTTATATTCAGTTATTTGACATAGAAAAGGACCTATGCATTGCAACTAGAGTAAAATTACTGAACCTAAACATAGGAGCCTGATGAAAATGGTCAATTTAGAAGAAAATTTCAGATGGCACTTAGAGGCTTTTGCATCTGAACTCTTCATAAATATCTATCTATATACATTTATATATCTATCTATATATAAGAAACAAACAGTTATGGAGACAAATTGAAATAATGTGTTTCTTGATTATTAGTTGTTTTAGTTGATTTTAATGCTTGTTTTGTCCTAATTTAAATTATTTTAAGTCATCTTGAGGCCCCCTTAGAGATTTGCTGATGCTATTTGAGAACCACTGCCCTACACTGGGAAAAACATTTACTGATATAAATGAACTGGTTTTAGGTCAACAATAATATTTAATATCACTTAATTAACCAAAATACATTAATTTATACCAACAAAAGTAATTTTATTGGGTAGACATAGCATATTATAGTATAGCGTTTCCATTACTTTAAATGTATAAAGAAGCGAGCAGCTAGGTCATTTGGCTAAACTTCTCATAGTGTTCTGGAACAAAATGATGACAGAATTATCACTTTAGGGTGATCAATCAAGCACACCAATGTACCCATCAGACAACGCATGCACAAGAAGGTTGAGAGAGAGACCCCTCCCCCTACCCCTGTCACCTCCCTCTCCTTTAACAATGTCTGTAAACAAAGCGGAACCTATGAATGAAGGAGGAGAGCGAGCGAGGGAATCGAAAAAGAGGGAAATGCAGCAGCGCATCTCCATCTCTCAGAAGAAACACAGTCAGGGATGAGAGAACTGAGAAGCGAAAGACATGGACAAGGAGAGGAAGAGAGAGCAAAAGGGGAGAGAAAGCAAGAACTCACATCATCTCTGTCAAAGCCTCTTTCGTTGGATGTCGATGATGGTCCACGCTGCCCTCCCCCTCCGTCACCCTCTGCCTCCTTCGCTCTCTACGGCATTGCTGGATCCACAATCTACTGCCTTATTCCTCCTCTTTCTACAACTCTCACACTCTTTCTGTCCTCCAGCATGGTAGACTACACCACACCGCTGTTCATTCAGAGCATGTGTGTGATGAAGAGAGTGACAGAGAGAGAGAGGAGGGGAGAAAGAGCGAGAGTGAGCAAAAGAGAGGGAGAATCAGCAGGAAGAGAGGGGGTAAGGAAGTGTGGATAGTGGCAGAAGGCGTATGTGTGCCTGTACAGTACAGTATGTATCGTGCGCGTGTTCCCATATCTGTATCGATGCCAAAAAACTTGCTGGCACGTTTTCAGCGTAAGACTGCGCAGCCGTGTTCAAGCGGACTCGTTCGGTGAACTTTTACCTGAAATTATACTGTACGTCCTTGACCCTATTACGCAGATCACTGTCCTATAAAGAGACGTGCGCTGGGAAGGGAAAAAGAGAGTGCTGCAGGGCGCTCAGGGACAGGGACGCTGGAATTGTGACACAGTTGAGCTCGCACAGACCGAAGGAAGACAAGGAGCAGAGAAGGATACTGTAGAGAGAGGAAGCTGCTATTAAAAATGACTCGGCGAGGGAAGGACAATGATAGAGATGGTGAGGCAATGCCAGAAAGCACATAGTGATGTGTGGGGTCCTGGAAAAGTGGGGCTGGGATGAGAACAGAAGAGCTGAGTGGTTGGAGGAAGAATAGAGACAGTTTAATGAGAATGTTTTTATAGAATTGAATCTAGGCTAATATAATAGAAATAAAAAATTGTGTTATTTGATGTTTGTTCATAATATACATGAATACGTTCATAAAATACATTAAAACTTACAAACATAGAGCTAAAAAAAATGTATTAAATGTATTAGTAGAAGTAGAAATTTTGAACATATATATATGCATACAGTCAAACCCAAATTTATTCAGACACATTCATCATTATTACAGTTTATTTGCTATAGTTTAGAAAATGGTAATAAAATATGACAAGAACTCAGAGTTAAACTGTGATGGAACAAATTTATTTTGATAATGTCAGATAACTGAAATTTTTGTTAAATTTATGTACACAATTAGATAATACCAATTTAGGTCAAACAATTACCAAGCAATGCTTAATTTTGTTCAGTCTGTGGTATAAAAAGGTAAAATTAGCAATTAAAGAAAAAACACTTAAGCAAAACATGGTCAGGTCAAAGTGTCTGAATAATCTTTGGTCCCAAATTTGTATCAGTTTTACTGGTATTCAACTGTATGAAGAATTATTGGATATACGTCCCATTTTTGGGTAATACGTCACAGTTTACTTTGCTATCCACACTAAAAAGTATAAGGTTATTCTGGTGTCCGAATAAATTTTGGTTCAACTGCATATTAGATTACTACTGATTTTTACTAAACTAACATGTTTCACACTTGTATAAAGACCTACTGTAGTGTAAGGTGCCAAAAAGTTATTTTCCCTTTGGTCATGTCAGCAGTTGCAAGATGCTTTTGCATCCATTTATTCATCCATGCAACCATGCATCTATCCCTCACTCTCTCTCTCTTTCTCTATGCCTTCCTCTTTAGTGCCCTTCATAGTATGACCTCCAGATGGAGTCACCACAGGGGTGGGAGGGTGATGGAGAGAAAATGAAAGAGTGCAGGGGGTGAGTAAAATGGGAGGAACTAAAAGAGAGAGAGCGAGCACAAGAGAAAGTTGGAGCGGGACGAGGGGGTAACAAAGCCAAAAATAGAGGGGTGAAAAAAACAATTACAAACTGAAAACACAGTAAAAAAGTATCAGTCTGTGTGTTTGTTAGTATATTTCTACATATGTGCGAATGGGAGTAAGCGAGTGTGACCAGCGAGTGTAAATGAAAAATATGATTTATTATGTGTATGTTTGTATGTAAATAATTTGCTAGGCTTGTATTGTGTTGTCTTGCAGGCTGCTGGGATGAAATGAGCATGAGCTCTCTCCGTGACTGGGACAGAATAACATCACATGAGGCAGCTTTGTGTTTACTGTGAGGTGCTAATGAAAAGAGCACAGCAGTGTTAATTTCCCAGCACACGACTCACAGACAGTTAGACAGTCTGAGAGAGAGTGAGATTACAACATGGCCACCAAATACAGATATTACAGTCTTTCGTATTTCATTTCATCGGTGTGTTAAAGTTAAATTCAAAGGGGCTGGGACAATATTTTTAGTCCCACCCTGCTCCCCAAGGCCAAGTGAGTAGGGAGTAGAGTACACCATAAAGACCTCAGTAGCTCCCCTCATTTCCCCAAGTCCCTGACAACGGCCCTTTGTGACACATGACACATTTTATGTGAACCATCCTACAAAAGTATATTACTGATGACTTAAAGGTGTAGAGACATGGTTTTTAAAAGCTGAACTTCTTATAACTTGACCATAAGCACCATGGTTCATAGTGCATGTTCACAGAGAAAAACATTCCAACATGGAAAAGCAGCATATTGGAATGCAAACATGTTTTAAATGAATGGCACCTCACCCTAAAAAAAATTATTAATAATTTAAAAAAAAATTACATATATCTTCTTATATATATATATATATATATATATATATATATATATATATATATATATATATATATATATATATAGCCTATATTTAGAAAAATATTAAGTGTTCATTGCTGAAGCAACTTAAAATATATATTTAAAGACTTAAATAATAAAAAGTATATATACATAACTCCATTATGAAGCAAATCTTAATTAAATAAACGCTCTGTTATGGAACATAAAAAAAAGATTTTTGTTTTGTTTTTTGTCCATACAAGTGAAAATCCACCAAAACTGGTAGCCAGAATATCTTCTTTCTATTTTGTTTTCAGAAGAATGAAAGTCATGCAGTTTGTAACAAAATAAGAATAAGATTTTGGTTGAATTGTCCCTTTAAGTGAATTACTGTACAAAAAAAAGAACAGTTCCCTGAAGTAACTTGGTAGGTCTGGGCGGTATATCGAGTTTGGACGATGTAGGCTAATTATTGATATTTTTTTTACAGTTTGATACGAGCACATCTGAAAAATAGCCGAGGACAAAGAGTAAGCTGCCGCCGGGAAAGCATAATCCAGTTTGTCCTAAACATCAGACATTAAGGTTACTAGTCATAGTTAACATAACTCGCCCCCTTCAGACGCTCTGGCGGACTTGAAATGTGGTGTTTTCCTCAGTTAATAACTTACTTTTCACAGGTATATTCTCCACCTGTACATGTTAGCATGGCATGGAAATATTTCCATTGTGCTGTCAGGAGAGCATGAGCCTTCTGCATGCGATTCTCCGTTAAACGCGGCAGACTTCAGAACGAGTGCCGCCACACGCATGCGTTTAATACAAATAATCTGTGCTTTTTTATTTCTTTTCAGTTAGTCTAGTGAATTTAACATTTGCTTTAAAATACATTATTTTTGTTTTTAGATTACAATACTACAATATTAGAATGTAATATATATATTAATTCAAATAGAAAATAGAATGAAACACCAATATATATAGGCCTACCGTATATTGCAATTCAGCCAAAAAATACAGAGATATGATTTTTTTTTTTTTTTTTTTGCCATATCGCCTAGCCCTACAACCTGGGCATAGTTGGTTATGGTTTACTACTGTGGAAATCAAGTCTACAACCTTCTGGTCAGAGCCGGCCCAAGGCATAAGCCAACTAAGTGGCTGCTTGGGGCCCCCAAGAGTAGTCTACATGAAATTATTGTTTATTTTATTTTATATTCGTAATATATGTCACTGGACAGTGGTAATTATAAAAAAGTGCTATATTAAATAATTAAACATTATATACATATAATTTAATTATTTCCATAGCGACGTGTCATGCAGGCACATATCAGGTCTGTCGGATTAATATCACGGAAATTCACCCATTTCTCCTGAAATACGTGAAAGTAAGTGGTCAGTTAGCTGGGAGAAAAACAGAGTAAACTTTATAGTAACCTACACAATGTGTAGCCTGTTTGATTGGAATAACACATGTCGTCCATTAATTGAAAGGATCAGGGGCGTAGATTAAGCGGGGTTTTTCATTAGACAGTTGTGTTCTCGACATGTTGAGGTTTTAATGGAGCAATGTATATAAATGCAGAATGATTTAAAATTCAAAGAGACAAGATATACATGACGTTTACGTTTCCATGGCAATCAGTCACTCAGTTTGTGACGTCACGACATGCCCAGGCTCGCGCCCGCGGTCCCGCGCTGTATCCATCATTCATTATGTCGAGGTCGAGATGAGTTCAAAGCGGCAAGAAACTCTTCACTCCTCTTTTACGAAAAAGTTAAGCAGCGTAAGTTGGCATGTGGGATCCGAATAGTGTTGCACAATGTTGAGTGACTCTGCCTATTGCTCTTGTTGAATAATTAGCAAGTTTTGATGTTCATTCATTATATAGAGAAAAAAAAGCTGCCTGGACAAACATGCACTTATTTATTTTCAGTGTATTTTTCCGTAACTCTTTTGTAACGTCTTTTATTTTAACACGTATGTTATCATAACCCTTCAAATAAGAATAAAGATAATGTTGAACTGAGATTTTACAGCGTTTGCAGCATTGTGACAATGTATTTCAATCAAGTATGCAAGCACTGACGATCTGATACAGAACCGATCTTCATTTAGGGGTGCTCTGTCATTATTGCACTAATTTGACGTTTTTATGTGTTGTCAAGAATGAACAAGAAACAGTCAGCCTAGGTTTGTTAGGACGACACGCAAGAAAATCAAACTTCACAGGTGAGAAAAACTGATAGAGTGGCTTTTAACACCTGGCTGTTTTTACATTGTATAAAATCTATTAATACACAAGTGTTTGTAGGATTATATATGGACCAATCATAGAAAACACATAATTAGTCAAATATAGAAAAATAAAAAATAACATTAGTATGATGAACAACTTCTCAGCTATCATTTTTAACTCAGTATGTAATTATTAGCTTGCATATTGGTTGTTCATTAGTACTTAAGCACATATTAATTCTGTATTCTGCATGACCATATTCTGCATCCCATAATCTTAAACTTAATAACTACAGCGACTACCTTACAAGCTATTAATTAGCAGTAAATGAAGAGTTTATTGAAGTAAAAGTCATAGTTAATAGTGAATATGTGTTCCCCATTCTAAAGTGTTAAAAAATTATTTAGGATACAAATTATTGGTTATTGTCCAGCAGTGTACTTAACTTGTTATTTTCTTCTGTAAGTCACTATTCCCTGTATGTACATGTTTCAAACACTACTTTATTTGCTATAGACGGAGGCAGAAGTGAATTCAGATGAGAGTGAATGAGGCAGACAGTTTCAGTGAGGCTTCAGAGGTAAAGATTATTTACAGCATTGTCTATGATAAGATATTTATTGTACCTTTTAACATAGACTAATCAGACTAATGTATAAAAGAACAGAACAGAATAAAGAAGTATGTGAATGTGCAAGTATCCATTACTGTGTGCCATGTACTCTACATAAAACACTCACAAAATACAATTTGAAATATGTAAACAATAGTACCCTTATAAGGACATCTTTGTAACTTGTACTCAAAAAGGTGCACATATAGAGTACCAATATGTACCGTAATGTACAACTATGAAACTTTTTGGGGTAAATAAGGTACAAAGATGTCCTTTTAAGGGTACCGTCCCAGTGACAAGCTGTTGTATCTCTCTATCTCTCTCTCTCTCTCTCATAATCATATATAATAATATAATCATAAAGCATATTAAGCAAAAAGATATGATTAAAAATAAAACCTGTCAATTAGACAAGGGTTAACTGAAAGAAAAAAAAACAGGTATAACACTAGACACCCCCCCCCCGGGCCCTGGAAAGGATTATTGCCGCTTTCCATAGAAATCAGAGGTGCGTTTCTCAAAACCACTGTTAGCTAACTATGGTCGTTATTTCCATTGAACTCTATTTGTAACGACAGAACTTGCGACCATTGTTGCTTTTGGGAAATATACATTTCCTGGGTGTATATTTTTGTAATAAAAATAAGCTTCTGTTTCATAAACTGATAACAGCTTAACATTATTTACCTCAGTCTACATTTTGCGTCTTTGCTATTATATTCCAATATCATTATGCCTCAATTAGCTAGATATAAATTAAGAGTTGTTTTATATGTACAGATGCTCTCTGTTGTGTTTAATATTTATTATAAAAAAGTATGAGTTGTAATAAAAGTACAACTTCGATTAATATTTATGTTGTTTAAATAAAAATTCTGTTCTGTAAATGCATTGTCTGCTGGTTTATTTAGCTACTTTTCAGCACATTAAGTATGCCACTTAATACTTAAACCCCCGGTTTCTTGTTTCACAAACAAGGCTTAAGCCTAGTCCTAGACTCAAATGTAAATCTGAGCTAACTGAAAGAAACTTGCACTGACTGATCTTAAAACATGTCAGTGCCTTTGTTTTGTCTTAAGATGAACACCAGTAATGTTTTTTTTCTAAGGCATGTTTATAAAAATCACTTAAATGTCATAATTGAACTATGGCTTAATCCTGGCTTAGTCTAAGCCCTGTC
Organism: Barbus barbus; assembly: GCF_936440315.1. Taxonomy (NCBI): domain Eukaryota; kingdom Metazoa; phylum Chordata; class Actinopteri; order Cypriniformes; family Cyprinidae; genus Barbus; species Barbus barbus. The sequence goes on along the minus strand of NC_136731.1, from coordinate 33,982,676 downwards.
TGTGAAACCGGGCCTAAGACTTTGAATGTTAAAGTGAAAATTAACACCTGACCACTGTTTGCAACTGTTACAATAAAAAAAATCACAGAAGGGTAAAAACATGCAGGCAGACAATGGTATGATGTAAGCAACACAGCTACAACAAACAAAACTGATAATGGGTGTGTTAGATTTATAGTGTGTGAATAATCAATCTTTGACAAGAACCAGTCATATTGGCGGCACCGAGGGGCCCCCAAATAAAATTCAGCTTAGGGCCCCATAAAGGCTTGGGCCGGCCCTGCTTCTGGTTACTAAAGTGATAGTTCACCCAAAAATGAAAATTCTGTCATTAATTACTCACCCTCATAACGTTCCAAACCCATAAGACCTTCGTTTATCTTCAGAACACAAATTAAGATATTTTTGATGAAATCTGAGAGTTTTCTGAACCTTCACAGCAACACAACTGAATCGTTTTATGGCTCAGAAAGGTAGTAAGGACATCGATAAAATAGTCCATGTGACATCAGTGGTTCAACTGTAATGTTATGAAGCTATGAGAATACTTTTTGTGCACAAAGAAAACAAAAATAACAAGTTTATTCAATTATTTTTTTCTCTTCCAGGTCAGTCTCCACCGGCTTTCAAGAGAGTACCTCAATGCACGCGTGTGATGCTCCTGACGCAGGAGCCAGCATTCTGATGTCGAACCCAGATGCGCTGTGGCTTGTTGGCAAGCAGAGGAATGCGCGATAGTGTTTAAAGGGATTAGTTGAGCGAACTACCCCTTGAACACTACACTACACTTAGTGTACACTTAGTACACTACTCTTACAGGAAATATAAAGCTAGCAATGCCACACTTTAGCCACTTAAATGATGATGACTAAATGTAAAGTACTGTAGTTCAATTCAGTGTCTCATTCTTCAGCGTTAGTCTCAGCTATTTAATTCTGAAATTAATTTAACATAACAGGCTCGCATCTGACTTCCAAAACCAGCTTCATAGGCCGCAAACATTGAGATGCATGAATCACATGCTGGCATCTCCGTCTCCATGCCCGTCAGTCTATCACTCACACTCACAGCAGTGCGAGAAAAGGCGCCAAGGCCTCCTCAGGTGAGTCACTGCCAACGGCAGCATTTCAGAAGAACCGACAGAAAACTCTCCACGTGCTAAACAAAACTCAGTCTAACCCACGAGACACGCGAGTAGATGATAAAGAACGCAAATTCCTTGATGGTTTCTGACAGTTGTGATAAACAAATCTATATGGGAAGAATGCAACTTGAAAAGACCAGCATTTTAGATGCTTCTTAACTATAGTTAAGAATACACTCTTAAAAATAAGGGTGCTTAAAACGTTCTTCACAGCGACGCCATTTGTGGTTCCACAAAGAAGTCAGTCAAAGGTTTTTTTAAAGAACCATCTCTTTCTTAGCTTTTTATAATCTGAAGGACCTTCTTTCGCTACAAAGAACCTTTTGTGAAACAGAAAGTTTCTTCTGATGTTAAAGGTTCTTAAAGGAACCATTTAGACAAAAAAAGTTATTCTATGGCATCGTGAAGCTTTTCTTTAAGAGTGTACCTTTTTTTAAGAGTGTACCTTAACCAGCAAGATTTCCTTTGACTGTACTTTTTGTATTGTATGCTGTATTTTTTGTATTTTATGCTTTAGCGAGTCTTTTACACTGCTCAATCAGCAACAAACCTGCATAAAAAAACTCTAAACTGGCCTTCTCAGCAAGAAGTCCTTCATTACAAACATACTGACATCTACATATCAGCAATGCGCATCCATAAATTTGAAAGTGTTCTTACCTGGGCGCGTCAAAGCTGTCGTAGGATCCAACGGTGTAATGTCGGAAGAGTCGCTTGGCTCTCTCGCTGCGGCTCTCTGAAAGACGCATACACAACCGCATCCACATCATCATGAGGTCGGGTGTGAGGGTGCAACTACAGCATGACAGGAAAATACATGTCCGACTTGAAGTTTCCCACTCTGATAGAGCCCAGTGGCCCAAACCACGGTGAAATGGCAATTAGCCAGCGTGAAATGGCACAATCGGTCTCTCTCACACTCCAGTAGTGCTGTAAACTATTAATAGTCATCATAGCTGCTCTCCCTCACCAAGTCTGACATCACAACATCACAGAAGCTGTGGCAGTCCGACTGTCCTACACCTACATCTGGGACTATCAAAATGACAGCTCCGAGTGTAGCGTGGATGTCTTTGATACACAAAACGTGTGTGTAATGTGTGTGCGTGTGCATGAGGAGTCTCACCTGAACGGGACTCCAGGCTGCGGAGAGCCACCTCCTCCACGCAGTCAGAGGGGAACCAACCTGTGCGCCCGCGAACCGTCCCCTCCCAGTAACCTCCTTCACCCACACTCAACACTGAGAGAATCAAGAGAGAGAAACAACAGTGTGTGTGTGTGTATATGTGAGCAGTAAACATATGAACAGTGTACAGTCACGAAACACTATAATATATAGACCAGAAGCGTCATGACCAGACACATTTTTTAGCCAAATGGGTTTTGAATTACCATCTTTTATATTTAGATTCCACAATTATTGTAGGTAAATAAGTGTTTGTTTAAAATGCTGTGGCAGAAATCAGTCATTCATATGTCTACATATGTCGAATCGACCTTCCCCCACTCTAGAACGTCCACTATTTTTTTTACTTGCAACTGTATGACTTTTGTATGATTGTCCCATGATGACTGCTGGGAAGAATGTCACACACAGTTGCTGAAATTAACAGATTTAAAACATTATAAGTATTTGTGTACAAAACTTTAAAGCCTAAAAATGGTCTCAAATTTGAATCTAGCTCAGTGGTGGACCAGGCTTTCTAAACCAGAGAAATTTATATTGATAAATTTACATTCAAACCTATACGCTATTGTTCAAAAGTTTGGGGTCAGTAATGTTTGTAAAGTCTTTAATGCTAATCAAGGCTGCATTTATTTAATCAGCTTTTAATACAGTAAAAAATATGTAATGTAAAATAACTGTTTTCTATTTCAATATATTTTAAAATGTACTTTATTTCTGTGATGGCAAAGCTGAACTGCCTTCAGTGTCACATGATCTTTCAGAAATCATTGTAATGTGCTGATTTGCTGCTCAATAAACATCTATTATTATCAATGTTGAAAATGGTTGTGCTGCTTAATATTTGTGTGGAATATTTTTTTCAGGATGCTTTGATGAACAGAAAGTTAGAACTGCATTTCTCAGGCTGGAAATGACAGTCAGTTTTTCATGACCATGGGACCCCTGTATAAATTGTATAAACATATAGATTTATAATACATTTACTTTGAAAATGAATGTGGGTCCCCTGTGCACACTTATATTATGAACCATCAAAACTGTTTTTCTTTTTCTTTGGCATTATCTTATACCCCGTTAGGACACCAAAACAGCTTGGACTGGTACCCCTTAAAAACATAGGTAATGACGCCCCTGATACACACTCAGAGCACAATCTCAGGTACACACAAACAAATTTAAAGGGTTCATCCGAAAATTAGCCCATGTTTTAGGGTTAGGGTTAGCTAGCTCACTAGCTTACTCACCCTCAAAAGCATCCTAGGTGTATATGACTTTCTTCTTTCAGACGAATCCAATCGGAGTTACATTAAAAATGATCCTTGCTCTTCCAAGCGTTAGAATGGTAGTAGGCAGGTGGTTTTTTTCAACAGTCTAAAAGTAGTCAAATAAAGCGCCATAATAAAATGTCCCTCACATGGCTCCGGGGGGTGAATAAAGGACTCCTGTAGTGAATCTATGCGTTTTTGTAAGAAAAATATCCACATTTAAAATGCTATAAACACTTTTCTCTCATTTCCACTAACTGTTGTAGACGTAAGCCATTCCGCCGGTGACGTAGGACGTCCGGTGCCGCGCTGGTGATTAGTGTTGAACGCGGAAGTATGACGGAGAGAGAGCAAAACAAAACGCCGCTCACGAGTTAGAAGCACAAAATGAGGTTTCATCCGCCGGAACACGGATTGACTTTATTCACCCCCCGGAGCCGTGTGAGGCACATTTTATTGTGGATGGATGCGCTTTATTTGACTACTTTTGGACTGTTGAAAAAAACACCCACCTACTGCAATTCTTAACACTTGGAAGAGCAAGGATAATTTTTTATATAACTCTGATTGGATTCGTCTGAAAGAAGAAAGTCATAGACACCTAGGAACTAACCCTTTAATCACAATCACATGCAAAATCACTATCACTTATGAGTTTACTAATTCATTAAGAAACATGCAAATATGCAAGCTATGGTGACAGATGTAAACAAAGTGATGTACTCTAGAATTAAACACACATACACACACTCGCATGCACGTTGACATTGCTCGCAAACAGACATATACTGACATACCAACACATATCACCAGAATACATACACAGACAACGTTTATCCACACCTGTGAAAAACATACAGAAACAAACCAACGTTTAATGGCACTCTTGCTGACATACACACACACACACTCTCACACAACGCATTTTCACATAGAGCATTGGTCTCAAACTCAATTCCTGCAGGGCCACAACTCTGCACAGTTTAGCTCCAACCCTAATTAAACACACCTGATCCAGCTAATCAAGCTCTTCAGGATCACTAGAAACTTCCAAGCAGGTGTGATTTGGAGCTGGTTGGAGCTAAACTTTGCAGAGCTGTAGCCCTCCAGGAATTGAGTTTGAGACCACCGACATAGAGACACACAAACCCATTCACCTTTGACTTTGTCTCCCTTGTTGAAGCTGATCTCGCGGTCCCCCTGGGCCGAGTGCAAGCGGGTGGCCACAAACACACGGCCAGGCACGGCACTGTAGAGACGCCGGCGCTGCCCGCTTGCTGTGCCCTGACTACTGATAGAGCCGGCCCTGTACAAAGGCACACGTATCAGACAATAGGGTTAACATTCATTTATGCACATTTATTACCGGCTCGATTCATTCAGGTGTCCGTCTTCACAAGACGTGAATATTGATGATGAGTTCGCTGAATGACAAGCTAAAACCTTGTCCTTTCTACTCTCTTTCTCACCCTTGTCTTCCCCGTGTTTGCCGACTCCGATCGTCTCGGTCACCTGTTCGGCCACGGGATGGGGAACGGGTTCGTGCTCCACGGGGACTGCTGGAGCTACGCAAGGTGCCGCCATGCTTTAGACCCTGATAGACATAAACGTGATAAGTAACAATTATAGTTTGAACATCCAAACCAACAGAATAAAACCGTATTGTACACAGTGTCAAAACAAAAGGTCAAGGTCTGGAGGGTCAGCATGGCCCAGTTAGCGCCTTAACTCCCATGCTAATGGATAGCATTTATGAATTCAAATTTAATTTTCACATTTTTACAAATCTTTGCTGATTTTTTTAATTAATCTTTTTTTAAATTATTTAAACAATATTACAGTTTAAAAGTCTGGGGTCAGTAAGTATTTTTAATTGTTTTTGAAGAAAATATGCTCATCAAGGCTGCAATAAATTGATAAAAAATACAGTAAAAACAGTAATTATTGTGAAATATTATTACAATTTAAAATAACAGTTTTCTATTTTATTATATTTCAAATGTATTTTATTCCCATGATGGCAAAGTTGAATTTTCAGCAGTCGTTACCATAGTCTTCAGTGTCACATGATCCTTCACAAACTGATTTGGAGCTTAAGATACATTCCTTCTTATAATGTTGAAAACAGTTGTGTTGCTTAATATTTTTTTAGAATATTTTCGCTTTCACTTGCAAATTCATGTATCCTTGCCAAACATAAATGTATTAATTTTGTTTAAAAAAAAAAAAAAAAAAACTTACAGACACTAAACTTTTGAATGGTAGCATTTACTCACAAACATATATATATATATATATATATATATATATATATATATATATACACACACATGCAATACATACAAGTCATTTAAAGCAGTTTAGCATAAGGCAGCAACATAACAAAACGTGAAAATGAAGGGGTATGAATACTTTCGCAAGGCACTATACATATATATATATATATATATATATATATAGTCATACCCCTTTATTTTCACATTTTGTTATGTTGCTGCCTTATGCTAAACTGCTTTAAATTACTTTTTTTCCACATAAATCTATACTCCATACACGATAATGGTAAAGCAAAAAACAGGGTTTTAACATCTTCACAGATTTATTAAAATTAAAAAACGTAAATGATTCCATTGCGTAAGTATTCATACTCTTATCTGGGATGGTTGAAATTTAGCTCAGGAGCATTTATATTGCTTGTAGATGTTACTACACTTTGAGTGAAGGTAACCTGTGGCAAATTCAATACAATGGGTATGATTTGGAAAGGCACACAGGTCTTAATAAAAGGTCCAACAGCTGATAATGCATATCAGAGCAAAAAACAAGCCCTGAGCTCAAAAGAACTGCCTGTAGAGCTCAGAAACAGGTTTGCGTCAAGCCACACATCTGAGAAAGAATTCAGAAAAAAATTATGCTTCATTGCTCTGTTACCCTTAATGGAAGAAGTTTGAAACAACCAGGACTCTTCCTAGAGCTGGCCTCCTGGCCAAACCGAGCAATTGATGGAGAAGGGCTTTGGTTAGAGTGGTGACCAAGAACCTGATGGTCACTCTAGTTGAGCTCCATGATCATATATGCAGATCGGAGAAACTTACAGAAGGACAAACATCACTGCAACACTCCATTGATCTGGGCTTTATGGCAAGACTCAATCCTCTCTTCAGTGTAGACACATGAAAACACACAATTGGCAAAAAAATCACCTAAAGGATCCTCAGACTGTGAGAAACAAGATTCTCTGCTCTGATGAACCTCAATTCTAAGCATCATGTTTGAAGGAAACATCACCTGCAGAGTACCATCCCAAAAGTAAAGTGTGCTGGTGGCAGCCTCATGCTGTGGGGCTGTTTTTCAGCGGCAGGGACTGAGGGACTCGTCGGAGTAGAAGACAAGCTCAGTGCACCAAAATATAGAGATAGCCAGTCCAGTCCAGAGCATTCAGAACCTCAGACTGGGCTGAGGTTTACCTTCCAACAGGACAATAACCCTAAACACACAGCAAGAGTGGCTTATAGACAACTATTTGACTGTCCTTGAGTGGCCCAGCCACAGGATTGAATCCAATCAAACATTTCTGGAGAAACCTGAAAATGTGCATCTGCCCCCATCCAACCTGACAGAGCTTGAGAGGTGAAGAGAAGAATGGCAGATAATTGCCAAATGTTGATGAGAAAAGCTTGTCGCATCAAACAAAAAAGACTTGAGACTGTAAAGGGGCTTCAGCTAAATATTTAGTTAAAGGTATGAATACTTATGCAATGTATATTTCAGTTTTTTTTATTTTTAATAAATTATGAAGTTGTGACAAATCTGTTTTTACTTTGTCAATATGGTGTATGGAGTGTAGACTGATGTAGGAAAAAAATAATTTAAAGCAGTTTAACAAGGCAGCAACATAAAACATGAAAAAAATGAAGGGGTATAAATACTTTCGCAAGGCACCATTTGTTCATGTTTTTTTATGTTGCTGCATAACTTTTTTTATTTTATTTTTTTCTAAATTTAAATACTTTTTTCAGTTTAACAGCATTAATAATATTTAGCGCAGTTAACGCAGGGGCAGAGCTAGAGTTGGCCACCCCACTCACAACTGCTGCTTCTGTCTCTTTTTTCTTGAAAAGAATTGCATTTATGCAGAGCGTTTTATGAGCACATCAAACGGGAGACTTTTCAGACACACACTCCAACTTCGCCTCAGCTCAAGGCGCTAGTCAAAATGAGCGGAAACTGTACAGGTGACAAAGAGGTTCAGTAGAACATCAATGAACTGCATTCAGATGAGATTTTGTCAGGTCATATGTCAGTAAAAACATTGTCCTGTCAGCCGTTATACTGTGTTTGTAGCGCGTGCTCTTCAATTGCATGCAAATGCAGTGGAGTGTGCTGTAGCCTGTATCATTTTATATTAAAGCGTGAATAAAACTACGAACATGCGTGTCAGATCCGTGTCACTTTCAGCAGCGGCAGCTCTTAAAGTAATAGCAGCCAAATAACCTAATAACCCACCTGCTGTGATGTCTGTTAATCAAAGAACAAAAGAAAAAAGAGGAAATCAATCACTTTTGTAGCTTTAAGGATCCATCTATATTTAATTTAGAATTTAGTGTTTGATAACTTTATTACATTTCTGTATATTTCCTACTTGCTGAAGGGCACAGGTAAATATGGCATTTAATATAATGGTTTTATGTGAAGATTGTTTTAACTTCACTTAAATTAGATGTTGTTATTTTTAGTCTAATAAATGTTCAAATTGAAACCTCTCAGTTATACTGTGATGTTGAATGGCTATAGTCAACGGTAAAATATTAGGGAAAAAATAACAATTTCCTAGAGACACCAGTAGCATTGGTGTCCCAGCAATACTCGCCTTCAGTCATAAAAAAGATACCATTAAACAAACATTAAAATGATACTGTCTTTATGTTGTTTCTACACTAATTTGAAGATTAAATGTAAAATTATTGCAATATATAAGTATATTTAAAAACTTTAATGTTAGATGGGGTTAATCGTGATTAATTTCAGAAGAAAATATGAGATTAGTTATTTTTGTTAATAAAATATGATGTTAGGCAAGAGAGCATTGCAGTAGTCAAGTCTGGACAGAACAAGAGCCTGAACAAGGAGTTGTCAAGCATGTTCCGAAAGAAAGGGCCTGATCAATCAATCATAACTCCATGATCTTTTGGCTGTTTTTGAAGGAGTTATGGTTGATGATCAGCTGACTTTTTCAGACCACATTGCTAAAACTGCCCGGTCCTGCAGATTTGCTTTATTCAACATCAAGAAGATCAGGCCCTTTCTTTCCGAACATGCTTCACAACTCCTTGTTCAGGCTCTTGTTCTGTCCAGACTTGACTACTGCAATGCTCTCTTGGCAGGTCTTCCAGCCAGTTCTATCAAACCTCTACAATTAATCCAGAACTCGGCAATTTTTAATGAGCCGAAAAGAATGCATGTCACACCTCTGTTTATCAATTTGCACTGGCTACCAATAGCTGCTCGCATGAAATTCAAGGCATTAATGTTTGCCTACAAAACCACCACTGGCTCTGCACCTCTTTACCTAAATTCATTACTTCAGACTTATGTACTCTCTAGAAGCTTATGTTCTGTAAGTGAATGTTGCTTTATTGTGCCATCCCAAAGAGGCACAAAATCACTTTCACAGACTTTTACATTAAATGTTCCCTCCTGGTGGAATGACCTGCCCAACTCTATCCGAGCAGATGAATCCTTAGCCATCTTTAAGAAACGGCTAAAAACACATCTCTTCCATCTTTATTTGACCCTCTAACTCTAGCAATCTCTATTCTAATTCTATTCTTTAAAAAAAAAAAAAAAAAACTAACACTAGTTTTTCTAATCTTTTTGTATTCTATCTATTTGTTTTCTTTTTATTTATTATACAATTAACAAAAGCAAAAAAATGCCTCTAACACTAGCTTGCTCTATTCTTTTTCTATTCTATCTGTTTTCTTTTTATTTATGTAATTTAAAAAAAAAAAAAACCTTGCTACATGTACTGCGTTAAGCTAACTGAGACTTGTCATAGCACTTGCATATCATTGCTCTTTTGTTGATTTTGATTGCTTCCATTGTCCTCATTTGTAAGTCACTTTGGATAAAAGCGTCTGCTAAATGACTAAATGTAAATGTAAAATTTTAAGGAAAAACAAAACAAAATAAAACAATAAATTACCTGCACAGAGACTAGGTTTGATCCAGCAGCGTTGGGAAAAGCGATCCAGTCTGGCACGTTCATGCTGTTGTCACTGTTGGCCCGCAAGAAGGGATGAGGATGGGGCAATCCAAGAGTACGAGAACTCTCCCTCCTCTGGGGGGCATATTTTGGAGACTCCAAAAAGGGAACTGACATCAATCAGGAGAGAAACAGTCATATAGAGAGAGTACAGATGCCAAGAGAGACAGAAGTATGTTTCAGTTGCCCAATAATATCCTGCAAAATGCACTTCACAGGATATTCGGTGTACAATTGTACACTGCATGGGTGGTCTGTATTCGATGATGTTGCAAAGCATTACAAATGGAGTG